>NC_134268.1:51451729-51785301 GCF_031893055.1 Leptodactylus fuscus
CCTGCGGCAAACTCTACCCACGTGTCCCCAGCCTTAGAGTGATGATAGTAGCACCAACTAAAAAGAGCATGTCACTATTATATTGAGTATGTGACCAATAGCACATAAATGCTATCAGTCTTCATCACTAATAGTACCAATATAAGTTATTACTGCAGCTTTCACTAAAACTCAATACGCAAAATCTACCATTACTTGTGATCGCTCAGGAAGGCAAAGAGTAACAGATAGGCACAAAAAACTACCGCAAGCAAAAACCTCAGCTTCAGAACTGAGCCGAAACCTGGCCATGTAAGTGAGGGATCATCTCAATGGACAAATCGGGTCTGTGATAAACCTCCCATAAGTCTAAATCTCGGCCATGCTCTATTTGTTCCTATATCACTGACTCCACATGGCTGTTGAACTCAGTCTTCTGAATTGGCTCTTAGCCTCAGCTCAGAATTGCAATCTATCTGTAATTCCTGGGCAGTCTGTGAAATGTATCTGGAATTTTTCCTCAGCAGGTGATCACGGGTGTTATCTTCATCATCTTACACCTCCTAGTCAACGTAGACAAGGTGCTCATACTAGTTTTCTCAGCTACACACATAAATTAGACATCTTCATCATTCAGTATTATTCTCCATTTAATGCTTATTTTCTGCTAAGTTGTCCAGGATAGCAGTCCTGTCAGCTATGAGCGGTGACATCCCATCTACAGGGCAGGATGACGGTCATCCATCTTCCATCACAGTTCACATGTATACACACTTGATGAACAGGACAAGCGGATATGAAGTCACATTAAGCGCTCACATACCTGCTATGAACGCAGGCATCCCACTAATCTCTGCATCCTGTGTGAGGGAAAACAAGTGTGGACTGACTCACAACAGGGAGCGGTTTAACATTCCTCTGACATAACACGCTGACAGACAGCCATTTTACTTCAGTGCAGGCATACCACCCGACACTATAAATAATATGCAGGTCTTTTATTACATCGAGGATGGAACGGCTGGATAGTACGGCATATAATCCCACAGTGGCAATGTGCAGGTTAGCAAAACGTTCTTAAAACACATACTGCTCTACCAAGACTGGCCATACACACTATATGGCTTACGACCGAATGCTTCTTTACTTGTCATCTATCACGTCCATCCATACTCCCACTATACAGTACATGCGCGCTCAGTATAGCCAGGAAAGCATGTGCACTGAATTGAGAATCCAATGTTATTATTTCTATATTAAGTTCTACAGTTTTCCAATGTACTTTCTATATCAATTATTGACGGTTTTCTAGATTTCTGCTTGCTGTTGATCATTCTGCTTACTCCCAGAGGATGGAAATTCAGTCCATGGTCATGTGATGTACAGTCCGTGGTCAAGTGATGTACGGTCCGTGGTCAAGTGATGTACGGTCCGTGGTCAAGTGATGTACGGTCCGTGGTCAAGTGATGTACGGTCCGTGGTCAAGTGATGTACGGTCCGTGGTCAAGTGATGTACGGTCCGTGGTCAAGTGATGTACGGTCCGTGGTCAAGTGATGTACGGTCCGTGGTCAAGTGATGTACGGTCCGTGGTCAAGTGATGTACGGTCCATGGTCATGTGATGGAAACACAGGTGCACAGTTTGTTATAATCACAGCACAGTAATCAGGCATCCGCCTAGTAATGAGCTAAGCACCTGTGTGTTCATCACATGACCACGGACTGTACATCACATGACCACGGACTGTACATCACATGACCATGGACTGTTCATCAGAAGGCCATGGACTGATTTTTATCCACTGGAAGTAAGCAGAATGAATGACAGCAAACAGAGATCTAGAAAACTGAGGAATTGCTACAGAAAGTATATTGGAAAATTGTATAATTTTTTATTATACACTAAATATCATTGGACTCTCAATATTGGTCTGAAGGTGGCCAACCCCATTATATTAAAATAAAAAAATAAAAACAAACAAACCCACAAACCTCAATCTAAACTTTTATGCTGCCAGGTACTTCTGTCGGCGACTTCTATCTCTTAGTAGAAAAGGTTCAGGCATGTAGAAATATTACTGCCCTATCCTCGTTTACCTCAACACCAAACATACAATAGGTCAGCCAATACCAACAAAATCTATGTCTGTCCACAGTAACCTAAGGTGTATGGCTAGCTTTAAGTTGAATGCCAGTTATTAATACTTCCAACATGTCGCATAGACATATCCGATGTTCTAATCATTGGTAGTGCAGCTACAGACAGAACCTCATACTACTTTATTCCCTCTGACTTCTGCCTTCTATATTCAGGTAAAATAAGGCACATCTATGACCCTCTTCATCTCTTCTGAATGAAGCAGCCAGAAGTGAAGCAGCACGGCGCTTGGCAAGACCTCTTTATGCTAGCTCTTGGCCAAGGTCTCAATGCCTGGATCATTACCAATTAAAAAAAACAAAAAACATGACCTTATGATGTACAACATTAAACCGGATCTAACATAAATTGGCTCCCATATTACAGAAACGCAACTGCTGCAGTACTTGTGACAATTCCCTGACTTCTTCATGGTATAGTATTATGTAGTTAATACACATTCTACCTATGATTTAATAGAAATCATTTCTGTGAACTTCCTGGTTAACTTGAGCTTGTACAAAACGAATCTGAACAACATGAAATAAAACATCTACCGTAAGGGAGCGTTCACACTACCGTCAGTGTCTGACAGGTAGTGTCCACTCCTAGTGTCCATTCAAAATCTGGCACGGACATTAGGAGCGGACACTAGCTGTGTCCGTGACACTTGTCATTTATTTAAATGGCGATCGGGTGCGTTCTTTTGCACTCCGTGCCTGTCCTTCACTGTCCGCTTGTAAAGATGTCCGACTTTTCAAGCGGGCAGAAAAACCCGACATGTAGGTTTTTTCTGTCCGCTTGAAAAGTCGGACATCTTCACATGCGGACAGTGAAGGAAGGGCACGGAGTGCAAAAGAACACACCCGATCGCCATTTAAGTGAATGACAAGTGTCATGGACACAGCTAGTGTCCGCTCCTAATGTCCGTGCCAGATTTTGAACAAACACTAGGAGCGGACACTACCTGTCGGACACTGACGGTAGTGTGAACGCCCCCTAAGATGAAATTGAAAAAAAAAAAAAAAGCGCCAAACGAGCAAACATTTCGCATAGACTGATCACTGTAGGGTAATTAGAAATCATGGATCTGAAAAAACCCTTGTGAATCTTGTTCAAACAGCGAAAAATAAAGAGGAATTTGACATGAGCCTCAGATGTCTTTTCATTTTCTGCCCAACTGCTCCCTGCAGTAGAATGGGCCGCGCCAGCAGGGAATTTCGAGTTGCGGATCTAGTCGAGATCAACCAGGGAGTTTATTTGGCATCCTGGTCAGATCTCTGCCTCCCACAAACAATGGGAGACAGATTCAGGGTACAATCTGCTGCTGATTTTGAGTCGGAATCCCCCATAATATCAGTGGTAGATTCCACAAAGTAAACACACTCTTAGGGCTAGTTCACAATGAGTTTTTTTCAGGCGGATTTTGATACGGAATCAGCCTGCAAAAAAGTCTCTTATTCTTTTGAATGGGAGCCACTCGCTCTTTTTTCCCGCTAGTGACATGCCCTTTCCTCCAGCAGGTTCCCCGGCTGAGACAGCCGCGGCGTCCACGGCTCGAGACTCCCTCCTGATTTGGCCCATTCATTTGGGCCTAATCAGGAGCGGGATGCCGGTCCACTGCATCGGCATCTCGTCACGGCTAGCCGCGTGGAGAGTTCACAGGGCAGGAAAGGTTTCCACCGTGCGAACATATCCTAAGACAATCTCAGAATTCTTTAAAGATAGGAAGTAAGGTTGGACAGCAAATGGGATAAGTGTATGGTGGAGTCGGATGGACAGCCATCTAAACTATAGGTTTGCTTTCACTTCTCTCCATAACCAAGACATATGCAACGTTTTTATTTGTTTTTTCCCGTTTTAGTACATACTTGCAATCCACACACAATTTTTTTTTCCCGAAAATACTACTATTGCTTGTACTCCATAGCAGAGCTGGGTTGGACATTTGATAACAGAAGGTCAGAAGAGCATGCTATGCTATGAAAAATTAAATTGGTGTTATGGGAAACCAGCATCTATATCAGTAAGTTGACCATTCTAGAGCAGGTATATACAGTGCAAGAAGTTTTTCCTACCCACATACTCCCTGTTAAGAACATAAACACATCACACAGTTGTACTGAAAAGTACAGCAAATACAGAAACTGTGTTTACAAAGTGCAAAAAGTAGACTAGAAAGCTAGTCTAAAAAGTTGCCACAAAAGGTATCACAAATGTGGACCTCTCCGTTACGACGTCAAGGGTTAAGAAACACTTACCTGTTAATTCATCATGAGACGCCTGAAAAGTGATTTTTCCTTTTCCTAAGCAGCCTGTTTTTCAGTAATCTGAAATATACCTATAAATAAAAGAAAAAAAAAGTCAGTGTAAAGACGCTTCTGTCTACTTGTACTTTCATTTCTACACAAAATCCAGAAAAATCTTCAGAAATAAAAACAACACAAACCAACAAAAGATTTAATGGTTTCCGGGAATATCTACTACCAATAAGCCATGAGAGGACATGCAAACAAGGTGGAAGATTTAATTCTTGCAATATCAGGCTTACAAGAAGAAAATTAAGTGCCCATAACTAGTATAGGTTGTTTAAAGGGGTATACGGGACTATGATATTGATGACCTCTCTTTAGCATAGACCATCAATACTGGATCAGTAGAGTTGGACACCCGGGACCCAATGATCAGCTGTTTGCAGAACTTAGAGGCGTTCCTATTCTTAGGCCAGTGACATCATGTCCATTGGTCACATGGCCATGCGACAGTATGGAGCTCTGCTTGGTAACCAGTAAAGAGACCACAGCACCTTTTCCAAAAGCACAGGTGATCAATGCAAAACCTACAGGTAAATCCTGTCTGGAAAATCCAGTCCGTGCATCGGCTATATTATCTGGCAGACAAGAGACTGGGACTCGTATCATAGTGATTGATGATTTCCAAAAGATCGCTGTTTTGATCATCTGCACAAAGAGCAATGGGGGCACTACTTGCTTCAAAGAGATAAGCAACAGCATCTTCATTTATTATGCAAATAAGGTCAAAAGAGCTCATTTGCATATGGACAAACACAGCAATAACTCAGCAACTGAGGCAGGGATTCACCAGGAGAAGAGACTGTTGGAACCAGGTGACCTTAACCTATCTATCTGTAGGGCTGGGGTGATATTCTGGTCCTGGCGACAGATTCTATTTAAAACAATTGCAAAGAGATGAAACATTTTCTAACCATAATGAATATGCAGTAACAGGGTGAAAAAAGCCTTAGGTCCATCCAGTTCAGCCTATTAACCAGCAATGTTGATCCAGAGGAAGGCAAAACATTCCATGACGTAGAAGACAATTTTCATCATTTTAGGGGAAAGATTCCTCCAACACCAAACCTGGCAATCTGAATAAATCCTTGGATAAATGATCTCTCACCAGACATATAATATTAAAGGAGGGTTTTGGGAGGTTGATATTCATGACATATCCTCAGGACAGGAAACAAGATCAGATTTGTGATGGTTTTAACACCCAGCACCCCCCTATCCCAAATTAGCCTGATATCATATTCAGTCACATGGACGGTTTGTAGTTCAGGCCCATCCAAATGGGAATGGAACCGAGCTGCAGTACCCGGCGCAGCCACTAGAAAATGTACAGAGATGCACTGGATAAGCAGTCAAGCAAAGTGATGCAGACTCTCCAAACTGGGGTGCTGTGGGTAGCACCCCACCAGTCTAATGTCCTGGCACTGACTCTGACTCCTCTATTTTACCCCCAGACTCACGTCTTCAATTGGCTAACAAGCTCCTCTAATTCACGATAAACGCTAGTGAGTAAATACCTATGGAAAAAAATATGCAAAACTACACATTTAATTATACAATAGTAATTGTATACTAATTAAAATACTCAGAGGGTATTCCTTACCCAAAAGACTTGCTGATCGGTGGGTTTCCCATACATTGGTCTGGAAAACTCTGGTGTTCTGCACCCTGGTTCTGAATGGAGTGGCTGGTCCTATAGCATACGCTGCTCCAGTCATTTGAATAGGACCCACTACATCATCACTCTATATCTATATATAGCCTGTCCAGCTCATTGTCTGTCGCCGACAAGGGGTTAATTGTGTCACTTGGCCAAAGCATCTATTCTTGCAACCTGCGATATTCCGGTAATATATTGACCTTGGAACTAGATTGGCTGCGACTCTCCAAAGTTGACTGATTTGCCTTGCTCTGATTAATGATTAATTAATGTCTTGGGCTCTTACTGGCTAATGCGAGCTCCAAGGCTTTGGGAGAGATAAAACCTCTTTCACTAATTAGCCCTGAAACCCAATTAAAAGATCCATTGTAGAGACGACTTGGAGCGATTTCAGAATTTGTTTAGTTTACTGTACAAGGTACTTAGAGGTTTCATGTCCATCTCGAGGCCCCGGCATTCCTCCATCCATGCGATATTTGTGCAATCGGGACCGAAGCGGCAGCTTGTTTAATATCAAGCCCAGGTCACACACGCAGATTTATTACTACAAAGCTGGACGGCCCTCATGCCGTAACCTCAGCCTCTCGAGCCACTGTCTTCTAACAAATCCATTACAGTGTCTGTAAGCCAGAAGCATTTGGCTCGCTGCCTCTACAATTAGTCACTAGCAATTACCAGCGCTCTCTTCTCTTGCAGAATCTTCATTTAATTTACATTAAAAGCGACTTCTCATCAACATATAAATAACCTTCATTTTATTCCCCATTTTCCTCGCAAATCTTTAACATATGTTTTGGGTGCACTGAAATGTGTTCTCCTCATTTTCACTCAGGTTATGGCTGTTCTGCTTCCACGGCTGCTCAGAATTTGATGAAAAGAACCAGAACTTGGGAACCAGGGGACAAGAGAGTTCAAGGGGCCCAATTCTGGTGACACAATATAAGTGGGTACTGCTATATGTATATAGCACCAACATATATCATAGCGCTGCACAGAGACTGTCATTGCTCACATACACAAGTGGACAAAATTGTTGGTCCCCCTCGTTTAATGAAAGAAAAGCCCACAATGGTCACAGAAATAACGTGAATCTGACAAAAGTAATAAAAACCAAACTACATGTTGACAAGCCACAAAGCTCCTGGGAGAATGTCCTATGGACAGATGAGACAACAATCAAAATTTTTTGGCAAGGCACATCAGCTCTATTGTAAAATGAAGCATATCTTGAAAAGAACACTGTCCCTACTGTGAAACATGGAGGAGGCTCTGTTATGTTCTGGGGCTGCTTTGCTGCATCTGGCACAGGATGTCTTGAATCTGTGCAGGGTACAATGAAATCTCAAGACTATCAAGGGATTCTAGAGACAAATGTGCTGCTCAGTGCTAGAAAGCTTGGTCTCAGTCACAGGTCATAGGTCTTGCAAAAGGATAATGACCCAAAACGCAGCTAAAAACACCCAAGAATGGCTAAGAGGAAAACACTGAACTATTCTGAAGTGGCCTTCTATGAGCCCTGACCTAAATCCTATTGAGCATCTTCGAAAGAAGCAGAAACATATCGTCTGGAAAAGGCCCCCTGCAAACCGAGACAACTGGAGCAGTTTGCTCATGAGAAGGGGGCCAAAATACCTGCTGAGAGGGGCAGAAGTCTCATTGACAGTTACAGGAATCGTTTGTCTCAAAAGGTTGTGCAACAAAATATTAAGTTAAGGAAACCATCATTTCTGTCCAGTGCTGTGTCAGGAGTTTTATTTTTTATTTATTTTTTTAAATTCTGTTGAAGCAAAAAGCAATGTCTGACTTTCATTTGTTCATTTTTATAGAAATTTTATTTATTATCACTTTTGTCAGATTCAAGTTATTTCTGTGATCATTGTGGGGTTTTCTTTCATTAAACGAGGAGGACCAACAATTTTGTCCACGTGTGTATATCTCTGTTTTTATAACGGCATAATCTAAGTTCATTGAAAGGGATTTTTACTAACCAATCTTCACCAGATTTCTGGTATAGATGGGTGTAAATAAGGTGTATCTTTGTTGTACAATGTTTTATTTAGCGCAAAGATGTGGCGCATTGTTACTTCTGACACAGATTTCAGTTTTGGTACACAGCAAAGCAGCTGAAATATTAAGACTGACTAAGACTGGTGGACAGAAAGCCAGTCTTTATAAATTCCCTCTAATATGTTTTTGTGTATGTGAAGTAACCAGAGTACCCATAGGAAAACCATGAAGACCTAGGGAGAGCATACAAAGTCTAGGTAGATGATCCTCTGGTCAGATATGAATCCAAGACAACCATACTAACCCCAGTCACTGTGCTATATGAGACTTCATGTGCTGCCTTATCTAGAATCACTGCTGTGTAGTAGATTGTTGACAGTGAATCTCTTTGAGCAAACTGGGAATGTGCAGCCGACCATATGGATATTGGGGAGAACAAGATCTTCAATCCAACATCCCCACCAAGTATGAGCCGGATACTTGGTATACTGGTATTCAGAGATTTCTGCCCATGTAAACCTTTACTTCTAATGGGATCCAATTCACTATATGGGACCAAACAGTATCAGGAAATATGGTCGTCTGAATATAATTTAAGACTGTTATGGATATCATTTCATATGGGATGCTTTCCCTTACTTTCTTGTGCCAAAAGCCACTCCAGTTCCTGTTGAATAATGACAAACAGAAACCCCTAAATACCATTGTAATGGTGAGCGGCTAATACTGACTACTCACTATACACTGATTATAATTTCCACTACTCATCTGATATTCTTAAGATGACTGTACACATTCAGCAGGGCCTACTGACTATCTGTACGTATGGGGGTGTCAACTCCCACATGACAGCAGATGTCAGGGGGAGACAGGAGTTCAGCATTTTGGTTTCCTTTGATCTCAAAGGAGAAGACTTCATTCCCTTCTCCCAGTAAGAAAAACATTCATGCCATCCAAGCCCAGTGTGCATGTACATGGGGGTTGGCAGGAGGAATAGTTGTCAGCCAAATGTTCTGAGGTGTATGGTAACCTTTAGACAAAAGCTGTACGCCTTACGCCGTATTCACATGACAGAGTCCCATCTAGGAGTTCGGATGAAGTATGCTTTGGAAAGGACCAGGATTACTATTATTTATGTGAGTTCTGGACCATAGCAATCCAGCTATCTGGAGCTCACCACACCATAATGCCTCATAGATTGTAAGCCCTCGCGGGCAGGGCCCTCTACCCCACTGTGCCAGTCGGTCGTTGTTAGCATTGCATCTACCTGTATATTCTGTGTATTGTATGTAACCCCCAAATGTAAAGCACCATGGAATTAATGGTGCTATATAAATAAATAAATAATAATAATAATAATGTCCTGTAATACCATGAGATGTATTCACACAGCCGGGAGATATGGCCTGCACACAAACAGTGTTCCCTGGATGAGACTCTTTCACATGAATAGGGCTTTTGACTTTTAAGGGGGCATTCACACTACCGTCATTGTCCGACAGGTAGTGTCCGCTCCTAGTGTCCGTTCAAAATCTGGCACGGACATTAGGAGCGGACCCTAGCTGTGTCCGTGACACTTGTCATTCATTTAAATGGCGATCGGGTGCGTTCTTTTGCACTCCGTGCCCTTCCTTCACTGTCCGCATGTAAAGATGTCCGACTTTTCAAGCGGACAGAAAAACCCGACGTAGGTTTTTTCTGTCCGCTTGAAAAGTCGGACATCTTTACAAGCGGACAGTGAAGGAAGGGCACGGAGTGCAAAAGAACGCACCCAATCGCCATTTAAATGAATGACAAGTGTCACGGAAACAGCTAGTGTCCGCTCCTAATGTCCGTGCCAGATTTTGAACGGACACTACCTGTCGGACACTGACGGTAGTGTGAATGCCCCCTAACAGAACTATACTTTATTTCCAGCAAGAGGAGTGTTGGTTGGAAGATCAGAAGCAATGTCAGGAAATATTTCACTGAAATTGAAATAATTTCCAGCATTTGTATTTAGGAAATCCATAGTAACTGTAGTTAAAGGCCTGTACCTATGGAGGCTTAAAATAACAAACACTATATACTCACCTGTCCTGTCTCAGGTCGGGTCCCCAGTCTTTGTGTACCTTCCGCCCGCACATGAGCGTGTCAGCCAATCAGTGGCTGAGCAGTGGTCCTCTGTTGAACAGATCATCCCTGATTGGCTGACACATGGGCCAAAGATCAGGAACACCGGGGACCCAAATGGAGACTCTGCTGGATCCAGACAGTGCGAGTATATACGGTATGTTATTTTACACCCCAGTAGGGGTTAAAAATAAGTGGAATACCACTTTAAGATTTATAAAAAAAAAAAAAAAAAAGAGAAATAATATACATTCACATTATATGGACCATATCGTCTTTTTCTTTGATCTTCCATGTATATAACATCATATAAGATTTTTTTTTTTTCCCGCATGTAAAATTCTTGAAAACTCAACAGAAGTGTCTGTAAAACAAGTATCTTGTGGACTCCACAGCTAGTGAAGAAATACCTGGAATATAGTCATTTCTAGCAGTGGTGAAGGAAGTCGCCTATACAGAGGTAAAAATTCACATTTCATATGGTTACCATTTAACAATTTTATCTGAACTTGTAACCTCGTCCTACTTCCGAATAGGATACCCAATGAAACAATGCATTTCCTATCCAGCCCAAAGTGACATCACCCACTAGAGTAATTAATGGGAAAGTTACAGGCCCAGCTGGCAGGAAGCACTACACGCCACAGGCATGTCAACATATAACCCGGAACACTCCATACAGTGCAGAGGTGGTGTGTGACACCCTAAAGTCAGGCAAAGAAGTCCTACACCACAGTGAATGGGTCTACTAATATGACCATTGCTTGCATGGACCGTTTTCTATGTCCGCCCAAAAAAACGGAAACGATCTATCCTGATGGATCCAAAAATAGACAAGTGAATACATCCATCGACTTTCATAGGTTTTAAAAAGGCTGTATGATGACAGTCATAAGAATCAGGCCAAAATCGGACAGGAACATCCATTTTTTAGGTCTTTGAAAAACTGAATAAGACATACAGTCCTGATCTGCACCTAGGACAGCAAATTTTTGACTTGCAGAGCAGGTTGGTGAACCAGAGTCCTTATTATCACATCTATAGACCCTAATCCTAAATAATTTATATACCTTTATTTTTTTTCTAACCAAGAAAGTCATTCCCAAACTGAACATAAAGAAACATCTGACTCAGAGCCATTTATGAAAAACTATCCTATAATGACGGTAAATGGCTATTGGAGCGAGAACACAGTATATGAGTAAAGAGGATTTACACAAGGCATTTATTAGCTCCAGTAAAGCAGTGTGTGACCCGCAGACGCCTTACCTGACCTCCTGTTCATGTTCTGTCCTAGTTCTCCTACTATGTCCCCTATAACTTTTCAGGTTTGTGACAGTGCAGCCTCCTAAACCAGGCCAGCTCTAGTTACTCAAATATTTCATGAACACAGCTACAAAATAGATTGCACCCCATAAAACTGCAAAAACCATACAGATGAGACTGGTCATAGCAGCTCTGTCCACCAGAATAACCAATATGGGTAGGGTTACACCACTTAGCGGTGTAAAATTTTGGCTTCAGTTATTTCTCAATATATTGGCCAGTCCTACGTCATGTACAGCAAAAAAACAGAAGGGGAGATATCACATGGGCGCCGCTTTTGCAGGTGCCGGTTGCTTTAGTGTCACTGACTAATTTTTCTGCGATTTGCAACCATGGCAGTGTGGGGAGCCAAACTATCAGCGACGGTTTACTGACGTTTAGCATACAGATAATATATGGCCCTATTGGAAATAGACTTGTGTGCTGACACATGAAGCAATACTTCCAGTAAGAAGACGATCACCTTATATACAGACTATATAAAATAGGAGACATATAGTGACGGCACAGTATCACGGCACGCGGATGTTATGCGGAGCCATAATACAAGCATGCAGATGAGCCCTAACACAAACACTCCACCACCTCAAAAGGAAAGTGATTTATTACATTACAAAACCAAATGAAGCAAAGCCTTTCAATAGTCTCCCCACTTCATGTGTAAGAAGTGTGTGTACAAGGTAATAGCCTGCGTATAAAGATACTTCCTGCCAAACCTGCTAACAATTAACCCTAATGGCTTCATCTCTCACCTGTCACTTTAAGAATAGAAACTTCCTATCAATTCTGTGCTCAAAGGCAAAAACGGAGAAAAATCAGCCAGAACGGTCTCGTGCTACAAAGCCCTGGCTCCCCGGCGTACACACTGCATATTACATGTCTCAGGAATACTTAGTAGTTGCAAATAAAGTGCTAATCTTTGTAGAGTGAGCAAACCACTTAGCAGAATGACGGAGCTTTCCTCACTAAAATTATTTTCCAGGTAGGCTGTAAATAAAAAGCAATGAAATCCGTAATCGCCGGCGCTAGAACCTCAGGCAAGAAAAGACGGGAGTGTACGGCCAAATCCTGGAGCTTTATAGCAGCCGCGTTACTAATAAGTATCAAAATATATAGAAGGAGAACGGCAAGGAGAGTTAGTAATGCGTAATAAGAAGAGAAATTACAGGAGTCATTCATCTCATTCATCTACAACATTGCTGCAATTCCAAAGATCATTAGATAAAAATGTGCAAAAACTAACGCCTTGTTCACACTAGCTCAGGCAAACCGGTAAAACTGTGGTTACACATGGAGTGTGGCAGACCCCCATTGACTATCCAAAAAAGGAAAAAAAATAATATAGATATTAACCTTCTTTAGGTTTAGGATTAAGGTTCTGTTCACATTTGTTTTGTGGCTGCTGCTGAGTAAAAGCCAATGTACAATATCAGCACCCAACGAAACCAAGTCACATTTAAGTCACATTCTAGAGCGCTATTGTTTTTCAGGAAAAAGAGGGGGCGGATTTTGGCGCTGAATCCATGTCAGAATCCGCCCGCTCACAATAGAGGTCTATGCAGACCGCTAGCTTACTTTTTTCCGTGAGCGCTATGTTCCAGCTCACGGAAAAAAGAAGCGAGCTGCCCTTTCTTCAGGCGGATTCCGCAGCTGATTCAGCCCCGGCGTCCGCCTTGCGGCAGCACCCTGCGAGCTAAGCCCATTCATTTGTTCTTACTCCAGAGCGGGAAGCTGCGACTGTTGGAAGCCGTGACAGTCACATTTTGGTTCTATATTCTGACGCAGCTTCCAGCTTCACAATCAGAACCAAAATCCGCAATTTCGTGTCCCGTGTGAACTAGCCCTAAGAATATTCAGGACCTATTCTAAGGAAAGATCATCAATATCAGATTGATGAGGGTCTATTACCCCACTGATCAGATGATCTCAGCAGCTGATACACAGAGAATGGAGCGGGAAGCAGTCAGCTCTGTTCTCTTTGCCGTGGCCAGAACAGGTATTGCAGATTTGTTCCCATTCACTTAAAAGGAAACAAAACCACACTTGATTCGGCCACTACACAGTGAACAGAGCTGTCTGCTTCCTTCTCTATTCTCTGTGGATCAGCCTCTGAGAATGTGGTCTGATGTCTGATCGGTGGAGGTCCCAGGCCTCAGCGCCCTCACTAATCTAATGCTCACGTCCTATCCTTAGGATAAATCACCAATATCAGACTAGTGGAAGTCAGACATATGGCACCCCACTGATACAACTATGCAGCCTGTAAAAGAAGTGGTGTTATTTTACAACGCATTGCAAAAAAAAAATTGAATCACGCCCCCTCCCCACACACAAACCATTTCCCCCTTGAACACATATAAAAGTACTTAAATGAAGTTAAACACATACACATGTCTGAAAATGCACGGTCTACACTTATGCAAATAATTTTCCCATATGGTGAACGCCACAGTGGGAAAAACAAATCAAATGACCCGAACCAACGTTGTTGTTTTTTTTTTTTGTTTGTTTTTATTTGATGTTTCACCTCTCATAAAATTTTAATAAAAAGTGATAAAAACAATAGACATTTCCCATACTCAAGTAGTATATCAGGCCCAGCAAAAACAAGACTCCTTATGCAGCATTGTACATGGAGACATAAAAACGTTGAGTCAACATATGGCAACTCAAAGAATTTTTTATTTTTTTTTAAGGGGATAAAATGTAAAGAAATCCATATAAATTTGGTATCCCTGCCCTGGCACCGACCCACAGAATTCAGGTGACGTCATTTTGGCTGCGCAGTGAATGCCGTAAAAACAAAGCCTGTAGGAAAGTTGAACACACGCAGTTTTTCTCTAATTCCACCTCATTCTGAACTCATTTCCAGCTTCCATACTTCATAATGCTAGTATTATGAAGTTTGTCCCTCAAAAATTTAGAGCTTACTCAACACTATGGAAAAAAAAAAAATAATAATTATGGCTTTTGGAAGGTACAAAGATTGAAAAATGGCTGCTATGGGAATGGGTTAATACAAGCATGTATCTATACAGAGGAGCTGACTGCAATTCTGCCTATAGACAATTATCAATCTACATTGTTTCCAGACAAGTGGTATAGACCCGTCTGAAAAAGAGAAGTTTTCTATTGTTACAGTCTTTTCTTTCTTAATATCTAAATCACCTACTAAGAGGGGGGAGGGGGAGGAGGTGGTGGTATACTCCTTACAGAGAATACCGTATATACTCCTTAGAGAATACCGTATATACTCAAGTATAAGCCAACCCGAATATAAACCGAGCCCCCTAATTTTACCACAAAAAACTGGGAAAACTTATTGACTCGAGTATAAGCTGATGGGTAGGGGGGGTGGGGGGGTGGAGATGCAGCAGCTACTGGAAAATTTCAAAAAATAAAATGGTCGGAGTTTTTGGGTGCAGTAGATGATGGGCGATGGGGAAGGGGAGGGAGTGTTTTGGTTGTCTGTCTGCCCCTTCCCTGAGCTTGAGGACTGGGCTTTTTTCCCCCACTTGGAATTCAGTCTGGCTGAATATAAGGTATCTGCAGTGCTCCTATTAACCCCTTCCCGACGGAACAGGAGCACTGCAGATCCCCTATATTCAGTAGACCGGGCACTTTCAGACACAGGGATACCTAATGTGTATGTGTTTCATAGTAATTTTCTACTTTTATGCTGGGTTCACACCTGCGTTTGGGGTCTCCGTTCTATGGTTTCTTCTGGCATGCAGAAGACGGAAACCATAGACCGGGTCCGGCCGTGCGCGGCGGTGAGCGTTTTAGGCTCTCCGCCGCGAAACCGGATTTTTTTTATCCGGACACAGAGTACTGCATGTCCGACTCTGTGTCCGGATTATAAAACCCGGTTTCGCGGCGGAGAGCCTAAAACGCTCACCGCCGCGCACGGCCGGACATCTCTCTCACCCATTCAAATGAATGGGTGAGAGAGACTCCTGCAGGTTTCCGTATCCTGCCTGTGTTTTAGGCAGGAAACGGAAACCTAAGTACAGAGAGGGCAACGCAGATGTGAACGAGCCCTTATATGTATTCTAGGGAAAGGAGGGATTTAGAACTTTTATTTACTTTATTTTTTATAAAGTATATTTATATTTTATTATATTTTTTTCAAAGCTTCTCTTTTTTTTTCCACTATTTTATGGGACATTCTATACATTACTATTGCGGCTGGTCATAGACTCCCCCCACTCCAAAAACTGTGCTGAAAAATTTGGCTTATACTCGAGTATATACGGTATACCTGCACTTTATAAATCTACGCACTTATTACCAGCAGGAACAAAAGGAGAATCCCTACTTCTGCAGAAAACTGGGTGTACTCCTAATACATACCAACTAGCAGTCCTGCATCACATGTCTAATGTACGACCATCATAACTCAATATAATATTAAAAGGGGTTGTGCCATCAAATGGCAAGAAGTAAACTGAATATGCATTTCACGCTACCTACTAGTCTTGTATAAATCCTTCTGCTCATGCTGGGGTTTCTCCCCAAGAAGCATGGGATGGCCTATTCACAGGTAAAATGGTATCTTTCAATGAGGATACAGCAGCAGCTGTACTGTACACTAACAGAGCCTCACTAGAATTATAAGCACAGACCCAGGCATTTTGCACACCAGGGCGTGCTATTACAAGCAAATAACTGTGATATACCAAAGTTACGCAAAAATGCATATCCAGTTTACTTTTGTCATCTGTTTTAGCCACTCAGCTAAAAGTGAACATAACCATACTTAGATTTGTAGAAAAATAAAAGTTGAAAGTTTGTACCTCTAATTAAAAAATTGCAGAGTTTTAAGGATTTTCTCTGTATCTTGTCTTGATTGGTTGCCTCTGGATACGACCATGAATGCAGGAACTTTCTATGGTCTGAATCTTGTCAAAAAAACCACCCATGATGTCCTTATGGTGGACAGGTTATCAGGCAGGGACACCACATACAGGAAAAAATAACCCCACCACAATTAAGAAAAAATTGTAGCTGGTTTTCGACAAGTGTCAGACCATAGAGACTCATCTTTAAAATGATACCAGGGACTTGATGATTTTACTTACAGTCTTGGAGCGATTCACTGTTGAAAACACTATTTGGCATTGAGATCCAACTGCAGATCTCAATTTCCGACAGCGTTTCAACAGTGAATTGCTCCAAAACTGTACATCCAATCATCGAGTTCTTGATATCATTTTAAAGATGAGATTCTCCTCTTTAAAATGCAATTGAAAGCATCAAGATATGTTGATGCAGTCCAAAGATATAGAGCTCCAAAGTGTCCCCCCCCCCCTCCTGTCTAAGCAAGCAATTTGCAATCTATAACAGGAAAGGGAGAGGGACACGGAGCAGTTCAGCAGAGAGAGAGAGAGAGAGACAGAGCAGTTCAGCAGAGAGAGAGACAGAGAAACGATCAGACTCTCTGCATAACTTGTATGTGACAGCAGGAGGGAGGTGGCAGGGACTCTATTGTCCCTATTAACCCTTCTCCTGCCAATCAGAGCGTATACTATACATTTGTCTCTGATTGTCACATACCGTTATAATGTAATTCCCCCCTGAGCTTTACTAGTGGGGTATTCTTATGTTATACCTCCTGAACATAACCAGGAAGTTTATTGGCGCTGTGACCCAGACGTTTACCATTGTCCAGGTCGCAGCCCCCCCCCCAAAAAAAAGTCGCACCAAACACTTACACAACATATACATAAAGTCGCAAATAAAGTTTAAATTTCACCCAATCCCTGTCCTGTCTATACCTGAGCTTTCTACAGTAAAATACGTCTCTAGTGATATCCGTTACACACTAAAATAATAGTAACAATGATTATCACTAGAGATGAACGTATAGATTGCTAAAATTTTTGTAGGGGGATGGAAAACATTTTTATGTAAAGTCCTATTTAATTTGCATGCACAAAATGGGATGGCGCATTTCAGCGATTTTGGCGATTCTTTAACACCCGCCCCTGTAAATATATACATGTGTGGTATGTATGAACTCCTCACATATTGCAGTTTTATGGACAGTACATTATGTTTGCAGAAAGGGATTTCTTGAGCCGCACTTTAGTGGCAAATTTGAATTTTTGCGCAATTTTTGCTAGCAATCTCTGTTTGCGGCAAAGTTGAATGAAGGTGGTTGTATATCTAAACTATTAAATTGTGTTTTTATATACAGTATGCTGTGTACTCTGAAAAAAGTTAGATTTTGGTATCACAGTCACAGTTTGGTAGGTGCAGTATAGCTTTTTAAGATATTAGTGAACAACAGCAAAATCCTGCTTGTCTTCTGTAGTCGTGTTTTTGGGAGTCCGAGCTCTTGTTATAGTTGATGTTTGCGGTAGATATAGTATATTTACACATTGTATACACCATAAGCTATTATTTTAAAAGTATTTTGTATATGAATGTGAGATTGAACATGAGTTTTAGGTGCAAATATGTGTTTTAGCGTATTTTTTCAAAAAATTATTTGTGTTGGTCGCAAAGTTGCATGAAGGTGGATGTTGGCTATCGATGACCCATTAAGACATTTGTAATCTTCAGGTTGTCTACTTTCGAAAAATATATAGGGTTTAGGGGTTCACTTGCTTTTCATGGTGTGTAATCCCTACATTTTATAGGATGATACTTTTTTAACATTTCCAGCTTCAAAGCAGATTTTTGTTCCTTCCAGTTCTAGCGATTTTCTGAAGACACGTGCATGCGGGTTCAGGCCATAGTGATATGTATGAACTCTGCACATGTTGAACTCTTATTTTTAGGAGGTTTGGTGCATTTAATTTTTTGTTTGGTTTCCGCTTTTAACAACTAATATACATTTATTTGCATTTTTTCATAAAACATTCACTTTAAATCAAAATTGCATGAAGGTGCCTGTTCGTATACAGTACCAAGTGGCATTCTGACAATGCTGCAGGTGTCTACTTTAAGAAAATATATAGGTATGGGGGGGTTGGATGCTTTTTTAATGTTGCAATTTAGGTTTGATTTGTCCATCTCAAAACTGTGAAAATTGCTCTGGCTACTGGAGGTGCAAAATTTCCAGAGACCCTTGGCAGCGAAAAGGTTAAGGTAGTTAGAGAAAATCATTAAAATTCAGCAATTTTTTTTTTTTTTACTTATATTTGCAAAAATGTTTAACTTTTAATTACCTACAAATTTAAATATGGTTAGGTCTGTGGGAAAACCCCAATAAAAGTGGAACTGCTTGGGGTACCTTAGTTTACTTCATGTACCCTTTGGCTTTATGTCCATAGTGAAGGTTTTCATCCAACGTTGAAGCTCTACGTATTTCAGAAATTAGATTTTTCCAGTAAAAAGGAGTTCTGTAAATAAGAGTCCTCCTACACAGACCACTATCAGTTACGTTCTCTGGTCCGTGTCACAGAAGAAACCTACACTACCAATGAAAATCAGCTTCCAAGGAATTGGTAGGTTGTTTCATGTTTACCAAGAATCCGAGTCATAATCGTAGAGTTTCAGTTCAGTGTTAAGTCCTACAGATAATGGAAAACACAAACAGCTCAAGATCATATTAGAAGACCTCTCGGTGCTATCATTCAAGGGATCTTAAGTGTCATGACTGCAGGAAGAGGAAAAAAAAAGTTTCTTAAGGAGGAAGCTAAAAAAAAAATTCACTTTTACTACATTATCATGAAATTCTTTCATGCGAACGAGGTGAAAGGAAACAAACAGCAGCATATACTATAGGATAAACTGTATGAAGGATCTATGGAGGCCTAGACAAGACACAGGACTGTGGAGTGGGATGGAGTAGGGTTAGTTTTTGGTGGAGTCGGGGAGAAAAAAAAAAAGTTACTGATGTTGGCTTTAAAATAAAATTATTAAAGGGGTAGCGCCACTAAGTCCATATATACCATCTCTATAGGACCATAGGATAGGTGTGTGTGTGGGGCGGGGGGAGTGTACATCCATTTCTATTGGGTTGCCAGGACTGCAATCTCTGACTCTAAAGAAGCGAATGGAGCATTGGCCATGCAAGCATGCTGGTGTATTATTGACAGGAAGGAGTTGGGGGGGGGGGGGGGGGCTTTTGTTCCCCTGCTCTCTTAACCCCTGGAATCCCAGTGGTCAGACCCTCTTGCGATCTGACACTTATCCACAGAATGGGGGGGGGGGGGGGGGCGGGGAGATTGTCTATAGGGGCAAAACCCCTTATTATATATTCTACAATTATTAATATTTTATAAAGAAGATACATAGCTTGTCACTATTTTACTTTCATAGAAATTCAATCACTGTTTTTCTGTTGCTTTTTACTACTTGTCTGACCACGGCTACCAGTCAGTTATGAAGAAGTCAGGATATGGAAAGCGGAGGCAAAGTTGGTATCAGACATACAGATAGATGAATAATGGTATCTAAATGACTACATGCGACAGCACACACTGGAGACATCACAGACACGAATAGTTCTGGTGCGGGCACAGGAAGTCAGTCATTACCATGCACAAAATACACTCCAAGAAGCCAACAATCACGTGACGGCAGCAGCAGCGGCAGCAGCAGCGTGTATATAATCTCAGGAATCTAGTAACCTGTTCACACCAGTTTTCTGATGTGCAGACGTCATGAACAGAAGTCACATCGAGGGATGCATTTTCAATTTTGGTTGTTTTGCACTTTTCTTACCACATTTTAAAAAATGCCAAGAAAAGTGTTCAGAGTTTAACTAAATGGGCCAAAGCCTCCGCAGACTAGAGTTACCATGATTTATATAGGAAATTGGCATCGATTATGGCACAAACCTATATCTGCTTTTCTGGTGCATCTGTATCAGACAGCCAGATCTCGACCGGCCAAAGTGACAATCAATGAAAAACACATTGCTCGGCATTGGTTTGGTCTTATTACACAAGTCAATGTAAACAATGGGGGAGGAATGATCACTACTCACACAACCTTGTGCAAGTGCCTGGTCTGTAGTTGAACAGCACATGCATGATATCTATGTACGGCCCACGCCTTCAAAAATCTATTAAGCTTTTTCAACAAGCCCAGGTTGCAAAACAGAGAGGTATAGGAACTGTCCTGAATTTTGCCCCAGGCTCCCAGACCCACGGGCACATCTATGGGGCCATTACAATGAGAGTTACTGTGCTAGGAATGAAAACCACAGCACACGGACAATGTAAAAGGAGCATTAGAGCTATGGAGGAATGTGCCACAGATTTGGAAGCGGATTCCACCCCTGAATGCGTGGCAGATTCCACCCCAAATTTTCTTGCAGCAGATTCCGTGGCTCAAGAGTCCCTGCCCATTCATGATCATCAGTGGAAAGCCACAACAGAATACCCATGCACTGCATTAGCATTCTGTCAGCGGAAAATGAAGAGGAATTTCTCTTAATATTCCACTGTTGTGGACCTAGCCTTAAAGATGCAAAGTAGCCGACCGGTGAGTGTTTGCTCGCTATTCAGCTGATTGATAGCACTATTAGCCAGGGCAATAGATGGCAACAAGCATTCCAGCAGTGATCATTGCCAATAATAGCCTAGAATATCAGCCTGTCTTATGTTCACATGCTGTCGCAGCATCCCACTCCTAATTAGGCCCATGGACGCCACGGCTGTCTCAGCTGCGGAATCAGTGGGAAGATAGGGCATATTGATTATTTTCCCTGCTAGCTGAAAAAAAAAAATCACTAGCAGGAAAAAGAAGTGAGCGTCTCCCATTGAAATCAATGAGAGCCTTTATTGCAAAAGGAATTTGAGGCAGATTCTGTAGTTCTGTGTGAACTACCTCTAATAGGGCCCATACTCTTACCATCTAAATCGGACACATCTGTAGACAGCACTGTCTTAGGGTAAGTTCACAAGTTTTTTTGGTCAGGGTTTTGAGGCCGTATCCGCCTCAAAACCCTGACCAAAAAGATGGCTCCCATTGAAATCAATGGGAGCCGCTCAGGTCTTTTTTCCGGGAGTCGTTTCTTCGAGCTCCCGGAAAAAAAGAAGTGAGATGTTCATTCTTCAGGCCGAGTCATCTCACGATTCAGCCTGAAGAAACTCCCTCCTTCAGACTAGGCCCATTCATTGGGCCTAATTTGGAGCAGAGTGCACGGCTGGATGCTTATGCAGTGCACTGGCTTTCAGTCGCAGCTATGCAATTTTTGGATCTGAACCTAAGGCGGCCTCCGCCTCAGGTTCCGATCCAAAAACCCCCGTGTGAACTTACCCTTGGGGTTCTTGCCGCACATCAGTACAGAAGAGGGCTAATAAGTCCTGGCTGAATGAGTCCATTTGCCCAGCTCATCTAAAGTCACTGGAAGAAGGAACTGGAAGCAGTCAGCAATATAGTGTATATAAATAAGGGCAATTCATTCCTTAGGAATGAATGATGTCATGGAGGCTTGACTACTACAAGCACAGTATAGATCATCCTGAGTTATAACAGGTATAAGCTCTACATTCCATAGGGACCTACGACTCCGAACCTTCTCCTCTAGTTATGTAACCCAAAGAACAATACGCAGTGTGCTTGGTCTACGACCGCCACCATACTAATAAGTGGCTAATAAAGAACGCCAATCTCAAATGTAATAAGGGGAATACTTAGTCAAGCAATGGCACGGCCAGCAGAGGCTAGCGCAGCGCTATCACATGCCTGTGTCCCTTCGCTGACCCTTGATCTATTCTTCAATAAGCTTCTAATGTCCACACATCAATTCAATTTAGCCAATAAATGTTATGTTTATTGGAGGACAAATGGCTTTCCTTCTGGCTGGTATGGTCTTGTTTGGCACATCAGTAAGAGTAGAAATGCAGGCATCCTTCTTCTAGCTGATAGAAAGTGGCATTATGGAACAGACATAAAGGTAGATTATCCACTAAAATGACTATAAAAGCTAAATTTTGGCATGAGAGCAAAAAACACAAAGCAAAGACATTACTGCTGCTGCCCAAAACCTTACAAAAGCCGCAACTGTTGTTTTTCAAAGTGGTGACTCTACATATTGCCAATATCCGTCATCACAGGTAAATCTGCATTTGGCGTGGTGTGGTATTTGCTTTGTTATGCACCTCTAAAGCTAAGCTTACATCTATATCAGAACCTCTGCTGGGAAAAAACAGCACTGCAGGTAGCATCAGATAAGTACTATTACAGAACTGGACAGACCCCATTATAAATCAATGGAGTGCACAGGGGTCCATCTTATGGCAGATTACACCAGCATTTCCCGAACTTTTCAAACTGCGGGCACCCCAACCGAACAAAAAATTTCCTCTGGCACCCCAATGAAATCATTTTTACCAAAAATGTCCTAAGGACACAAATAACGTTACATGATGGCATGCGGTCCATCTTCCCAACCAGTGTGCCTTAGGCCCCTGACGGGTTTCCGTGACATCCCTGTTGAGAATTGCTATCAATCCTGCTGAAAATGGGAAATGACAACCCAGAGCGGTCAACCACAGAACAAAAACACTGAATGAATTTTAAAATAATACCCTAAAAACAATTATTCAAATGATACTTACCGTGCACGCTGGGCGGTCGTGCACTGTCCGACGTCATCTTGCTGTCACACCTTCCTCTTCTTTCTTCTTCCAGCAATGTCCTCCTGTCCTGGCTCTTCCCCGCCTTGATCTTCTGTTCTTCCGGCGGGTTGTGTTCAAATCCCGCACGTGCACAGTATCACTCCCTCCGGAGTGCTACTGCACGCACGCCGGTGCCATTTTTGTTGTAGTTCTATGTACCCCTTAGAACTACGCAAGCGTACTGCGGCTCGCGAACTTCTTCATTCTGGAAGAAAAGAAGATGAAGGCGTGGAAGAGCCAGGACAGGAGGGTATCGCTGGAAGAAGAAAGAAGAGGAAGGCATGACAGCAAGAGGACGTCTGACAGTGCACGATAAGTGTAATTTGCATATAAGTTTTTAGGGTATTATTTTAAAACGGGGGGTTAAAATACCATTAGCGGTGCCTGAATAGCCTTTTTAAAGGCTATTCACACATATGTTGGGCTCATACAGCATAATTTTGCTGATAGAACCCCTTTAAAGGAAGTCTCCCACCTCCCTAACTTTATACAGACCCACTATAGAGGATTGTACTAACTTACCTTTGCTATATGAAGCAGTGATTTTGCAGAAGACATTAAAAAATTATACAAATGAGGCTTATGGTGCAATAGGGGCAATCCTTTGCCTTTTCACACACCATCTTTCCTCTTCAGAACTGCTCATAGTTGTCCATAGTACTCAAATCCTTCTGCTAATCTTCCCCAAATCTTGTTTGTTAACCACACAAGAAATGAGACAGGGCAGTGTGTTATGAGTACTATGAGTGGCTTGATAAAACGGTGCACCGTGGGAGGCGGACCTGAACCTGTCCTTCACTGATTCACAATGTGCTAGAATACTTCAGTGATTTCGCTCTTAAGAGTTCGGTAGCCAGTAAGTACCAGGAGGCGGCCAATAACATCCTGACCAAGTGGTACCATGTTCCATCTACATTACACAGATTTTTCCTGTCATCTTCCTCTATCTGTTGGTGCTGTGGCTCAGAGGAGGGAACACTCTTGCACATCTTCTGGAGTTGTTCTGTGCAGAGAGAATTTTGGGATGGTGTCCACAGGTTACTTGGTCAGATTTTCCAGACCCCTCTTCCCTGTACGCTGGCCTTCTTCCTGCTCCACCTTTCGGACTTCTCTTTCCGTGCCTACCATAAATCTTCTCCGTGGCACATGGTCAATGCTGCCAGGGCCTGCATCCCGGCGCTCTGGAAATCGTCTCACCGGCCTTCTCTTTGCCACTGAATCCACAAAGTGTAGTATATCCAGAACATGGAGGATCTCACAGCGTCCCTTTGAGATGCTCGCGGGGCTTTCATAGATGCCTAGACACCAAGCATTCTCTTCCAGGGTACATAGTCATACCAAGACCTGATGGGTTGAGGCAGAATTGTCGTCCATGTTTCTGCTTCCGGTGGCCAGAGTCGCCCATCCCTCCTTTTTTTTTCCTCTCTCTTTTGCTTTCAACTTGCCTTTGTCCTCTTCTTCTTTCACCTTTCCCTTTCTTGCCCCCTCTCTTTCTTCTGCCAGGGTCACCCTGGTGTATTTATTTAGTTGCGGTGTATAATTTGCGCTACATTGTTGCTGCTTGTTGTGGTTTGTTCCATTTGCGGACCCTTATTTGTGGGTCCTGTCTTGTCAGTTGTATTATTTGTTATAAATAAATTTATATAAAAAAAAAAAAAAAAAAGTGCACCAAGAAGGCAAGAAAAAGACAATGGTGCACCATAAGCCACACTTGCATATTTATACAAAGATCTTTTTCCAGCAAAATGACAGCTTTGCCTCAAATAGCAAAACTATGTTAGCATAGCTCTCAGTGTGCCCTACATGTCACTATAGTCTGTCTATATACAGGCAACATGCACACGGGCACATGAATGACCTGCCCTGAGTTTTGCTTCAGACTCCATACATGGGACTGTGAAAATACATGTCATATGTATGGGGCCATAGAAATGAATGTGTCAGTGTGGTAGCCGAGTAACTCTCCATATTAAATAGTCACCCAATAACTTCTATAGGTACTGCAAAATACATACAACATTGTGTCGACGGTCACAGCTAAGCGAGCACTAGATGGTGGGATTAAAGTAACAGGACCTGTCAAGGCAGCTACAAATAATAGAAATGTATCCTGATGGAAAAACTTCCTTCAAAAATGTGGTGCATAAAAAAAGGTTTATAAAATTCTCAATTTTGTGTTCTCGGCATAAACACAAAGATATGCAAAACTGCGCGCTGTGTGTATACAGATCAATAAATAGATAGATCGATCCTATAAATGTTTACAAACAGAGAACAAAAATGGCACTTGCCTGTAAACCATCAGGAACACGCTGGCCTCAGGAGGGAATGTTCCCGACACATGGTGTTGCAAACAGTCCCGGCGTGTGTGCTTTACCTCTCTAATCGCACTAAACATGCCTATCAAGTCTTTGCTTGAAGGGAAACTAAATCGCCACAAAAATAAACAGCCGAGAAGAGGCCGGCATTTATACACAAGAAAACCAGGAATCCTGCCAGATCCACCACTGCAGCCGCCTCATACTGTCACTACTTTCACCGCACTCAGATGTTTCCCACTATGATGGACTACATATAAGTGTGTGAAGAACACGCTATACAAGGTGTGACCGAGGAATGGGAAAGGGTTAATGGTAACAAGCTAAAAAAATCTCAATGTTATCTATTGTTAGTGGTTCTAGAATTGGGTAGAGAGTAGAGATGAGCGAGTAGTGAAATATTTGAAAAGTCGATTCGAGTAAAGCTCAATATTCAACTATTCGTTCGAATATCGAATCCCATTATAGTCTATGGGAAAAACATGCTCGTTTCAGGGAAACAAAATTCAACCAATTGGAGTCACCAAGTCCACAATGACACCTCAGGAAATGATGCCAACACCTCTGGTATGCAACTGGGACAGCAGGGGAAGCATGTCTGGGGGCATCTAACATGGCCAAGTCCCAGGATTATTATATTATTATTAATATTATTGCTGCTACTACTGATTTATCCAGCCAATGACTGTATAGTTTTTTTTTCAATGCCTACGTTGTCCTAGTTCCTGTCCCACCTCCCCTGCATAGGTATTGGTGTAAAAAAAAAAAAAAAAAAGCGCCAGGAAAGATGGGAGGGGAATCAAATTTTTACTGCGTGGTATTCGATCAAGTATGAGTATTTTGAATACCGTAGTATTTGATTGAATATCTACTCGCTCATCTCTAGTAGAGAGGTCTAAACAAACGTTACTAAAGGAGGAGCCTCATAGCCGCTCAGCTTATTGGAAATCACAGACATAAATCTATAAGGCTAGATTCACATTTACGTTGCATTTGCAAGAGATTCAACCTTAAATCAGCAGCGAGAAGCAAAAAGTCCAGCACGGAGGACTATTCTCTCTGTCAAAGTTATATTGAAACCCGACAGACCCCCAGCAGACCCCAGTATAGTCTATTGGGTCCGTGGGTGTCCTCAGGTAACCGCTTATACAGGCTCTCTGTCTTTTCGATCCCCATGCAGACCTGAACGATGGAAAGCTGAAAGCTAGTGTGAACATAGATCAAATGCTCACATCTAGACCAAACTCAAATTTTTGGCACAAAGAGCCCTCAACAAAAGCACGGAACTACTTTTATGGAAACCACATCATAGTACCTTATGTAAAACCCATAGTAAGGACCAAAAACTACACATCTTCTAAATGGGAAAAACTGATTTTTAGCAATTTCATTCACATACAAGGCTCCACGGGGGAATTCTGAGAACTATTTGAATGTAAAGCTGCATTGGGATACTGCATGTAAGAACTCAGTGAGAGATTTAGTGGGTACATTTAAGCAAACTTTAGGGAAAAAAAACTGCTTGGAGTTTTTTGTTCATTTTAAAGCCCAGGCGTGTCTTCCAAAAATATATGCTAAACTGCAAAAAGTCAAGTGCCCATCTACTTTAAAGGGAGTCTGGCTGGGATAATATGTTTCACCCTGTTGCCACACAGACAGAGCAGGCTCACCTGACTGTAAAGCTTTTGCCCCAAGAAAATTTGTGTCTGCCCAGCAGAGATATTTATTCGTTTCACAATATGCAAATGAATCATCTGGAGCACCGAGGGCAACTCCATTGCCCCAAACTGCTACGCCCCACACTATTTTGATACATCCTCCTTTCCCCCTCCCTTCTTTGAGTGACAGGGCCAGATGACATTTCAGCTCTGAGCAAGACCCTGCAGACATTCCAACTTTTAATGAAAATTCGGCACCCTTTAAAGGATTCTGTTAAGGTTTGGGGATTTTTATCTACAGAAATATTGTTGCAGACTGAAGTATTCTTGTAGTAGACTATACAGGAGAATTTGGTGGATAACTCCTGAACTGACTACACTCACTCTGCTATATACATTGTACATACAGTCCCGTGCTAAAGCTTTAGGCAAGTGTGGAAAGAATGCAGCAAAGTAAGAATGCTTTCAGAAATAGAAATGTTAATGGTTTATCTTTGACAAGTAACAAAATGAAGTTCAAGAACAAAGGAGAAATCTAAATTACATCAACTTTTGGTGTGACCTTTGCTCATTGGAGGAGGAGGAGTCTTAGAAGTGATGATATGGACCCCGCAGATCCCTCATCTAGTCTGCCTGGGATTACATGAAGAGACAGAAGGATTTCAGCAAAACTACATATACAGAAGATCCGTGCGTTCTCTAAGGTATTCGGAACAATTTCCCTGACAAGTTCCTTCACAAACGGTCTGCAAGTGTATCCAAAGGATTTAAGAACATGTGAATATACCAAATATCTTTTTAAATTTCTCTTTTGATCATTCACTTCAATTTGTCAAAGGGGTCCTATCTTTTAAACTCAAATTTTTCTCCCTACCATGTCGGAATAGCCTTAAGAAAGGCTATTTGTTTCCTACCTTTTCTTCTCCGCGTCGCCGTTCGCTTACAATTCCGATTCTTCTCGGTATGCAAATGAGCTCTCTCACAGCACTGGGGGCGGGCACCAGTGCTCAAACAGCACTGGGGTCGTCCCCAATGCTGCCAGAGAGCTCTCTAGCGCCGCCTCCATCTTCTCCTGCAACGAGGTCTTCACCGTGTCTTCTTCCAGCAGCGTCTTCTTACTTCTAGGCCTCGGGCAAGCCGACTTCGCATGCCCGCGGCCACAATAAAAATGGCCGCTTCCACAGTATTGTAAGCGGCTAATTTCTTGTGGCCGGTGCAGTCAGCTTGCCCTAGGCCTAGAAGTAAGAAGATGCTGCCGGAAGACGACGCAATGAAGACCTCGTTGCAGAAGAAGATGGAGGCGTCGCGCTAGACAGCTCTCTGACAGCATTCGGGACGCCCGCAGTGCTGTTTGAGCGCTGGGGCCCACCCCAAGTGCTGAGAGAGAGCTCATTTGCATACTGAGAAGAAAAGGGATTGTAAGCGAACAGTGGCGCAGAAAAGAAAAAGGAAAGGTAGGAGACGAATAGCCTTTCTAAAGGCTATTCCGACATGTTAGGGAGAAAAAATTGTGTTTAAAAGATAGGATACCCTTAATTGACAAAAATAAACTATTATCACTTATATATCTGAGAGTAGTCTTACTTTACAGCATTTTATCCACACCTGAAGCTACAACTACAGGTTATGATGCAGCTAAGTATATCCCTGGAATGGAAAAAGACTAATCTGAGCACAATAAGGAAAGCAGCTTGTAGCCTATGCCTAACATCCCATCAGCAATAATACAAGTAGTCAGACGTACATACAAGTATATTGCAGACTTTTCATACATTGTAAATGAGGAGATGCTGCAGAGCCTCATCAGTGCAGTGTACAAAGAAAGCTGAGTACCGACATGTACAGGCTGTGAAGAGGGACAAGCCCACCCCTCTCCACTGTCCGTGAACCAGTCTTCGTTTTGAAGGTAACTATGGACATAATTTCCCTAGTAACAGGGTGTGAACAGCAAAATAGCTAGAAGGGAGACACCTAGTGGAAGCAACTTTGGAGACATTTTCATGCAGAAAAGAGCATTTTTTAAAAAAAATAAAGTACATTACATTTTTGTCCATGAACCATATGTTCTATTAAATGATCCTGTAAAGTCTGAGACCACTTAGACAGTAGGACTCCCATTGGTAGTGGTCTGCCTCTGGTAAGAAAAAAAAAAAAATCCATCAATGCTGTTATGGATCTTTTAAATACTGAAATCATGATGTCAGTATGAACAGAGCCTGAATCACACAAATGATAGAAGGTTCCACTCTACAAAAGTTTAGCAATTTAAAAAAAATATATAAAAAGGGCAAAAAACAAAACACACAGTGAGATAGCAAATCTTCTAAAAATAAAATGTAACACATTCGCCACACTGCTAAGGACACTGCTACCAACAAGTGTGACCTACAACAAAGCAGAGCATTATTCTGACAAACACTGAAGTTGCAGAACTTTTCAATTATACAAAGTTTCATACAAATTACCAAAAAAAAGGAGGTGTTTAACAATTCTCTGGAGAAAACACAAATAGTTTCCATATTCTCATCCGTTACAAGTTTAGTCCAGGAAACCAGCGTCGTCTTATCCCCCGGTTTAATAATAAATGAGAAGTGCGATCGGAGCAGAGGTCTCCCCCGTGGGCCAAGTGGGGGCATGCAGTGAGGTCTGGCTGGGACACTGCAGTCCTTGCCGCTGCCTTCACTAATGGATAATGCATTATCTATAAATATTGCAGGAAGTCAATGGAAAAAATAGTCTCAGGTGGGTTATACGGTACAAGATGTGAATGGTGAAATCTCACACCCACCACTATATGATGCCATGCGCTTCATTTTCATTCATTCATGGGTTTCCTAGTAGGTGGTTTTGTTACTGCTTACATCATGTAAGAGATTATATATATTTCCAATTTATACACCACCCTTTTAAAATAAAAATATGGGAATGGAAATTCCACTTATAGTAATTTGTACTGTAATATTTAGGCTTCATGCAGATTTTAATTCCTTTAGGCGGTATGCAGTATGGATTGCTGGTTTTAGGCTACACACTCCATGTGCTATACTGTATTTAAGAGATATTCTAAGGCTACATGCACACACCCGTAGTGGTTTTACTGTCCGCAAAAACATGCTCATATGTTATCCGCAAACACGCATCCACAAAAAGACTTGTACACATCCACTACACTGGCTGTTCAGAAAAGGCGGACATAAATAAGACACGCTTCGCAATTTCTGGACCTTTTCTACGGCCCGGACACATGACCACAAAAAATGAAATGTATGGGTCCATATTTATATCCACAATTGCAGATAAAAACTAGGGTCGTAAGCATGAGGCCTAACACACACACTTCTAGGCAAAAATACCACAATAATAACACGCCATCTGATATACCATGGCACACTTAACACGTCCCTATGCCCACCCTATGAAAAAAAAACAGGATTCAGGTGACCCTAACCTATATCTGTGCAGCTGGGTTCTGATGACAGACTCCGTTTAAGGCTGAAGCCCCACATTGCAGAAATGCAGCTTTTCTTGTTGCAGATTTTGCGGCAGTTTTTGGAGCCCATGTCAGCAGTGGATTGAGCAGGAGGGAGAAGCGTAAGAGCCTAGAAATGTCCCAATCCTTTTGTAGCCACTATTGGCTTTGGCTTTAAAAACCGCAGCAAAATCCAGGACAAAAAAAAAAAAAAAAAGCTGCGTTTCTGCAATGTGGAGCCTCAGCCTGATAGACCTCCGACACAGATGTGAACTAAGCCTTAGGCCGAACTCAGATGGGTTTTTTTGGTCAGGATTTTGATGCGGAATCCGCATCACGATCCTGACCAAAAAACGTCTCCCATTGAAATTAATGGGTGCTGGTCAGTTCTACTTTCCGTGAGTGGTTTCATCTCGCTCGCACAAAAAAGAAGCGACCTGCGTTTCTACAGGTGGATTCTGTGGCCGATTCAGCCGTGAGACACTCCCTCCCAACTAGGCCCATTCATTTGGGCTTAATCCTGAGCAGAATGCCACAACTGGACGCCGATACACTGCACCAGCATCCAGTCACAGCTACCGGTTTTTTAGTCCAGAATCTGAGGTGGCCTCCGCATCAAATTCCAGATTAAAAAAAAAAAAAACACGTCTGAACCCAGCCTTATAATACAGTAGCTCATACTTTTTAAGAAAAAAAAAAAAAAAGTCACAGTTGTGGCAATCCTTTATGCTGTTCGAGCCCAAGCCAGAAGAGGATTCAACAGGACTTATAGGTCCATCCTTAAACGTTTCCATTTTTTATATAATCCACATTCACTTAGGCTCCAAAAAAAAAAAATTATATTTATATAAAAATGTCTTTTTTTTTTTTTGGGGGGGGGGAAGAGGGAGGGTTAGTTCAGGCCGCCCATTTCCCCACAGTGTGCAAATAAACCATGGGCCCCTGGCTAGGGGATTCATTCTAATATTCAGCAGGTGAATGGCTTGCTCACTTGCATTCAAATCTTCAAGCATGCCACATTTCAAAAGGCAGAGAACAAAGTGTGTGGTGAGAAAATGCAGGGGCGTGTGAATGAGCCTCTTTCCCGCTCTGGCTAATGGGCTCTGTCAATCACATCCCGCCAACAAGGGCTACGCTCCATTTTCACATGAGCCCTGGAATAAGCAAGCACACTAATGCTCATATGCAAACGGTACAAGCATTAAATGCCTGTACTTTAATATTTCATTGTACTTTGATTTCAGCTACAATTTTACATGCACAAACTAAATCCACATATGTTAAGTGGATTAAATCTAACTAAATAATGAACCCTGGTAAGAGATTTAATGAATGAGATGAACTAGTGAGGTAGCCTGCAGACAACAGTGACCACAGACAAAAGCTCACGCCATATTTACTGCCATTCTTCGTAGCCTTGTAATTTATTTTTTTACACTATGTGTATATAATTTATATTGTATGTATACTGTATTTATACTGTTTGTGCGTATTTGTGTATGTTATTATAATAATAATAAATAAAGTTTTACTGCAACTACAAGAAAACAAAGAAAAACATGACAAAAGTGAGACGGTAAAAATGTGGAGGCCAAATAGTGAACCTAGAAGACCTGGTAGCAACGACCAACAGATCATGATATTCGGTGAAACACGGAAAAACTGCATCCTCAAATGAAATACTCATTGGCAATTAAGGGTCCATTCACACAGAGGTAAATGGTGAGGAATTTGGTGTGGAATTTCAGCGCTGAAAAAATAAGCCTCCCAATGGGTTCCTTTTTTCTGCTAGCAGAAGTCAATGGGAGGCTTTTTTCAGCGCTGAAATTCCACACCAAATTCCTCACCATTTTCCTCCGTGTGAATAGACCCTAGGGAGAATTCACACTGAGTAAACCCGCGTGTATTTTTGCTAAATTTTGTAAAAATACGCCTGTAAAATGTCATTGAAGTCAATGGGAGTCTTATTTTTACACGTGTATTTTGCAAAAATACATGAGCGTTTATTCCGTGTGAAGGCTCCCTAATAGTGTGACCCAAGTGAGGCTCAACCATTGCTAGTGGGTGTCATTTTCTGATGGCTGATATACCGTATACATCTTTCTTTATAGCCTTCGCCCTTCATGATCGATACAGGGTGTTGGATGTTGCAACAGAAAACAGGGACATGTACCTCTGCCTCCTACGCCGACACTGAATCGCGGTCATGTGACTGACACTGCTCTACTCCCGTTGCTTGTACATAGAAAAGAGTGTGGTTGGTCACATGACTCAGTCAGCGTTGCAGTAGGGAAGGCATATATAGAAGGATCCCACTGTTTTTTATGATTGCAATTCCGATTTATTTCAGATAACAGGTAGGGAAGGCAGGGGCACAAGACTTCATCCCCTACTGGCAATTATTCAATTTATGAGTCCTCCAAATCTGACTAGACACAGACCCACTCAATGGGGCCATACATAACGTTTTATAGAGGATATCGGATTCTGATTCCATTCCCCCACCCACCCACCAAAAAGTACATTCAATATGCAGTCTGAATAGGCCCTATAACCACCTAGCAAATATCTACACTTGTAGGATTTTTATCTGACTGCTGTGGAGGGCATATGGCACAACCGATTCACAAAATCACCTGCTACAAAATGCTGTAAACTGTTTTAACGCAAGTGTGAACGGAGCCTTATCCTAACATGATGACATGTAACCTGAAGCACAAGTCTTCTGAGAGCCCTGGAAAGGACTGGAATAATGAGGCGTACACGGCAGCAGATGTTTGTATAATAGAGAAATGAGACAGGTGTGAATTGCACCGCACATGGGAATAGAAAACACAAATAAATAAATAATACCTTATGTCTGCAGCACAGCCTATAGACCCATCCTAATGTCAGCAGAAGCAACATGGATGAGAAATAAATTAGGACTGGATTATTACAGTATAACACGCTAATTTAGTCTGGGTTCACACAGTGCTTTATTTAATCAATAGTTGCACGCTTTCCTAAGCGCACTAGTGAGTAGCGAGTGTTACTCTGCATCTAACCTGCAAGCTAATGGTCAGAACATTGAAAAACTCTGGTTTACTGGCATAGTAAATATGTCCTACTCAGCTGAACTACATACAAATAAGTGCCATCTACGACTGTAAATAGGATAGCCTGCAGTTATTGATTAAAAAAAGCACAGTGCAAATGCAGGCTAACAATATCAGATCAGTGGGGGTGCAAAAACCATCAGATGATAGCAGTAGCTGCAGCAGATACTGTAGTGGCCGAGCCAGGTTACTGCACTCAGCATCAATTCAAGAAATGAAAATCCACAGAATTTAAAGTGATCCTATCATTCAATCACAATTTGTTCTCATTAACACATCGGAATAGACTTAAGAGAGGTTATTCTTCTCCTATGTTTCGTTATCTTCTCCGCGCTGCCGTTCGCTTGAAAGTCCAGTTTTTGTTGGTATGTAAATGAGTTCTCTTCACCGCGTCTTCTTCCAGCAGTGGCTTGTAACTTCTAGGCCTCGGGCAAGCTGACTGCGCATGCCCGCCGGCCACAAGAAAATGGCCGCTTACAATACTGTGTAAGCAGCCATTTTTCTTGTGGCCGCGGGCATGCGCAGTCGGCTCTGCCTGAGGCCTACAAGTTTGTCCGCCTGCGCCGGAAGAAGACACGTGAAGAGGCTGTTCCTGAAGAAGATGGAGAGTTCTCTGGCAGCATTGGGGATGCCCCCATTGTTGTTTGAGTGCTGAGGACCGCCCCCAGTGCTCATTTACATACTGACAAAAAACAGATTTTCAAGTGAACAGCGGCTCGGAGAAGACAACGAAAGGTAGGAGAAGAATAGTCTTTCTTAAGGCTATTCCGACGTGTTGATGAGAAAAAATTGTGATTGAACGATAGGATCCCTTTAACCTCCTGCTGCGGATATTTAGCTGCTTTCGGTCATGCGGCCCCCACGTGGCATTTTACAGTCCCTACAAAGTGAATGGGATTCTAGTGAACCCATTCCGCTTCTTGCACAAAAATACCCACAGCGGAAATACAGCATTATATTTCTGAAAGTCGCAGTATGTCAAATAAACCTACTGAAACATTGTCGGTTTCCATATAGGTATAATTGTAGCGGAAAGTGCAGGAAAACACGTTGGAATCAAAGGTTTGTGTTTATTCCCTCCGTACTTTTCACAGAAAGTCTGCAAAATTTTCCTCTGCTGAAAAAAAGAAGGAAAAACCACATTTCTGCTGCAATTATTCCCACAGCCGCTATATGGGGCCTTAGCCTTAAAGGGTTTATCCAGAGACTTGAAATAAACCTACCTATCCAGGTGTTTGTTGCTGCTGGACATGAGGTTCCGGACTGGTTCCTACCGCAGGTCACATGATCAGACCCAAACCCTCGCCCCAGATTGTCCTGTTCCTATCTGCACTGCTGTTTCCACAGCTTCCCTGTGCTATGGGGCTTAGATTTACTACAGTCAGCCATCCCCCCTATAGCAAAGGTAATACCTGTGCAAACAGGAGAGGAGTGAGGGGGTGGGGTGACCCAGGGGATGGAGGGCTAGTTTCAATCACATGACGTGGGGTCGCAACTAGGCCAGACTCCCCAAATCCAGCTGTGACAAACACCTGGATTAGTCCCTGGATAATCCTTTACTTTTTTTTTCAACCCCCAGTATACTCCTTTATGCATTGCCATACATGGCTTTTTTATATTTAAAAAAAAAAAAAAAAAAAAAAAAAACAGTGGGAGGGTGGGGGTAAGCTGGTCATACTTCACTGCTTTTATGCTGCATTTCTATTTTTTACCCCCTCTCTCCCATATAAAACCATGGTGAAAACTGAGTTTTTGAAAGTAAGAGTAAGCGCTTCTCCACTGTGTTTTTTACTGCAACATGTGGAAAAGATTAGAGAAAATGTCAATCACTTTACTAGGACTGTAAGGCTAAATTCACATCTGCAATGACCTGTCAGAGGACCAGAACAACGGACAGGATGACCGCTAAAATAGCGGTTGCACATGGAGCTCAACAAACCCCAAAGACTATGACAAGGTCTGTTATTTTTCAACCAAAACCTTTGGACAAAACATGCTTGCAGTTTTGTTCGCAGATTTCAGGCGGACATGGCGATGGAGTCCAGCACAGAAGTGAACGTGGTCTGAAGTGCAGCTATTTTTCCAAAAACACTGCATTTCCAGAATGTGTGATCTCAGCATTAAGGTGACATCCATGTTGCAGTTACGCTGCTGATTTTTCAACTACAAACCCAGATAGAAAATCTGCAGCATATCTAATAGGTGTGTACATGACTTAGCAGCAGCAATATTCTGCTATTTAGCTCATACAGGCAATGCTGAGATGTCTATATAGGCCATGCAGGGATCTCGAATTCTGCCATACGTGAAGAAAATGCCACGAGTTGCCTGCATTAAAGTAAAGCTTTTCATGAAATATTGATTCCTGGTGAGGCGATAAGGCATTCAGCCATGTCACTGTATCACTCCCTACATACACTCACTTGCTGGCTGGATGTGACATCACAGCGTACAGTTCTGTGGAATGGCATAAAATCACAGGACGCTATCCATGCAGATCTGCAGCTGTAAACACTAGGCCCGGCTACAGTATCACGCTGCTATACACAGTGATTGTGCGTGTAACCTGAGCTCCTCGCACGCTCAGCCAGGCCGAGGCGAAAATGACACTACAAACTCATTTACTGTCAGATGGGTGGAGGTTTGGGGAAGAGTCCCGGCACTACCCGCATTATTATACCGCACCTGGGACCACCTCACTGGTACATGGAAACAACCGCTAACAACCCCCTGCAATACAGCCAACAACTCCTCATTCTGAGGGTTCATACACCTACAGGGCCCACAACTTAGGAGGCGACATTTTTAGCATTTCATGATTTTTGGCATATTTATAATATTTTTGCAATTGTGGAAAAAAAATGTTGCAGTTTGGCAATTATTCCAAAAAAGCATCAAAGTCTGTTGTTATAATATAATAAAATGCTTAACATCTCAATGCAAAATCCTTCCTCCTCAATGTTATTACGTGCATTCCTAAACCCCATCCTTATTCCTGTGCACTGGACAGTTGTGCCAACTTACTAAGAGAGGCCCAGTAAATAATAATATAATATAATAACATAATCAGTTGGGGTCCAACAACCAAATGCCAAACCAATCAGCTGATGCAGCCGCCGGAAGCCACACACCAAGTATACGGCTAGAAGCAGCCTGCACCTGTTCAAAGGAATGGAATCAGGCCTGCAGTGCCAGAAACCACCTTTACAGTGTACAGACCAAATGCTCTGCAAGGTGTAGGATAAGTTATCAGATAAAGGTTGGCAGTTGTTCGACACCGGGGCCCCTGCCAGCTGTTTAAAGAGGCTGCAGCATTTGCATGAGCGCTGCAGCCACTTCAGTACTAGCCAAGCACAGCGCTGTACATTCGTGCAGTGACTATGCTCATTCACTTGAATGGCCCTCAGATGTGATCATGATCAATGAATGAACATTACATGGCTTGTAAAGCGAGAGCAGGGATCAGTGCCACTGCCCATTCAAACAGCTGATCTGCTGGGCTCCCAGGTGTCAGACTCCCAAGATCCTCAACTCATGAGATATCCTAAATCCTTGAAAACCCCTTTAAATTGAAAACCTTTGGTTTGCTGTAATAGTAAGGTTGCCCATGTACAACGTCATTCATACACTATGTGTTGAGGGGTGCCCACTACTGAAATCTGTACGATTTCATCGATTGAAAATCAGTGATGTACAATACCTGGACCCCTGATGACCAGCTATTTGAAGAGACCACAGTGTCATGGAACCTTCACAATGAACAAAGTACAATGCCGAACGCTGTATAGCAACAGTGTTTGGTATCACAGCCCACCCCTATTCACTAGAATAGGAACTGAGCTACGAACAGGCCACGTGACCAATGAATGTGACATCCCATGGCCTGTGAAGCGGAAGTGGCGCTCAATGAGCATTGTTACAGTGTTAAACCGGTGATCCGTGGGAGTCTGCTCATATGTGGCAGGTTTCCTCTGTGGACTTTCTGCTTCCATTATACCTATTAGGGACACCACTGGCATTCCCATAGGTATAACTGACATGCTGTGATTTCCACAACCGCAACGGTTTTGGAACTCACAATGGTTTTGGAAATCACAGTATGTTCGTTGTACGTATTTTTACGCAATGTGTGGATGGGATTCGCTAGCGTTTACGCCACATTACGCCCCAGCCTGAACAACAATGAACTGTGACTACAGCCGGAGTGATATGACAGGTGTTCATAAGCTACAAGTGACACTTTTTGAAGAAACATGGACCTTGTATAAGAAACTGATGAAAAAAAAATTACTGAGAAATGAGGATATAGTCCCCAAGTGAAGTTAGACCTTCATTTGTGCCGTAGATTATTCAGGCAAGTCAGAGCACTTTAGTACTAACGTGTAAATCCACCCCATGACATTGTCCATGCTGCTCATGGCAAACATTGTGAGCAGACAAAAGCCTCAACTGCAATCTGAAAGTGTAAGCTCTTTATGAACGGCAACAGGTATTGCTCCCTATACAAGTAAAAGCAATGAATGACAGAAAGCTTTCACAGCGTGCATGAACCCTAAGGTTTTCATAAGTCCTATTCACTTCAGTGGGGAAAAACTGCAAACTGGTCAAACCATGAAATATGTGGTAGTAGTGGCAAATAAGAAGATGGTAGGGCAAAAAGTGTGACACGCATAAGACTGTTTCCAAATGTACGACTACTAGGCCTCACAGGACACCAGTCCCTGAATGGTTGGCCAAATCACTTCACAGTTTATTCCATGACGAATGTCAACTATTCCAAAGGGTTCTCAGACTCAGCTGGGCCACATATAGAAACATTTTGAGGTTGAAGGGCTTTCCAAATTCCATAAGATACAAACTTATTGTTAAAGAAGTAATACAGGACTCCAAAAACATGGCCGCCGCCTTCTCCTCAAGAAGTGACATCAAGCCCATTGGATACAAGGCGATATTACAGCTCAGTCTCATTTATTTTAAGGAGAAAGCAGCTAAGGTTTTCCGACTCCTGCACAACGTCTTTAAATAACCCCAGCAGGGTCCCTGAATAGTTTAATGTCCCCCCCAGCAATGGCCTCACTCATTTTAATGTCTTCCCAGTACTCAATGCTCCCGGCCACACACTCTTCCCATGCTCCAGGTACAGATACGTCACAGCAAAGCGCCCAGAACAAGGGTAGAGAACAGGAGAGAGTGGAGAGCAAAGAGGTTAAGTATTAACACTGCCACTTGAGATGTGGGTCAGCGGTTCTTTTCTCCACAATTTTACCAGCAAGAAGGCCCCGAGCCATAGATTGTAACCTCAGGTACCACATGGGGCCTACATGGTTGAGACCCCTGACCTAGTCAAAGGATAGGTGATAAATATATGATAGTTGGGCATCAGACTGCTGGGAACCTGATAGATCACTATAATTGGGTCCTAAGCACCTTGTTCATGAGTACAGGAACAGTAATTCAGGAGCTCGCAGAATTATAAATGATGACGGAGTCAGGCTAGGAAATCCAGCCAACACACGGACCGTATTCCTCAGCCAGATCAGATTTCGTTGGAAGGAACATAATATGACTGGAGCCATTCTTCTGCTAGTTTGTGTTTGTGAAAGGGATTTTGCCACCAAAGGACACTTATTCCCTAATCACAGGATAGCGACCCCCATCGATCAGGAAAACAAGGGACTAAAAAAGTTCCCCTATACTCTCCATGTGAATGCACCTGGACATCATTCGGCAGCCTCAAAAAAAAACAAATGGATCACTGGTCACAAAAGCGACCGACATACATAGAAGAGAACTTTGGGTCCCCTGTTCTCTGGATTGCTGGGGGTCATAGCAGTCAAGCCCCCAGTGATCTTACATGTATCCATAGGATAACGGATAAGTGTCGTTGTAGAACAACCCTTAAAGCAAATAATATGCAACACAAGAATGCAAGTGCTGTAAAGGCACAACATATTTTTCAACTAATAAATAGTAAATGCTGACAGACACATACCGGGGAGATGACTGACAGACGGGAACAAAATGAAAAACAAGTCTCAAATACCTATGTTCACTTGCCGTTCTGACAATTGGCATGCAAGGAATGACTACTATTTTGCAATTTGTCGTAACTAAATCGAACAACTGGCCCCAGCAAAGGATCTTCCACCAATTATGTCTCGCTGTAGTACAAGGCTTTCTTTACACACAGAATCTGGGGGGTCTGCACTCTTGGAGCTGAGCGGCTTGGTTGCAGAAGGTTGCCACCCATTATCTGATCCTGATGACCTATCCTAAAGAGAAGTCATACAAATAAAAGTTCCAGAAAAGAGCTTTAAACTAAAAAAAATGCATGAAAAAGCTGAGCGTGTGATTGCAGACTAAGTTCTCAGCAGGTTAGCTTGCGGTTAACCCAATGCCAAGTACACAAAGTATAATAAAAGGGATCCACACACTGCAGAAAAACCCCGCAGTGCAAAATGTGTTGTGACTCAGGTTTTAAACACATGGCATGTCAATGGTTGTGGAGTGTTCGGCGCAGATTTCAACCTTTGCAGAGCTGTATGGGAAACCACTAGTGAAACCCGCAGCGCCAAACAGGCAAATAGTGGTGTTCTGGGGGGGGGGGGGTGTTTGTTTTGTTTTTGTTTGACATGGCTTCAGTGATTGGAAATATTCACGTGATCGATTTTTTTTGACAGTCCATTTTAACAGACATCCATAAATGGAAAAAAAAAAAATCTGACCACTGTTCTGTAATGTCATTTCATTTTCAGGACAGTAGTCACATGGAGACAGGGACTCCTAGCAGCATAAAGGACTAAAAATACTGGAGTCCCTGCATTATAGTCACCTATGGTGGCAGGAGTCCCAGCATCCCCACGACAACTGTTCTGTAGTAAAAACATTATTACCACACAGGACAGTAGTCCCACGGAGAGGCAGAGACTCCTAGGATCATAGAGGACCATGATGCCAAGTCCTGGTGGTCCAGAAAATGTGGCTGACAAATGGACCATAATTCTCGACCCACTCATTGGTGAAACCAAAACTCCTCAAAACTTCTCCTTAGTAGCAGAAACTGCAGCAACAAAAATGCAAAGTGTGAACATACCCTTAGGGAAACAAGATCCTTGAGTTAATTGTCCTCATATCAGAATTTTCAGGTTTTGAGTAGAGATACACTAACGTTAGAAGTTACAAAGTCCTTATGGCCAGGAGGGAATATGAGCAAACTTCCTACTTTTTTTTTTTTCTTTTGGGTTAATTGAAAAGTTGAGCTCAAATCCCTCTCAGATAACATAGTTTAACAAGTAATGCAAAAGCATAATTAGAAAAGTCTTGTAGCATATTCTTACAATTACAAAGTCTCACCACGTAAAGACTTATTATTTTTTTGCTATTTCATCAAATCACAAAGTAGCCGTGCTCAACACATCGTTAGATTTGGCAGATATTGCACCAACCTTCTCCTAATGGCAATGTTGGGGGACAGAAGGATCAGTCATGGTGGATTCCAACATGTCAAATACCTTGTTCTCACAGGAAAACTGCTGCCAGATGTGTCTAAGCACCGTCTTACCCCCCATTGAGAGCACATGCATGCTTGGTCAAACTGAGCATGCATGTCGACGGACATGATGTCAAGAATAGCTAGTGGACAAACAAGCCAACAGCTATGGATGATGTACTGGCACACTGGTCCTGTCTTCAAATCTGAGGAGGACAACATCCGCATGGAGAATGTACATTTGTTTCTGCGCGAGACTTTGGGTTTGAGATTTGCAATATGAGTGAAAACCGGAGGTCTGTTGTTTTTCCAGTGTATAGATGAGATATGAAATGAGACGGTGACAGTTTTTGTACAGCGCTGCAAAATATGTCGGTGCTATATAAAGACCATGAATAATTAAGGAGGTGATCACATGATCATCCTGTTAACGAAGGAAAAAAACGAAGACTAAATTATCACCAAAATTATAGGAAGAGAGCAAAACCTTTGCTAATACAATATTTAATAGTCACATGCAGGGGTCAACCACAAATACCAGGGGACACAGTTTCCCAAGAATTGTCACTGATTAAAATATGCAGCAAATATAAAAACAAAAAGTCCCAGACCTGCTGGGTGAAAGATCGACCTACCCTATAGATCTATAAATACTGTACAATTATCCGTATATTGCTTGCAGTCGAACAGTCACAATATACTTTTATGGTATGTACATTGTAAAATATAGAGCTACAGAACTTGCAGATCATAAGCCAAGAAAGGCCAGCACAGACTGTTTACTGTCACTATGAATACTGACAGCATAACGGGCCTGGTTTATTTAACACACACATACAACGTGCTATGTACTGCTGGAGAGGTCACTCAAAACTCCAAAATAACGCAACAGCAGCTCTCGTATTAAAAAAAAAAAGTTGTTCCCAAATATTTCCCTCCCCCTGAGCCACATTCCAATCAAATATTCTCTGCCGCTGGGCATATACATATAAAAATATATTAGCCCCATGAAAATATAACATAAAGTCCCAAAATCAACAGAAGACTGAATAAGTTAGGTCCAATGAACACAATGGCCCACTACGGACCCAATGGTTGTGTGCAGGGAGCTTTGGTTACGTTCACATGTGGCACATTTACTGTGGCTGGCGGAAAATCTGCAGCGATAACAGCAGCGACAAAAGTGGATGAAAATTATACAAATCTTAGCTACAAGCTGCGAAATGCTCTGCATTGTAAACTGAGAGGCGGGTGCGGGTTTTAAATCTGCAGCGTGGCACATTATGCAGCAGATTTTTGCCAGATTTCACCCTTTGCAATGCAGTGAGTAAAATCTGCAGCAAATACGTGCAAAAAAATACATACGATTGGGAGTAGTTTTGGCCACTGTTGAAAATCTGTAGTGTATATGTCATATTTCCCACGTGAATGGACGTGAAGTGTGGCCTTCATATCCCCAAACAAGAGACCTATTAGATCAGTCCTCGTCCCCCACTCACCTTATTGCTATACTTACATCATGTTCACATCTGAGTCAGTAAGTCCGATTATGTGGTTCATTCAGAACCAAAACAAACAGTCTAATAAGTGACAATTACCAAGGGACCCCACTAACTATAATGGGGTTCCTCAAGTTTCCGTTTTTTCCCACTGAAATTGCTGGATGAAATAGTAAGGCTTGCAAGATTCTTTGATTGCTGACAGATCTCCCCATGTGTGTACATAGCCTATATCCAGCAATGCTACCTGTGGATATGATATGGACCATCCCAGGTAGAGGACAACAACATGGCTCAAGCCAAAAAAAAAAAAAAAAAGCAACCTTATACAAGTCCCCAAACTTTTTCTTGAGTCGGACTCCAATGGAAGTCAACATGGGCAAGAAGTCCAAGCATTGGAGACGTCTGAGGTGTGCCGAGATACTGGGAAGCCTGCTATGACCATGAACATTACATGTCACTAAAGTCACCGTATAACCGGCTGAAGCCATGATCACACAATACATGCAACGTACTGCAATGGCATACACAATGGGGTGACACAGCCTGCCTGGGCCACCAGAAGTTGTATCTGACTACAACTTATGTGGCATCTGATGCCATCTGGCAACAAAAAGAGGTGACCACATCCAGGCAGGAGAAATACCATCTGGTCTAGTCACACAGCATAGAAGTCAATGGGAATCAGTCACACGTTCTCACTGACATCTATGGAGGGGGGGAATGAAGTTGCAGATGAGCATTGCCCCCCAGTTACATGGCATAGACAGTGTACATGTGACACCCAGGGCACCAGGACTTGTAGCAGGCCACTGCTGCTCTGCCATCTGCTCACAGCACACCAGTCATTGGGAACCATTCACACGTTTCCACTGACATCTATAGAGAGCAAAAGAAAGTTGCAGATGAGAATCGCACTCCTGACGCATGGCACATGCAGCTGCAGTCAGTGCTGCCCCCTCTCCATGTACACTGCACACACAGCACTGCACAGCACACACAGCACTGCACAGCCACAACAACAACACTGCCAGTGACAACACACAACTCCGCACAGCCGCCGCCCCTCCAAGTGCCCCTGTCGCCGGGCAGGAGCTGCAGCTTGTTGTGTGCCCTTCACCCTCCGGCCGGGAGCAGCGGGCACAGCTGCCAGGGGGGCGGCCGGCGCCAAAGCCTCGGCCACACAATGCAAGCTTACCGCTCACTGCTCAATGGGCAACGCTGGCCAAGGTTCCCGAGGGGAGCGCAGATCCACGGCCGCCATATTCCTCATCCAGCAGGATAGTCAGGCTTGTTTATCCCGGGATCCTCCTCCTACCAACCAAACCACCCTCCGAGCGCCGATCCCCTCCTCCACCTCCTGGGAGGGCGCCGCCTCCTCAGCCATATCCTCTGCCGCCTCTAGCAGCATCCTCTCGTCACCGGCCTGTACTGGATGTCACGTAGTATGGCCGCTGTGCTTATAGGACGTCATGTCACCCCTACAACGACATAGGCATGAGGTGAACATTTCAGGTGGAATAAGAAGTGTACAATCTGGAACTCTTCCCCCAGGACTGCCTTTCCTACAGGCTCCTGCAACATAAAGCCCATGATAGGTTTCATACACAATGTCAGTACTTGGGAATATACAATGAAAAATGGCAGCTTGGGGAAAGAAAAAAAGTGGTGACACCGCCAAAACGCCGCTCACTGTCCCACATATCAGAGGACAAGGCAATGTAGGAAAACAAAGGGACAGTCACTTCATAGGAATCCAGGCCCAGGCAAATGCTCATACGGCGTAATTTGAGGTCAATAATATGACCGTTTCTGCCTCAAAATCGGCACCAAATTCTGCCCAGAGATTGAAGCAGGAAGCGAAAATAAATTAAATGTCTTGCTCGATCTGGCCACAAAACCCGTAGCGTGTGCCTCTTTACTGCGAAAAACTGCGGCAGTGCGCCTCAACTTCCTCTCCCTTTACACCATACGGATGTACCTTAAGGGCTAGTTCACACGTAGTTATTTGGTTCGGATTTTGACGCGGGAAACCGCACCAGAATCCTGACCATAATGTGTTACAGCTTTCGACAGTCGCAGCTGTCCGCTCTGGACTAGGCCCAAATGAATGAACCTAGTCTAGAGGGATTGTCTTGTGCGTGGACACCGGAATCTGCGTCAAGATAGGGCAGGTCGCTTCTTTTTTCCGTGAGCGGTAAAATACTGCTCGCGGAAAAAGGAAATAACCAGCTCCCATTCAATTCAATGGGAGGTGGTTTTTGGTTTTTTGACGTGAATTCAGCGTCAAAATCTGGACCAAGTAACTACATGTGAACTAGCCCTATGAGTGTGTTCACACAGCAGAATTTGCCACTGATTCCACCTCCCATTGTTTTCAAAGGAAGGCAATGATGACAGCAGGATGCTGAAAAATTAAAGGGGTTGTCCAGTTTTTTTGCAATGTGGCTAGGGAAGGTGGAGGAAAGAAAAAAAACAAAAAAAACAACATACTTGCCTGTCCCCAGTGCTCCGGTGTCTCCCATCACGGTCTAGACCTGCTGCTCGGGGTCTTGTTATGGCGGACGTCCACACACGTGACTAATGAGACCAATCAGCGGCCTATGTAAAGGAAACCAGAGAGATCACAGCAAAACACTGAATACATAGCATCCAGCTCGAGACTCCCCATTCATCTGGTCCTTATCAGCAGAAGATGTACAGGACAAAATACCAATGAAAAATGTCCACCTCAAATAATTCTTCATTTTCTGCCATGTGAACATACCCTAAAAATGCCACAAATATTTTGATTCTCCACTAAAAGTCCATATAGCGAGCACCTATGAGAAATCGTTTTCTACAGTATTATTACCTACTAGCATTCCACGTGACCTCGCGACCGTATCCGCCTCAAAATCCTGACCAAAAAAACGTCTCCCTTTGAAATCAATAGGAGCCGCTCAGGAGCTTGTTCCGGGAGCCGTTTCTTCCGGCTGCCGGAAAAAAAGAAGCGAGAAGCTCATGCTTCAGGCTGAGTCGCCTCGCAATTCACCCTGAAGACACTCCCTCCTCCGAACTAGGCCCATTCATTGGGCCTAATCCAGAACGGAGTGCACGGCTGGATGCCAGTGCAGTGCACTGGCTTTTAATCGAGGCTACCCAACTTTTGGTCCAGGCCGCCTCAGGTTCCAGACCAAAAATCGCCGTATGAACTTACCCTTAAAGGGATTCTACCATTAAAAAACTTTTTTCTAGGTAACACGTCGGAATAGCCTTTAGAAAGGTTATTCATCTCCTACCTTTGGAAGTACTCTCTGCCGCCCCATTCGTTCGAAATACCGGTATGCTAATTAGTTCTCTCTTAGCTCACGCTCACGTATTTGTTTATTTTGTGTTATTTCTGCTCAATAAACTTTTGAATTAAAAAAAAAAAAAAAGTTCTCTCACAGCGATGGGGGCATCCCCATTGCTGCTCGAAAACCGACTGCAGCGCCGCCTCTATGTTCTGTATCCTCCCCTTCCTTCTTCGGCTTGATGTCGGACGCCTGCGCAGTACGCTCTGTTCAGCGAACTTTGCTGAACATACTGTGCATGCCCGCGGCCATAGTGCCGACACCGCAATTTCGCGCATGCGCAGTACGCTCCTCAAAGTCTTCGCCGAACAGAGCGTACTGCGCAGGCGTCTGACATCAAGCCGAAGGAGGAAGGGGAGGCCCCCATCGCATCTCCTGTGCTGGGGGGACGCCCTCATCGCTGCAAGAGAACTAATTAGCATATCGGTACAAACCGGTATTTCGAACGAACGGCGCGGCAGAGAGCACTTCCAAAGGTAGGAGAAGAATAGCCTTTCTAAAGGCTATTCCGATGTGTTACCTAGAAAAAAAAGTTTTTTAATGGTAGAATCCCTTTAATAAGGGAAGAAAAACTGTAGAGAAAACAAAAAGAGAAATAAACTGTTGCTTTCCTCGAACTCAGGGTCCTACATTGCGAAAACGCTGCAGCAAAAAAAAAAAAAAAAAAAAACACTGCGTTTTACAGTACCTGCAAATTGGATGGGATTCTGGCCAATCCTATTCACACATTGCAGGAAATAACAAATGATCAGGTTTTTGTAAATCGCAGCATTTCCGTTATACCGAGGGAAATGCTGGCTTTGAGGTAGAATAGGGGCAGAAAGTCTGCAGATGAAAACCCTGCAGACTTTCTGTGAAAAGTGCTGTGGGAAAAAAAGTGGTTTTTGGCTGCGACTCGCAATGTGGGGTCTTTGCCTAGGAGTCGAGACAGTTTTAGTTTATCCCTCCCCAAAAGATTTACAACACAGAGTTGTAGAGCCAGGGGGTTGGCTTTCCTGAGAGTACTAAGGGCTCGTTCACACGGGGCAAGAGGGGATTTTGGCACGGAATCCAAGTCATAATCCGCCCCCTCAAAAGAGAGGTCTATATAGACCGCTATCAGCATGTTGCCGCTAGTGGAAAAAAGAAATGAGCAGCCCTTTCTTCAGGCAGATTCTGCGGCTGAATCAGCCGCGGTGTCCGCCTCACGACAGCACCCTCCGGACTACGCCCATTCATTTGGGCCTAATCCAGAGCGGAAAGCCGCAACAGGATGCCATGCACTGCAGTGGCAGGCGCTACGGAATATGACACACGGAATCCCCATGTGAACTAGGCCTAATACATCATGGCTACAGCACCTGCTCAGGAGTTGAGTGCGTGCCATATGCACAGGGCATTAGGTGGAAGAGACAGTTGACATCCTATGGAAACACCAGGTCAAAGTCTGAGCACGTCTGTTAACGCCTTAGATGCTGCAGTCAATCATGACCACGGTATAGAACGCTACGGTTACATTTGCCCATCACAATACTGCCTAACATCGGCTGATAAAAAATGCCTTATGCACACAGATCTTTCACCAAAGCACTGTAAGTTCTGAGCCACTTGCATTGTTGGAAATTTTGAACTTCGTTGAATAAAGCTCAAGATTTTATACCTGTCCAGGTTGTGGATGCTTCTTCTGTGGCAGAATGCAGTTTCCATGCACAAATATAGGGGCAGTTGATATCCGCTGGTTCGCTTACAAGATCAATTTCCATATACAGTAATAAATGTAATGTTACATAAACTCTTTAAGGAACTGCAACAAAATTACAATGTTAAAGGGGACTTTTCATGTCCTCGGTCATATGCGGTTTTATATACTGCTAGAGAGCCGACAGTGCACTGTATTCAGTTCACTTTCGACTTTCCCGTTATGTGCTCTGGGGCTGGAAATATCGGTGCCATTACCTATGTCTGCTCATTGTCAGAAGGGCGTTCCTGACAGTCTAGCTGGGCTGTGAGGAAGGCCCCTCCTGACAGTACTCGTCCATAGCCCTGTATTATCAGAGGGGGCGTTCCTTACCACCCAGCGATGACACTGAGCTATGAAGAACACTCCACAGTACTACTCTATGGACAGTACAGTCAGTGGACGTTCCTCACAGCCCAGCTAGACTGTCAGTAACTCTCTTCTGACAGTGGGCAGACATTGGTGATGTTATAACGGCACCAATCCCAGGGGCACATAACAGAAAAACCGACCCAAAATGGGGCACATAATGGAAAAACCGACCCAAAATGTTAGTCTTAAGGGCCCTTCACACGGCGTAAGCGCGCCGCTAATTTAGACCCGTACACGAGAGCGCTTCAAAACACATGACATTCAGTTTCAATGGGAGCGCGCATAAAACCGGCTTTATGCGCGCTCCCATTGAAGTGAATGGGATGTGTTTTGAAGCGCTCTTGTGTACGGGTCTAAATGAGCGGCGCGCTTACGCCGTGTGAAGGGGCCTTTAGAAAATGCATCTCATCTTGCAAAAAAAAAAAAAAAACCAAGCTTTCATATGACTATATCAACAGGAAAAAAGAAAAAAGTAAGGGTGCCTTCACATCCTCACTGTCAAACCTGGTGGTGGCAGCATCATGGTTTGGGCCTTTTCTTCAGCAGGGACAGGGAAGATGGTTAAAATTGATGGGAAGATGGATGGAGCCAAATACAGGACCATTCTGGAAGAAAACCTGTTGGAGTCTGCAAAAGACCTGAGACTGGGACGCAGATTTATCTTCCAACAAGACAATGATCCAAAACAAAGAAAAATCTACAGTGGAATGGTTCACAAATAAACGTATCCAGGTGTTAGAATGGCCAAGTCAAAGTCCAGACCTGAATCCAATAGAGAATCTGAAAACTGCTGTTCACAAACGCTCTCCATCCAACCTCACTGAGCTCCAGCTGTTTTGCAGGGAAGAATGGGCAAGAATTTCAGTCTCTCGATGTGCAAAACTGATAGAGACATACCCCAAGCGACTTGTAGCTGTAATCGCAGCAACAGGTGGCACTACAAAGTATTAACGCAAGGGGGCCGAATAATTTTGCACGCTCAATTTTTCAGTTTTTTTCTTTGTTAAAAAAAAAGTTTAAAATATCCAATAAATTTCGTTCCACTTCACAATTGTGTCCCACTTGTTGATTCCTCCCCCCAAAATTAAAATTCTATATGTTTGTGTTTGAAGCCTAAAATGTGGCAAAAGGTTGAAAAGTTCAAGGGGGCCGAATACTTTCGCAAGGCACTGTACATTATGTGAGCACAGATGGTGCTAGCAATGGTTTCTTTATTCGGTACAGGTTATCAGGTAGGTACAGTGTATGAGAAGATAACCCAGCCACAATAAGGAGATTACTGGAAATCTCAGTATGTCAATTATACCTATGGAAACATCGTTGGTTGTCCTATAGGTATAATGGAAGCAGAAAGTCTGCAGAGGAAACCTCTGAGGACTTTCTGTTTAAAGCTCTGCAGGAAATAATCATGATGTGTTACCACCACGGTTTTTCCCACAGCGCTTTTTTGCTTTGCGACACTACATGGGGCTTAGGCATATGTGTGGCAGATTTAGGTAGGTTTTCATGAATTTCAACGGGTTTGATCTATGATAAATATCTGCAACAAAATGCTACAGATCTCAAAATCAGCAGCACATCTAGAAAGTATTTTACACTCCCTGGGCGGGTTTGTTGCTACTGCACTCCCATCACACGCACATTTGATTGCTAAAGTACAGAAATAACCAAAATTTCTCAATTTACTACTTGCCCATTTAGTATAAAATTATTGCAAAATAAATTCCGGTTAAGTTCGGCCAACAAAAAGCTAAAGTTCCTGGAGTTTCAAGCGAGGAATAAGAAAAGCAATGGCTGAGGTGAGTTTTCTATCTAAAATCAACAAGTACCTCACCCACATTGACAGCAGATCTGCTCCTACAAACTAAACAGATAACATTGAACAAATGTACAATGTCAGTGGTTCTTCAACTCACATTGTTGTCTTTTCACAGCAAGCAGCTGAGCCGTAAAGACATAAAAGTAACAAAAAACAGTATAACTCCTTGTATTGTATAGAAACTATTCCAATTCTGTAATATATTTATTTTTGAAAATGTGACGTAACATAATTCATAGCTTTCACAAAATGCTGGATTAATTTCCCGTAAGGCTACGTTCACTTTTCCCTCCACCGGTTTCAGTTTAAAAATGATGGACACCCAATGGATCCAATTGTAGTCAATAGGGTCTGCCAGGCTCCATGTGTAACCGCTGTTTTAGCAGTCCACCTCTATCTAGATAGAACTAGTGTGAACTTAGTGTAAGCTTAGATAATGCCGATATCTGTAAGGCTGGTCTTACATGACCGTAACGTAAGTCCGCAAATGGTCCGCAATTGAGGGTTTTCAATTGCGGACCATTTGCGAACACATTATATTCAATGTGGCCTCTTACACCACCGGATATTTTATCTGTGGTGTGGCTGGGCCGCAACCGTGGTCCACAATTTATAGGACATGTCCGTAATGGCCGTGTATTGTGGCAATGCACGGACTCGCCCATAGAACTCTATGGGCGAGTGCGGCAGGACACGCACATCTGCGGAGCTTATGTTGCTGATCAGCAACTTGAGGGCTGTACATTCAATACGGTCGTGTAAGACCAGCCTAACCTGGATTAGTTGCACATCTGCTGTTTGGCACAAATGACTTTCCAGATATTATCAACAATGACACTGAAAGGGATCCGATCATTAAAACACTATTTTTTTTGTGACTAACAAAGTCGGCTCTGCCCGAGGCCTAGAAATTTAACCCCCAGCACCAGAAGAACAGAGAGGCCGTTCCTTAAGAAGATGGAGGCGGCGCTGGAGAGTTCTCTTGCAGCATTGGGGACACCTCCAGTGCTGTTTGAGCGCAGGGGCCCGCCCCCAGTGCTGCAAGAGAACTCATTTGCAAAACGGGATTTCTACTGAACGGCAGTGCAGTGAAGACATCTAAAGGTAGGAGAAGAATAGCCTCTCAAGGCTATTCCTACGTGTTAGTCACAAAAAATAGCGTTTGAATGATAGGATCCCTTTAAAGGGGTTGTTCAGGATAATTTGTTTTTATTTTAGGCTGGGAGAGTGTAAAAAAAAAACAAAAACAAAAAAACAACCCCCCCCCAAAAAAAAAAACAAAAAACACAACACCCACACTCACCTGTACCCGATACCTCCTCGCACAGTCTGGTCCTGCAGCAGCTCTGTTGTTTTGTTCCAGCGGAAGTACACACCACACAGGACCACTGAGTCTACCTTCCCGTGGATACATCATTTTAACATCAAGCTGTCAAATTATTCATAAATTTATAGGATAAATAAAAGAGGAATTGCTAAGTTGAGTTATGACAAAAGATGCTATAAAATAATTGAATTGTGATTACAAGTATATCACACATATCAGGAGAGATTACTATTCACGCTAGATTCACACAACATTCAGGGATTCCGTCCCCAAGTCGTGCAAGGACTTTTCTCTGCACAGATTTCGGGCAGAAACCTGAGGTCCACAGGTAACCACATTTTAAGCAGATAGGGTTTTCATTTTTCGGAAAGCTTACCAGGTATAACTGACAGCAAGGCCAGTTGGGGAGTAGGAGCGACAGGATGATCATATACCTTAGCGTAAAACGAGAAGACTGCATCCCAAAAGGGCTGGAGGACGTTGCAATCCCACCAAATATGGAGCATGGTGCCCCTCTCAGTTCCACAGCGTCAACACCAGTCAGAAACAGCAGGGAAGAGCCTGTGGAGAAGGTCGGGACACCTATACCAACGGGTCAAAATTTTAAAGTTCCTCTCCTGCGCGCTACAAGGTAAAGCCAATCTATGGGACAACGTGAAAGATTTACACCAATCGGCAGGCAGCAGACTCAAAGGGAGATCAGAATTCCAAGACTCCACAAAAGAGGGAAGCCCTGGAGTGTCGTCATAAAGGAGAAGATCATAGAGTGCGGAAAGGACACGCCGGAAGGGAGCCGAACCCGCAGCGCAGGATTCCAGCGCGGTCAGGGGCGAGGAGAGCAAGGGAGGAAGAGAAAACTTCCTCAGGTAGGACAACAACTGACCGTATTCCAACCAGGAGAGGTGGACATGGGGATGGGAGAGGCAGAACTGAGCGAGGGGGGGGGGGGGGGGGGAGTGAGGAATTGCCAGCAACCTGACAAAGGCGAACATCTTCCTCTCTACCCCAACAGAGGAAGCAAGCTACGGACTGGCCCGGAGGAAACATGGGGTTGCCGAACAAAGGAGTCAGGGGTCCCGGAACCCTAGCCAGCCTCCCAGTAGAGCACACCAGGTCCCAGACTTTAAGAAAATGTAGGGAGAGAATGGAATGGCCCGAAGATTTGGGCCGAAAATGCGACGGGATCCACGGCAAGGAAGAGAGCAAGGAGGACAGCAAATCCGCCTCTATGGAAACCCACTGTTTGTCGTTATGGTGAAATCGCCAGTCGAACAAACGGAGGAGCACCAAGGCGCGATAATACAAACGAACATCGGGCAGGCCCGCTCCCCCCTCTGTTTACGCCGAGTGAGAGTGCGGTAATTAAGCCTGCTCCGCAACGCCCCCCATGTTAGGAGTATTTAGGTTCATTGCTTTCTATTTTTATTACCTGGGGAGTTTTTGGCTGCGCAGTGTCTGGGGTGGCATCCTGGCGCTGCGGGGTTGTCCTGTCGTGAGTATTGGTGCACACCTTCTGACTTGCACGCGCGCACTGCTGGTAGGCAGCTTTATCTCCTGGTTGATTAGTCTGTCCTCCCATTTGCACCTGGGAGGAGTGGTCTCTACTCTGTATTTAAACCCATGCCTCCCATGGTTCTGTGCTGAGTGTCGCTTTTACAGTGCTAGGCCTTAGCAGGAGGAGTAGGTGGTTATCTGGGATAGAGGAAGTTCCGTGGTTGGTTTTTGGGAGGTTTGGGTGAACGAGTTGGTGTGTGTGTTTTCCCTTCTGTGTTCACCAATCCTCCCTCTGTGTATAATTGACTGTGTGAGTGAATTGCCTTATCCTTTGATTTCTACTCAGTTTCCCTGTGTTTGTTTCCTAGTGTAAGGTTCCTTCCCATATTGGTTTGGGGGAATCCTTTCCCACATTTTTCCTGTGTGCTGCTTGTGTTGTTAGTCAGCGCACACCCTTGTCAGTCCCTGTCAGTAGCAGCTTCACTTGTTCGTTAGGGGTGACCCCCTTTAGTCTCCAGTCCCTAGAGATCTTATAGGGCATTCCTTCTCCCACTTCCCTCTAGGCCTACGGTATCAGTGAGAGAGGAGCTGTCGGGGTCAGGCTTAGCCTGAGTACAGCCGACCCACACCCGTGAGGCAGGGACCGGGATAGCTAGTGGGAGTAGTGCAGGGCGAGATTCCCTACTGCTATTCCTTAGCCCCATTGCAGCTACCTGGACTGACATAACACCCCAAACAAATTTCCCAAACAACGATCGAACCCAGTTAAGATAATCTCGAGACAGTGGAATGGGGAGGGTTTGAAATAAGTACAACAAACGTGGGAGGATGTCCATTTTAAGAGTGTGAATGCGGCCGAACCAGGACAGGGACTTAGAACTGTAGGCGCACAGGTCCGACGTGACCTTGTCAAGAAGTGGGAGGTAGTTGAGGCGAAAAAGGTGGGAAGGGTCCGGGGGGATATGAATCCCGAGGTATTTAAACGACACCGACTGCCAGCGGAACGAAAAGTCACGCGCCAGATGAGCAACCTCCGCCGAGGTAAGGGAAACGTTAAGAGCTTCCGTCTTCGATAAGTAAACCTTAAAATTACTAATGCGTCCAAAGCGAGAAAACTCCCGGAGAATGGCTGGAAACGACACTCGCGGTTGCGAAATATACAGAAGGAGATCGTCTGCATACAATGCTGTCTTAACCACACGGTAGCAAAGTTGCAGGCCGTGAATCTCTGGGCAGTGCCGTATTGCCACGGCCAAATGCTCCATAACCAGGGCATAAAGCAATGGCGATAGGGGGCAGCCCTGACGTACTTTATATTGTTTGGCCGCCACGGGATCTACATTGTTCTAAGATGAATTATCATATAATGAGACTAATTTATTAAGAGAATCACTGCCCTTGTTACCCCCCCATAGCAACCAGTGCATGCAGGTGGTGATTTCTTACTATACGTATAAGTATTTATCCACATGTGGCAGATATAAGTGACTGTCCCATTTATCTCATATTTAGTGGGCATTCACAAATATCCCCACTTTCCTGTGTGCAATGTATTCAGTTACTAAAATTTCCGTAACAAATCGGCTACTAGTGAAGTGCTGTAAAGGAAAGGCAGTGACACTGTAAACATTCCTTCTATAACAGTCCTAGGCACACCTACTCAGCCCAGCGCCGGAGAAGCATTATCCTTGGCCACCCTCTGCTGGTTGACATCTTATTATAAATGTATTTTTCAGTGGTTTCAACAACCTCACCCTTAAAACTCCATACTTCTTTTAACCCTACTAAACCTTAACACTAGGATATTTGTTTATACATGATACCTAACAAAAAACACCAGACTAGACCTATTCGGTATCTGTATCAATAATCATAACACCATAAACAAAACCAGATTATAACAAAATAAAATTTTATTATTACAAATGACAAAAAAAAGAGAAGAAAAGCGAGACGTTTAAAAACCACATCAAAATGGTGAGTGGATGTCGCAGTGCTGCACCCAGAAGTAATGCATACAAGGTGGGCATGCAGTAAATAGCACTATAACAAAGTCAGTCTGTAACAGTGACGGCGAACCTTTTAGAGCCTGAATGCCCAAACTGCAACCAAAAACCCACTAAATCATAAAAGTGCCAATACAGCAATTTAACCTTAATATTGTGCGGATCTACAATTACGTACAATTATGAAGATGCAAAATACGGTCGTGTGAATGGAGCTTTACAGAGCTTTCAATTATACAAACAACTTTGTACTGCATTTGGTATAATATTGAACAATTAATGTTCATGATTTACATCGCACAGATCTGTTTTATAGTGACCGTGCAATGTTATTATGATCTGTAATAATCTCACATGTCTGCTATAAAAGATACTGTGTGATAGAAATAGTAAAGGGCCCCCGACACAGTCCAATATGCTCCACAGTGGCCCCCACACAGAATAATCTATTCCACAGATGGGTACCCACAGAGAGGGCTCTGAGTGCCACCTTTGGCACCAGTGCCACAGATTTGCTATCACGGGTCTATAATGTGCATAAACAACTACATATTCCATAAAAAATGTTATAAGTGTCATATGATGTATGAAGCAAACCAAAATAACAGGGGTTCACAATGACCCTATATAAAGAGTGTAATAAAGTAGTATGGCAAAATAATGCTCAAAGATATTTAATAAGGCTATGCACCAACATGTGACAACAATTAAGAAAGTACCCAAATACATATATATAACAAAAGATGCTTACCACTGCGACCTCCACCCAGAGCCCCGACGCGCGTTTCGCACCCTGCTTCATCAAGGGGCTACTGGATGGAGGCCGGAGGGGTCTTTATATTAGGCAGATACCTGTGTAAAAGACCAATGGCACCAGTGGGGTGATGTCACAAACCAGGCCCACGTGAGTCACATGAGATGTGCCTGAGACACAAAGTATAATACCAAAATTCAATAAGAGTATACATATATCTCCCTTATTTGAGACTTGCGATGCATATAAAAATAAGATATACCTGGTGTCAGGGTCTGGGGTTGCATAGACACACAAGTCCAGTTTCTTTAGTCCAAAACAAAAGTAGAGTTTTATTTTCACTCAAAAAGGTAGTGCAGCAACAAAAGGAAACAATACAAAAATAAATACCTGCCCAGCTAGGCTCTAACTAAACATAGAATAGGTTACCTCACCTAGAATAACAGACATCCAAAAAGCCAGTAGAATCATTCAGGACACAGCTCCAAAAATATGACCTCTCTGTCAGCTCTTCCACCCAAGCTCTGCCAAAGTGTTGCTGCTGGAGCTGGCTTCTTAAGCCTCCTTAATGAGGAGACTCTCTGCAGCTGAGTCGCTGCCGGAACATCCTCAAAGTGTGGATTGGAGGGGGGTGGAATGACAGGTCCCACTGCCAACCTACCTGTCATTCCTAAAAATCCAGCCCAGTACTGAGCATTTACCAAAATGCTCAGCAGACAAAAGTTGTCTGCTGAGAACAAACATTCCTGGAGTTTTCTCATCTCACCCCCCTGAGTAGTCTGGGCGAGATGTACACCCCCTCCATTACCTGGCCGGCCATCGGCTTACACTGGATAATCAAATGCACGCAGAGCACATATATTGAAACCGGCAGCCAGTACCAAAATGAGGCTCCATGTACTCGCATGTGCAGTAGATCCCAACGTGCATATCATTGGGACGCCAATACTGCTTGGACAGCTCTCCAACAGATCTGTATATTAAACACCCACACTATATATGTAAACTCCCTTATCAAGTTTTCTGTAAAAAAAAAAAAAAAAAATTATATAAATGCAAGACATTCTCATCTCTCCCCAATGTTCCTTATCCTGCAGAACCTTACTTTCAACTAGACAACATTCGTTTCACTTGGGATGTTTCCATGCTTCTCATTTCATTCAATTGGTGGATGGGAACCCCTTGGACTTCCTGAGGATACCATGGAACCTTGTCATTTTAGATCCCACTTACTTGCTCCAAAACTGAGTGCAAATCATCATGATCTGTGTAAGCCCGCGTTCACATCTGCGTTGGTATTCTGTCCGGGGCAGTCCACAGTGATGGCAAACCTTTTAGAGACCAAGTGCCCAAACTGCCACCCAAAACCCACTAATTTATCACAAAGTGTCAAAATGGCAATTTAACCTTCATGCTGTGCAGATTCACAATTGTGGGCAGTTACAAATGGTCTGTAATAATAATAATATCACTTGTCTGCTATAAAAAGGACACTGTGATAAAAATAGTGAAGGGCCCCCACACAGTGTAATCTGCTGCAAACTGACCCACATAGTATAATCTGTTCCACAGACGGGTGCCCACAGAGAGGACTCTTAAGTGCCACTTCTGGCACGCGTGCCATATGCTCGCCATCATGGCCATAGACGATAATGGAGTCTGTGTGCTTACCGCCAGATCTCCGCAGGGATTGTGCGGACACGAAAGTAGTTGCCAATCTACTTTCCCGTCCCCATGATTAGTGCGAGCAGCGCGCGCCAACAACATGGACCCCCATTACCGTCTATTTACTTACTGTGCTTTTACAGCACAGTGCGTTTGGTATTCCGTTCGGGGGGGAAGGGGTCTCCATTCGGACTCTCCCCGGACAGAATACAGAGGCAGATGTGAATCAACCCTCAGTGAGACCTCTCAACTTATGCTGCATTGGGATATCCACAGGATCATGCCTTTCACTGCTTTCTTACAGAGTTGGGAGGGACATTCCATATCAAGTGTACAGTGTGAAACTCCAGGTCAATGAGAGCAGAGCATAAACTATGGGCTTTGTGGAAGCGTTCACATCTTCCTCTCATGGAACTGTGGCTTCAACAAGTTGACGTCCTTTAGTGTATGGAGAAATTGACAAAGTGATTCTTTTAAAAGATCCTGGCTCCACTCAAAAGTCTAGAAAATATAAAGCCATACCAGCAATGGGTCCAAGGGGTTGCTGGTTACATGGCTGGGGAAAGTTAACAACAGAAGATGGCTCAATGCCTACCTGGAAAATGCACACACTTGGTCCAGCATATCTCTCTCTCCTCTCCCCAATGAGAACGTGCATACTCAGCCAAGCACATGTATGCCTAGAGTAATATCTATAGCCATCTAAAGAGCACAGCTAATTTTAGGGTAAGTTGACACTTTTTTTTTTTTTGCAAGCACATTTTTGAGGTTTAATCCACCACAAAAAATGCCACCCAGCTCTCCCATTCATTTTAGGAAAAGTTTTTTCCTCTACCTGATTTTTTTCAGCTAGAAGAAAAAAGCAGCATCAAGACATCTCTCCAGGCAGGTTCTGCCTTGCAAAGCCCATTGAAATGAATGGGAGGCAGAGAAAACCCACTAGCGTATTTTTGCAAAAATTGCTCCAAAACCCTCCCAAAAAACTCAGTCTAAACATTTCCTTAGGGTAACGGAGTTTTTTGATCAGGGTTTTGAGGTCGTATCCGCCTCAAAACCCTGACCAAAAAGATGGCTCCCATTGAAAAAAGAAGCAAGATGCTCATTCTTCAGGTTGAGTCGCCTCGCAATTCAACCTGAAGACACTCCCGACTAGGCCAATTTATTGGGCTTAATCCGGAGCAGAATGCGCGGCTGGATGCTGGTGCACTGCACCGGCTTTCAGTCACGGCTAACCGTTTTTTGGATCGGAACCTGAGGCGGCCTCCGCCTCAGGTTCCGATCCAAAAAAAACCGTGTGAACTTACCCTTAGGCTTCTTCTGTGCCATGTGGTCAAAGAGATCATGCCTCTACTAAAATACTGTACAGTGCTCATGGGTCCTGCAGAGATTTTACAGTCAGTTGAAAACAGAAAAAAATATATATTAATTTATACATATATTATATATTCAACATTTACTAAAGCAGAAAAAAAACGCATGGGGCAGATCGAAAGAAAAAATAGGTCAACTAAGTAAAAACAAACTCTACAGCCCACAGTAACTACATTATTTTCAGACTACAAAATCTGGTGAAAGAACTTCATGCCCCATTTGCGCTTCAGTCTCTAAACCAGGGGACTTTGTCCTAAAATGATGGTAGAAAACATTTTCACAGTAGTTTAGCTACAAATATGAAAATGGTATAACATTAACTTTTCAGTTTTGTAAATGCGCAAGCAAATGGGTACAATTACACTCCTAGAAAAGGCCAAAAGAATCGGTAAAGTACATAACATACATATTTAACATGAAAATTACAGTCATCAGAGTGTGGAGGATAACTATATTACCATTAACTCCCAATCTCTCTAATACACACCTCTAGAAGATGATAGCCATACTTGAGCATAATCAGCCGCTTTCTTTCCTCTTCTGAGCTTGCGAGCATCATTTCGTCGATGTAAACTGGAGAACTTCATGTTACAAATATAATCATTACAAGTGACACTAATTGCCAATGTAAAGCTAACACTGCCTGCAACTCCCCCAATCTGCGGAGCATATTAAGGACAGCACAAGGACAATTATATACTATTTGGAAGAATATACCAAATGTCTCATTTGTCTTCTCTGTCTATTAAAGTGATCAGGAAGAGAGGTTTTTGCTCCCCTTCGTCTAGCAATAACGCTGACTCTATGTCTGATGTTTGAGTTCAGCCCCAGCCAAATGAATACAATCTGCAATACCAGAACTGCCCATAGATAGGAATGGTGCTAACAACTAAACTTTAAATTACATATAAAAAGGGTAAGTGCCTGATGGGACTCCCACTGATCAAAAGAACGGGGGGTCCCTCATGTACCCCTTTTTGATATGAACTTAGGCACTCAGGTTCACTGCCGCTACATTAATCAAGACAGTTGGAAAAAGAAGCAAAGTACAGAACTTAGGGTATGTCATAACTATTAATGAAGCAGCAGCACACGTGTACGACCATACACAGGACTCCATTCATGATCCATGGAAGTTCCAGCAGTTCCCCAGTGATCAGATCCTTCTCTTTAAACTGAAGCCAGCACTGGATGTAGCAGAAAGGGACCAATACCTTCCTTTATATTAATCATTCTTCCTGAAACCATTCCTGGCTTTTGACTCAAAAAAGGGCGTGTGAATGCAGCCTTAAAGAACAGTATCAATGAAGCACAAAAATCTACTTATCTGGCCCATTCACAATTTGTAAAGCACTGTACTGAAGCTATAAGACATTGGCGCAGATTTAGTAAGAATCTGTACCACTATATTGGTGAAAAAAGTCAGTTTGCGACTTTTAAACCACAGGCACAAATGGGATTTTTTACACCACCTTCACCAATGTTCAAAAAGTGACAAGGGAGAACTAAGCATGGGCGGACATATAGCCTGCACCTAAGTCACTTTCATCAGCAGAAATCTATACATAGTGTGAGAGAGTGAAGGGTGTAGTCTGGGAAGACAGGTATGTCCCAGCCAGGCAGCTAAAGGGTGTATGGTAAAGGTTCACACCAGGGGGGTCAGCTGACTATTCAGGCCCTAATAACAGTCTGAGTGTGCATTCACACTAAGGATATGGTGACTGATTCTGAACGTTAAAACACGGTCAGAATCAGCGCGTATAAAGCACATCCCATTCATTTCAATGGGAGCCGGCATACGAGCACTCCCCATTGAAATGAATGGGCTGCTTTTTACTCTACGAGCGCTCCCATTGAAATGAATGGGAAGCGCTCGTGTGTACGACTCGCCGTGTGAAGGGGCCTGGTGCTCGGCTCAGTCCGAGCCGTACACGAGAGCGCTTCCCATTCACTTCAATGGGAGCGCTCGTAGAGGAAAAAGCAACCCAATCATTTCAATGGGGAGCACTCGTATGCCGGCTCCCATTGAATTGAATGGGATGTGCTTTATACGCGCTGATTCTGAACGTGTTTTAACCTTCAGAATCAGTCACTGTATCCGTAGTGTGAATGCACCCTGAGTGTGAAGACTAGCAGGGTGGCATCACACAGAGTTGAACTGTCCAGACCAGACCTCCAAAGCAGGTACTGTGCCACCTGTTGCTGTTGCCAAGGTGGGAGACTGGTAGCCAGTCTCTTGTATAGTCAGGGAAAAGTTTCCTTATGTTTAAGTTCGTTTCTCAGCCGAGAAGGGTTTTGTTTATCCTGCGGCTTTGCAAAAGCAGTGTATGCGTTACATGTGAATAAAGCCTGAACTTGTGGCAATCCAGTGTCTGTGTCCCTGTTTCCTGCACTGCTACAAGCATCTACCTGAGCGATTCCCCACAAGAGTTTTGACCTGCATAGATATCTGTTAAAGTACATTGCCCAGCAGGGAATGTGCCCGATTCATGACAAAACCTGCACCTCCAACATCATGAATCTGGTAAATCTTCTGCTGTTACAGCCATCATCCAGACTAGTTTACAATACACCTGTCTTGGTACATTTACCCCACTGTACATAATCGCCATTTCCTCTGAACAACTATTACGTACATGAGTGTGTGTGGCCTCTTGTGGCCTTCTCCTACGAGACTACAAGCATATATGGCCAAACTGTCTAATAAAGGGTCAGCAATAACAGTTGCCAGCCAAACAGTCTCAGATGTTGGCTGAATGTACAAGTTCAATTATACCATTATGCAGCTTTGTGGTCCTGCTCACAATAACCAAGAAAACAAAAAAGCTGCCTACATTTCCTCTGCAGCAAATAACATGGATATAATACCGCATATAACTGCACAGTGAGTGGGTTAGATAGATGTGTTAGTGACATATATTAGGTAGAAAACAAATAGGCCTGACAGGAGGTGGCATCAGAAACTGAAACCAGAGACGTCACAAATAGTTGAGTTTACAAGACAAAAGCTGCACATAGTTATTATATGTAAGCGTTAAGGAGCTTCAGTAAGGTTTTTTTTTTGTTTTGGTGGTATACTTTTACGTACTGTATTTAAGTCACATACACTTTACCTCTGCTTGTTGTTAATATTGTAAAGAAATGTTTCCAGAGAGACCGGGGTCTTATTTTACACTTATTTTATTACAAACGTGTATTGGAAAAATCCATAAAAATATTATGCACAAATGAAGTCGTTCTCTTAAATACTGTATCAAGTCTTCTGCTTCAGTCTGAACTGGAAAAGGAGGTTTTCATAGAAAATCATACAGATACTTGACAATATCAAAATTCACAGTCCTGCACAAAAAATAAAATTTACGTGAAAAAGAAAGGAAAAATGTTTAAATATTTACAATTGGTTTAACGTGTGCACAACTTGTTCAACACAGTTCTAAGGCCTCGATCACATGGGGCAAGAGGGGGCGCATTTTGGCGCTCAATCCATGTCATAATCTGCCCTCTCACAATAGAGGTCTATAAAGACCGCTAGCTTATTTTTTTTCCATGAGCTGCCCTTTCATAATAATAATAATAAATTTTATTTATATAGCGCCAACATATTCCACAGTGCTGTACAATTTGTAGGGTTCAAATAGAGACAGATACATAACAAAGAACGTCATTTCTTCAGGTGGACTTCACGACTGATTCAGCCCCGGCGTCCGCCTCACGGCAGCACTCTCTGGACTAGGCCCATTCATTTGAGCCTACTTCGGAGGGGGAAGCCGCAACAGTCGTGGCAAGCACATTTTGGTCCAATTCTGATGTGGCCTCCCGGATCAGAATCGTGACCAAAATGTGCGGCACTTATCCCCGTGTGAACTAGCCCTTAGTATTATAAGAGGGAGTACATATTAGAGGAGATTTATTACCAGTATAAACAATGGTGCCAACCTCTGCCTCATCAAGGTACATTCTGTATAGAAAAGTCTGCTGTGTACGAAAAATGCCCGGTCACACATTCTAAGTTTTTTTTTTTGTTTTTTTTTTTATTGGGGGGGGTGTAGAGATTGTCTCATATTTGCACTTTGATTGTTCTAAAGTTGCATCAAAAGGTAACTCATCTCTCCAAAATGTATTTGGAGCGACTCCAACATAAGTATAAAAAATACGGTGACTGATGAATCTGCCAAATTGTTTTTATAGAAACAAGGGGTAAAGTTAGCTGCTATTAGATTCTGGGTTCTAAGTATAAGCAGTGGAGGGCCATAGGTAGGTGATCAAAACAAAAACTGTTATTCCTTTCTCCTGGGCTCCGGTGTGACTCCCTGCTTTCTTCAAGTCTTCTGACTGTTGTCATGGACAGCTGAGGCCTGTGACTGGGCACATCGGTTATGCAGCACTGTGACAGTTATGTCCATGCGTCCAGCTGAGGCCCAGTCACAGGCCTCAGTGACCTCTGATGTTAGTCAAAAGACCGGAAGAGAAGAAGTAACGCTGGAGCCCACCAGAGGTTAGTTTTTTGGTTTTTATGTTTGATCACCTACCCTGGGCCTCTTCTTATTACATTCTGGGGTCTGAAGAGACCCCCAGAGTAGAATAATAGCAGTTCCGATTTGGACGTGTTCGGTCAAAACAAAATTGCAGGTAGAACCTAGCAAATATTGTAATAACCTAACGGGAATAACCAACGTGAACAAAATCACTGGAAAGACAAGAAAAAATACTGAGCAGATCCTTGTGTATTATCACTGGGTAAATAATGCAAACATGAAGGGGCAGACAAGTGCCTGCTCACCTGGGTGGGTTGTGAGGAGGTCACAACAACCCAAAGGGCCTTGAACACATGTAAGTCCTGAATGGAATGTAGTGCAGGGTAGCAGCTGGTGATACACCTCAAGGACGTGCAGTGAACCAATGGATAATGGACCAACCCGATAGATAGGTAAATGACAGCGCTCAACCGAGCAATTAACGGAATTTCTTCTTTATTAAAGGTACGGCTCGAGCCATCCAGGCCAGTGATTGTGCACTTGACAAAGGACAAATTCATGTCCGAAACGCGTTGTGCTTTACCATACCTTTAATAAAGAAGAAATTCCGTTAATCGCTTGGGGTGAGTGCTGTCATCTACCTGTATATCGGGTTGGTCCATTATCCATGAACAAAATCACGTCAGTTATCCATGTTGATGTTCAGTTTTGGTTATTTGTTGATTTATTGCCCAGCCCTCTAATGAATATACGTTACATAACACACACACTATATATATATATATATATATATATATATATATATATATATATATATATATATATATATATATATCATATTGCACAAAGCTCTCTCACAAAATTGCACATCTCTACACATTCTCACATAAGCATTGGAACAAAAAAAATAAAATAATACCTTGCTACAGCTCTGATAAAATCCAATGACACAGTACATTTGTACTTTGGTCCATCAAGCTGATCGTCATGGCCCACCAGTGTTAAAAGCTGAAGAGTCACAAGAGATGAGATCTAATAGGGAAAAAAATAAATGGTTACGGCCAGAGGGGGTCAAAATTACAATATTCGGCAGACAAGTGGTGTATGAAGAGCAGCAACTCCTTTCACACTCCTCATGTAGAAGACTCTTTAATGCTAGAATTGTGTTTGAACAGCTGGGACACCACAGCTTGTCTGACTCCGGGCTACACACATGGTGAAACAACACGTTCAGCAATGCAAAGATGCAATTTCCAGGATAATTCATCTTATTTACCTGGGAAAAAATGTTTGCCGTGGGTGCCACTCTGCTGTCTACAATGCTGTACAGTATAGCCAACAGTCTATCCAAAGGAAAAGGCTTGGGACCCAAAAGATGGTTGCTAGTCTGCAAATAAATCAAATTAAAAAGCAGTAAAACAATAAATAAATAAATACTGGCAAAGATTTCTAATAGGACAACATTTAAAGATAAGCCTGTAGAAGACAATCTATAAACCGCAAGTGGGTGATTGATTCCTACGAGAATAAAATCTTAAGCACAAGAGCCTAAGCGTAGTATTACACTGCCTGGTATATGTACATCGGCCTATTACACTGGCCAAGTACAGAGGAGAGAAGCGACCACCACTGCGACACGTGTTTCATTATTGGATGTAACTCTCTTTACATAGGGCGATGTGCTGCCATAAATTGGGAAAACTTTTATGCTGCATATAAGATACACTCAGCTGAAAAAAAAAACGTTCACTTGTAGTAGAACAGTAAAAATATTAGATGGGGCAATTGGCCCAATAATTTGGCAATATAATGGGCCTTACAATGGCATTTCAAGTGAAATTAGGATTGTATTATGAGCTGAAATCTGTATGACATGCATGCAAATGCAGTTTCTGTCATCCCATTCACGCACATCAGAAATTTGCAGAGCAGATTTCAGGATTTGTTTTTGTGATGGAGAGAAGGATCCTGTCACCTACCTATTTCAGGGATAAAATGCAATGATTAGTCCCACTAAATGACAATGGGGCTATACATCATCATGTACACACATGGCAGTGCTAACTGGAAATATGGCTGAAGCCAGGATTTCTAGATCAGAAAATACATCTTGTGGCAGTGAACAAACCCTTGAAAAGGAAAATGTGCAAAGGTAATGTATGTGGTACAGGCCGTGCTGTAGATGTAGATATAGAATACAGGGCATAAAGCCATAAGGAACTCTATATTTAAAGGCCTTATTAAAAAAAAAAAAAAAAAAAAAAAAACACTAACTATGCTACTAACATATCAAAAGGGGCGTCTGCATAGATGAGAATAATCTCCGGGACCACACGTTGGCTCAGTGGTTAGCACTGCAGCCTTGCAGCACTAGAGTCTTGGTGTTCAAATCCCGTCAAGGGAAAAAAAAAAAAAACATCTGCAAGGAGTTTGTATGTTCTCCCTGTGTTTGCATGGATTTCCATCCCATATTCCAAAAACACATACTGATGGGGGGAAAAAATGCTGAGAATAATGCCCCTCAAGATGGTCAAATGAATGTGTATAAAGCCTCCGGCAGACGTGGGGGGAAATAGCACTTGAGTATACACATAAATATATATATATATATATATATATATATATATATATATATATATATATATATACACACACACACACACACACACACATACATATATATATATACACATACATATATATATACACATACATATACACTCACGGGCCACTTTATTAGGTACACCATGCTAGTAACGGGTTGGACCCCCTTTTGCCTTCAGAACTGCCTCAATTCTTCGTGGCATAGATTCAACAAGGTGCTGGAAGCATTCCTCAGAGATTTTGGTCCATATTGACATGATGGCATCACACAGTTGCCGCAGATTTGTCGGCTACACATCCATGATGCGAATCTCCCGTTCCACCACATCCCAAAGATGCTCTATTGGATTGAGATCTGGTGACTGTGGAGGCCATTGGAGTACAGTGAACTCATTGTCATGTTCAAGAAACCAGTCTGAGATGATTCCAGCTTTATGACATGGCGCATTATCCTGCTGAAAGTAGCCATCAGATGTTGGGTACATTGTGGTCATAAAGGGATGGACATGGTCAGCAACAATACTCAGGTAGGCTTTGGCGTTGCAACAATGATCAATTGGTACCAAGGGGCCCAAAGAGTGCCAAGAAAATATTCCCCACACCATGACACCACCACCACCAGCCTGAACCGTTGATACAAGGCAGGATGGATCCATGCTTTCATGTTGTTGACGCCAAATTCTGACCCTACCATCCGAATGTCGCAGCAGAAATCGAGACTCATCAGACCAGGCAACGTTTTTCCCATCTTCAATTGTCCAATTTCGATGAGCTTGTGCAAATTGTAGCCTCAGTTTCCTGTTCTTAGCTGAAAGGAGTGGCACCCGGTGTGGTCTTCTGCTGCTGTAGCCCATCTGCCTCAAAGTTCGACGTACTGTGCGTTCAGAGATGCTCTTCTGGCTACCTTGGTTGTAACGGGTGGCTATTTGAGTCACTGTTGCCTTTCTATCAGCTCGAACCAGTCTGGCCATTCTCCTCTGACCTCTGGCATCAACAACGCATTTCCGCCCACAGAACTGCCGCTCACTGGATGTTTTTTCTTTTTCGGACCATTCTCTGTAAACCCTAGAGATGGTTGTGCGTGAAAATCCCAGTAGATCAGCGGTTTCTGAAATACTCAGACCAGCCCTTCTGGCACCAACAACCATGCCACGTTCAAAGGCACTCAAATCACCTTTCTTCCCCATACTGATGCTCGGTTTGAACTGCAGGAGATTGTCTTGACCATGTCTACATGCCTAAATGCACTGAGTTGCCGCCATGTGATTGGCTGATTAGAAATTAAGTGTTAACGAGGAGTTGGACAGGTGTACCTAATAAAGTGGCCGGTGAGTGTATATATATATATACACACATATATATATATATATATATATATATATATATATATATATATATATATACATATACATATATACACATACACATCTCCCTGGCTGCATACATATTCTACCCCATTTTAGTGTGTAAGCCAATCAATAAAGCAATCTAGAGCCTAGAAACCTGTGTCAGATTCCCCTACTTTGAATTTGTGGCTTTAGAATGTCACAAAACTACTTTAAGTACAATAAGGTTGTATCTTCACATGACACAGATTTATAGTAATATTTTTAAATATCATACCTTTTCATGCTTCTTCAGGAAATCAGTTTTCCTAATTTTTCCATGATGCTGAAATTTTAAGGAAAATTTTGTTTTCTTGAGCTTTAGCAAAAAATAATTCCATTCTATAATTCCAACATATCCTACATTTTTTAAATCAATTACAAAAACCCTATAAATATCACTTTTCTAATGGTTTACTGTTGACAATAAAGCTTTTCAAAAGAGAGGGACATAGGGAAATCAGAAGTTAATGCCATAGCCATGCACTTGGTGTAGCATTTTACTACGGTATTTTTTGCAGCAGCCATTTTGGAAACAGTTGTTGAGTAGACTAACATACTACACTGTTGTCAAAATTTGCTCTGGCTATAATTTTTGATTTACCAATATCTAACCAATCTAAACAAAATTCCTTGGATATGGTAGTCCAAACCACGGACTCTGACTCCTTCAGAAATGGCTGCCATGGGCAGTCAGAAGCAGTAAAAAGCTAGTGACTGAAATCCTGTGAAAGCAAAAAATAGAAAAAAACTATACCTATAATTAGAAATTATTAAATTGTATAATGCAATTTTTTTTTAAAAAAAATGTAATTTTATTTTGAAGCTGGAAGCTGAAAACTTTTTTTTCAACTCAGACTCCACCCAAGACTGACAAATTGATGGAAATAGGAATATTTTTGCTTAAAAGAATTGTCCAGTGCAGAAACATTTTTAAGATCAGAGGGGTCAAAGTGGGCTAGAAAAAATATAAAGCAGCAATACTCACTTCATCAAACCCTAATGCTCCAATTCTGTCGCTTAATGGTCCCTGCTGGTCTCTACTTCTTGGTCTTTGCCTCGACATGAAGGAAATGCCCACTTTGCCAACCAATTGCCACAGCAGCGACCCACCTTGGCTAGTGGGCTATTTCCTTTCCATCATGAGGGACCAGGAGCTAGAGACCAGTGGAGACTGTAAGCACAGGCAAGGATCAGTGATAAAAGATGCGATAACTCACTGATCCATTTTTTTTTAACCCATTCAGAACCCTGTGTCAAAAAACTTTTCCCTGCTGGATAGCCCTTTTAACATATGTGCTTATGTTTTCATCTGATAAATGTATATTTTGTCCTAGAAAACCTAACACATACTTTCACAGAATATTTCACCAAAGCATGTCCAGAAGACATTGATGACATATGGAAGGGATATGCCAATAACGTCCAATCGACAGGCTGTAACCAAAGAATACGGTGCTTTTCTAGAGCTACACAAAGCAAAACACCCCAAAAATATGCCCTCTCTCTTTTTACTGGCATAACGCTTCAATATCTGTAAGGCTAGCTCCTGTCAAATTACAAAGAACATCTGAACACCTGTTTTACCGGAGTTACTAGATGTGGATTTATAGTGAGGGTATTCTCCATCTGTCGTGCCATGTGTTTAACATGCTACCAAACATTCATATGCATTAGACAGATAATACACATTATAGAGTATCTGCGTCCCGTGAAAATCACACAACTGAATTAAGTCATCCGGCGATCATTAACATCAAATGCAAAGTACCTTTACAAAAAATCTTTTATCTGTCCTTGCAGGATTGTAGGAAGCTAAATATCCAGCTATGAGGAGAAACTTTGAGTAATACGGCAATTCCACATGAGCATGTGCAGACAGCCCTGTAAAGGCACATGAAGGAATAGACGTTACAATTCAATAAGATTATAGCTGAATTACAGGAAGGAGATTTTATATTTCACACACACTGCCCATAAATCACCTTTCAGTTGTGAAGCTTCTCTGTCTTCTTGTTGTATCTTTTCCCACTGAGAACTGTAGAAAACACATGAAATTATTGGTATTTACTTTATATAAGCCCAGCATATTATGCAGCACTCTACCACGATTGTTAATGCAAACCTATTAGGGGATTTTTATTGCCTAATCTAATAGCAGCATATGATATAAAGAGAAGCAGAGTTTAGTGAGATAGATAGATAGATAGATAGATAGATAGATAGATAGATAGATAGATAGATAGATAGATAGATGAGGGTGAGAGGACGGGAGAGAGAGAAAGAGGAGACTGAGCACAAAGAATTTGTGAATAAAAAAAAAAAAAAACAACAGTTAGGCCAGTTGCACAGCTGCAGTTGATCGTGTGCTAGCCACCGGCCATGACTGAACGGCACTGCCGGCACATGTATATCATCTGTGTGCCGCCCATGTTTCATTGAATGAATGGGGCCACGGAATAGTGAGTCTAATATTTGAGACTGGGCCCGTGTGTGAGACTTATGTCCTGGCCTGTAGCTTATGCCAGGAGACGGACTCCTAACACTATAGTAATTCGTGATGCTATCAGTCCCTGCCTTCCAGCAACATGTCCCATAGTGATTAAAGTACAGGACAGTATGTCACTGGGAGGCAGGCCTAAATCCTGACAGGACTCCTAGAAAAGACAGTGAGACTCCCGATTACCCCATCCATGAACAGTGATTGTCAACCTTCTGTATACACACACTGGAAAACTTTGTGGATATGCCATAAATCCCTAAAAGGGGAATACACCCTTTTTTTCAGTGGGTCATTTATAAGCCTATAATGAGGATGTGCTCAGCCTTGTTATGAGTCCAATGTTGGATTTGCAACAATGTAACCCTTATATTTTAAAAGTATTTATGAAAAACCCTTTTAGGGCCCGTTCACACGAGCACAGAAGGGGCAGATTATGGTGTGGAATCCTGCATGTTCCGCTAGCGGAAAAAAATAGCGAGCTGCCTTTTTTTCAGGCGGAATCCGTGGCCGATTCAACCACGGCGTCTGCCTAGCGGCACCACGCCGGGCTAGGCCCATTCATTTGGGCCTATGCCAGACCGGAATGCCACAACTGTCGGAAGTCGCGGCAGGTGTATTTTGGCCATATTCTGACATGGCTTCCCGTGTCAGAATATGACCAATATCCACCCGTACGCCCCCAGTGTGAATGAAGCCTTAAGGGTTTAAAGAGACCCATAAAAGGAACCCAGTTAAAAGTCGTAAGTGGTCCACACAGGCCTGGGTTACTTTACAGAAAGATTATAATCATCTCCCACAAAGCTGTGGCCCCTTGAAACCAGCAGAATGGCAGGGGTCCTGACAGCTGTTCCCACCAATCTAAAAATTGTTGACCTATCATAAAGATGGTTAACCCCTTTAGACAACAAAGAACTACATACAGCCTCACTGCAGTACATTATACACTCAATGATAACAGAGGCACCATACCTTGATATCTCCCTGAGATAAACAGTCTGCATGGCCCTCTTCAGATGCGGCTCAATATTCCGCCACAGTTTATGAGTATCAGTTTCCTTTGCTGAAAGCAAGGACAGAATAGGAGGCATTGCAGCTGACATTAGCAACATATGATATATAATCATGACATTTTCAGAAAGGAAGATGAGATCCCCTTAAAGGGTTATTATGGAATGAAGTTTTCCCACTTATCCGGCACTGTACTAAGATATCTCCATCCGTCCCACAGACAGTGAATGTACATACTCAACCACTGCTCCATTCAATAGGGGGACTTAGTTGCACTTTCACCATATATTGATCAAGGGGAAAGGGGTACTCTAGTAATAAATTAACTCCCAGTCAATAACGTAGGCTGTCTTTCCCTCTGCTTTCCAGCTTGAGTCTAAAAAAATACATGAGACAGTACAGGGCCTTCCAAACCACCTATTAGGCCTACTTACAGAATATTCTCTACGGGACACTTTGATATATGGCTTCAATAATGGTTTGTCAGTGGAATTAAGATGATGTTATAGTCAGATTGGGAGATATGCCCTGTGTGCTACAAAATGGAACACTGTATACAGATCATGTAGAGGTGGTGACTACAGCACACACCAAAGACATTATCTGTATTCTCAAAACTTTCCAAAGAATCCCTAGAAGGTAGGAAATAAAGGTAGGAAATCTGCCAGACATCTTTTGCAGCTAAACTAGGCAAAACGAAGAACTGAAAAGCTAAAGATTTAGATGTCTGTTTAGTGTATCTGATAAGTTTACCGCAGTATTTTGTATCTTTGGTACAAAGCACCATTCCCACACACCACCTTTCACCACCTTTAAGAAGCCAATCTTAATGCTAATTTACCACTCAACTCTGATTTTAACCACAAGAAAGCCAACTTACCGTCTCCATTAACCACTGGTTCACAAAATTTTGGAAAGTTTAGAGCAGCCTGTGAAAAACACAAAGAGAAACAAGGTACTAATGCGCATTTTATACACACAATCACAGGTGTTGTCTTATAAATGGCACTTATCCCCTATCCAAAGGACAGGAGTTTAGTGTCTAATAGCTGGGGGTCTAATCATTGGTTCCCTCAGTCATCAGGAAAACGGGGGACCAAAGCTCCCCTAAGGCTTTCTTGTGAAGAATGCTTCATTCACTTCTATGGGGCTGTTGGTACTGTGAATTAATAGTCCATAATAGGACAACCACTTTAAAGGGCGTATATCATCCCCTCACCATATGTGAACTAAACACTGTGCAGTAACGTACTCTGAGACCTGTAATATATCTTTGTTACTACAGATGAAGATGTACAGAAAAATCCAGTTCTACAAATATAACAATGAGGTTATCCATGGCCAGTGGTTTTCCCTTGACTGCCAGTGTTGCATTTATTCCTTCGTCGGTGCTGCCCCAAGTTGCCCATAGCAATCAAACTTTACCCAAAGCCATCATATACAGCAACATTTCACTTCTCTTGCATGTTTGCCATATAAGCACTGAGAGGCACATGTGCAGTATTGTATTATGTGCCTGCCACCAAACAACAACAGTACTGCATGCAGTTCTCAGTTCTCGTGCAGTCAACATAAGAATTTTGCAAAATCTTGCAGGTGGTGAGCTGTGATGCCCGCTCATGGCCCACAAAAAGGATACCTTGAATAAGAGGCAGGTTTAAGTGGTATGAGTGGCAAAAAAAGAAGAAAGATGCCAAAGGAACACCCCAAGTGCACCATTACCCTTATTTGCAAATAAATTCTTAAAAATACGCAAAGCAACATCTTCACCTGCAACAAGAAAGGTATGTTGTAACAGATCTCAGTGTATCCTACTACACAGTAATAGTCTAAATATAGTCAGGGAGGTAGTAAACTCCCTCTAGAAAAACTAAAATAAATGGTATATTGTACTAGTTTACCTTGTGCGCCACAGTATGAAAAGATGAATTTAACATGTTGATCACAGCATTAGAGGGAGTCTGTCAGCAGTGACCATATAAAACTGCTACCAGAGCTAGGTATGGGCAGGGGGCAGCAGGTTACACACCCTTGGCTATGCTTTTCATAAAAACGGACGCTGTAAAAAAGGGTCTTTGATCTCTACAGGTGCCACTTGTGAGAGTCCCCAAAGGAAGTCATGCAAACAAGTTCTCCGGGCCCTACGTATTAAGGTGCTCCATAACCACAACCCTCAGCTCTGAGCATTATCCTGGTTAGCCAGTAGTCACACAGAGCAAAGGGACTGTGCAGCAGCTCAATACACATTACCCAGAGCACTTCAGCGTAAGGTCCTGCCTCCAGGACACTCACAAGGATCCATTTTATAGCTGTCCATGTGTTAAAAGTATTAACCAAAACATGTGTGTCTCCTGCTGTCCTCTGCCACGACCTATGCCTCTTCACATGGCTACTCCCATCTTATAAAGTGATGGCGGCTCTCACCAGTCTGGAGAATGGAAGGCCACATGCTAAATTCAATAAAACTGCAGCACAGCATCATTGAGGAGGATATAGCTAGCTGCAGTTCCCTGAGGATCTAGGTGCTGAAGCATCACAGTGCAAAGATGAGACAGTAAAGGGGTCTCTCTGTTAATATTAGTGCTATGGCCTATTTCCATCATTTGAGGTGGGAACACCCCTTTTTTTTATCTCCACTAAATATACACAAATTTCCAATACAGGACTCTCACCAGATGTCGCAGCTCTTTGATGTCTCGGCAGACAGCATAGAACACTCCTAGCAGAATATTAACGTAGGAGGCGTAGAATTCAGCCGAGTATTCTTCTGGATGATCACTGGCCAAAATCTTCTGCAGTTCAGCTGAAATGTAGAACCAGATGAGCATTTTAACATAACATAAAGGGAACTGAACTGAACTGGAGCCACGTGTCTTTTTTTTTTTTTTTTAAACAATAGATTCCCACCATGTGACATATTGATATGTCAGAATCGGAAACCTGTACCTACAAACGGATGTAGTAATAAGTCATAAAAATGGCGCCTGTTCAGGAGCTGAGCAGGAGCCACTGGGAGACATCACAGCTGTGAGCGGTGAAAACACTAGGGTAATTTAAGCCCTTAGATTGTTGGCATCTAAGGGTATGTTAACACGGAGTTTTTTGCAAGCTGAAAAAATCAGCTTCAGGAATTAGGAAACTTTTTTTTTGAAGCTTTTTATACATGGTGTTTTTTTTGTCGTGTTTTTTTACGCAGTTTTCGGTGCAATTTTTTTTTTGCTCCAGCATAGTGTTTGGACCTGGAACCTTCTCTTTATAAAAAAAAAAAAAAAAAAACGCTAGAAGTTTTTGCAAAAATCGCGCCAAAAAAATGTGTCGCATTTTTTACGCCTCCCATTGACTTCAATGGGTTTTTCCAGGCGGAATTCGCCTGGTCATGGTCATGTCACTTTTTTTTTCCTGCTAGCTGAAAAAAAAACACTAGAGGAAAAAAAAATTGCTAGTGAAATGAATGGGAGGAGTTTTTTTTTCAGGTGGATTTTGAGGCGGATTCCATGTAAAAATCTGCCTGCAAAAAACTGTGTGAACAGACCCTAAGTGGAGTCTTAGTGTCCGTCCTCCCACAATGTGAATACAGGTTGACTATCTGTTCTCATGGAGATGAGGGGCCTACTGAAGAGACCCCTACGTCACTCTCATATGCATCTCTAACTCTTTGCCAAAGGAGAAGGGTTATAGAAATAATTTCATTTTAGAAACGACAGTACATGGCATGCAGAAACATCTGCGCAGATTCCGATTAAAATCAATGGAAAGACTTTTCTCTCTGCTGGTTTTATACTGCAAACAGTGCAGAGACCCGGGGATCCGCAGGTAACTGCTTTTTAACTGGATAAGATCTCTTGTCCACTTAAAAAGGCGAGGACTTCCACCAGAACAAGACCCTGGAAGCAGAAGGCCTAGACTGTGTGTTTTTTCCTCTCTCACCTCCCGGCCTTTTCACAAAAACTATATAACCTATTATGAGCCTAACCTAACTATTTATGAAGACCCAATATTCCAAACAACATTAAGGTCAGTCTTGTGTCTTTACCCCTATAAGGTTAATGTTGTAGTAGAGCTCTACTACAAAAATAACCTGGAAAAACCCCTTTAATCTACTTTAGTAACAATGATGCCACCTAGTGTTCAAGTTACAGTGTGAGAGATTATTGTTGTGTTTAAAAATAAAATAAAAAAATTAAAAAAAAGATAGCCATGTTTGGTATTAACGTGTCCATAACAAACCAAACTATAAATATAAAATGTCAATTATCCACCACAGTGAACGACATAAAAATTGAAACATTCCAGCAAAAAACAAGCCCACACTCAGCAGCAACACTATAAAAATAAAGTTATGAGTCTTAAAATATGATGATATTTTTGGCAAATAAGTGACTTCATTGTGCAAAAGCAGTGCACTATAAGGGTTAGTTCACACAGGGAGCGGAAGCGCGGATTTTGGCACAGAGAGTGACGTGGGGAGCCGCGTCACTCTCGGGCCAAAAACCCGCCTGCCACGACTGTCGCGGCTTTTGACAGTTGCGGCTTCTCCCTCCGGAGTAGGCTCAAATGAATGGGCTAACTCCAGAGGTTGCTGCCGTGACGTGGACAAGAGTGACGCCTGAAGAAAGGGCAGCTCGCTTCTTTTTTCCGATAGTGGCAACATGCCGCTAGCGGAAAAAAGAACTCTAGCGGTCTCCATAGACCACCATTGTGAGGGGGCGGATTATGACATGGATTCTGCGCCATAATCCACCACCTCTGTGCCCGTGTGAACTAGCCCTAAAAAAAGAGAAGTGTGAAAATGCAATTTTTCTACAATTTTTTTTCAAGCTTCCTGGTACATTGAACAGAAGAATAAATGGTACATTATGAAATACAATTTGCCCTGCAAAACATTAAGCCCTCGTATGGCTCTGTGAACAGAAGGTGGTGAGTCAAAAATGAAAATTCCTGTTGCAGGAAGGGGTTAGATACCACAGCCTACCCTGTGGATTCCAAAAAAATAGCTTTAGTCTCCTCATGTTCCATCAAACATATCTGTCTGGTTTTTGCCAGATTACTTTATAAATAAAAACCAATAAACCCATAGTTTATTGTTTATCTTATAAAAATATTTCCGATTTTATTTTTTTTTTTACAAATTTTATTTATTTTGGTTACTTATATAGCGCCATCATATTCTGCAGATCTTTAATATACATTGTCAGTCACGGTTCCACATAGGGCTCACAATCTACATTCCCTATCAGTGTGGAAGGAAACCGTAATACGCAGAGGAAACCCATGCAAGCACGCGGTCATTTTTTTTTCTTGCCAATGACATTAATGAACAGAAAAAAAAGCATGTGGGTATACGGATACATTGTGTATTTTTTTTTACCATTTAAAAATTTGTATTAAAGAAAAAAAAAAAAAAAATTGTTGCACCCCCATCGTCAGTATAAATGGAGGCCCATACGTTACACTCATGCCGATCAGAAAAGTAATATTCTAGTGATACAACACGCTTTATTACATTGGGAATAGCCCTTAAATAACAGAAATAAACCAAAGGAAAATTAAAAATAATCTCCATTGTAAATTAAGTAAATTGTTATATCGGGTAAACCTTACCTTTGCTGTAGTCCGTAAAATACATGGTCAATGGTTCAAAGCAGCCAGTGTTTGGTCGGAATGTTTCCCAAGCTATTTCTGTGAGGAATATTACTGTAACATTGCTACCAGTCTGAAATATAAAGGGGAACTGGGTATGTATACTATAAGAATGAGTGTATGCATATGTGTGTGCATAACTAGAATTACACACAGAAATACAAAGTGACTGACCCAGAGCGACGCTCCATATACATGCAAATCTCATGAAGCAAATAGTAATGTGCACTTACCAGTTCCTGAAGTCTGAGGAAACCTGGCAAAATATTTGCATCCATTTCCCGCAGTGTATCTGCCTTATCAAGGACCTGTTGTAAGAAAGATTATACGGTTTAGATAAAACACAATCTAATGCAAAATGATCACACAAACCTGATGTAAAACTGAGTAGAACTTGAGCACCAAATCCAGGTTCTCTTTAGAGCTAAAGACGGTCGGGTTCTAGTAGGGATGCCTTGTGGGGAGTGTTTCAATCTTGCCTTTGCTGTGGAGCAACACACTGCCCCAAATGCTGGCGTGGTTGTCTGGGGAGCCATCGCATACAATAGTAGGTCACCCCTGGTAGCAATATAAGGTACACTAACATCTCAATGGTATGTGCAGGAAATCCTGCGGCCATGTTTCTTCTCTTAACAGGGCTTTGAAGTGACATTTTTAAGCAAGATAACACTTGCCCGCACCCAACAAGGGTTTCCTTGGACCATCTCCACCAGATTGCAATGCATCCTTGGCTGTCCAGTAGTCAGATGATACATCACCAATCAACCATTTATGTGCCCAGCTTGAACACCAGCTTTAGCAAGCTATGACTGTGCAGGATCTACAGTCCCAGCTGTATCATCTGTGGGCGTATGAGGGCTGGATACCATACCGAACCTTTATACCCTGTAAGCCGATGGCTGGTCAGGTAATGAGGGGGTGTACATCGCACCCAGGCTACTCAGATGGGTGAGATGATAAAACTCCAGGAATGTTTGTTCTCAGCAGACAACATTCGTCTGCTGAACATTTTGGTAAATGCTCAGTACTGGGCTGGATTTTTAGGAATGGCAGGTAGGTTGGTAGTGGGATCTGTCATTCCACCCCCCCTCCAGTCCACACTTTGGGGATGTACAGCAGCAACTCAGCTGCAGAGAGTCTCCTCGTCAAGGAGTCTTAAGAAGTCAGCTCCAGCAGCAACACTTTGGCAGAGCTTGGCTGGAGAGCTGACAGAGAGGCCATATTTTTGGAGCTGTGTCCTGAATGATTCTACTGGCTTTTGGATTTCTGTTATTCTAGGTGAGGTAACCTATTCTATGTTTAGTTAGAGCCTAGCCGGGCAGGTATTTATTTTTGTATTGTTTCCTTTTGTTGCTGCACTACCTTTTTGAGTGAAAAAAAACTCTACCTTTGTTTTGTACTAAAAGAAACTGGACTTGTGTGTCTATGCCACCCCACCTAGCAACCCCAGACCCTGACAACCCCCATGACAAACTGCATCTCATCTTGTATTCAGACTAGAGGCAACCAAAAGGGTACTAGAGACTCTTTTCAGTTGTACAGTTTCCCAAATAAACTTCCGCTTTCACCACAATATTGTACTCACATATATATAACCATTACATTCACACATAGAACATTTCATATATTAATAAGTGACCCTATAGGTTTCTGCCACTTATACCAAACTATGTTGGAGTGACAATACAGATTTTGCAGCTGCAATCGAAGATATGGCTTAAGACAAATGCAACATTCAGGCAACCATGACGTTTTACTAACCCAACCAACAGTACCTTGAGATGACAGTTCTAGCAATAGATGAATAGTCCTGCCTTACTGACACCACCATTTCTTTGCAGTATTGCAACAGAAGCATAAGTTGGATGGGCTGTACTACTCACAATGTAAAGAGTCTCATCTTCTAATCCTTGAGTTGTAATCGCCCTCTTATAGAAGCGAACAAACTCATTGAACGTGTCACATCTCTCATAAGAAGAAAATTCATTCTCAGGACCAGGGCGGTGATTGTAAAGCTGGTTAAGGATTTGCTCAAAGAGAAGCCTGGTTGTAAAACACTCCACACAATTCACAAAGACGTGAGGAAGCTGCAAAATAAGACAAAACACATAAATATACTCACAAACACAATGGAGGCCTGTCAGGACATTACCCGCAGGTTATTACCATAGTACCATGAATTTATAGGGTATAAGTTACTAGAGTTATGGCATTGGCTGTTTGTCAAGATCTCCTGTACAGTAAATGCCAAAATGTGAAACACAGGCCCCTTAGAAAGTAAGAATGCCGCCAATATTAGCCATGCTGCAGTTAGTCTCATTTATTTTAATGGGACCAAGTTATTATTATTATTGTTATTATATTGATTTTTAGAGCACCATTAATTCCATGATACTGTACATTAGTATATTAATTCCATGTTGTTTTACATTATTATATTAAATACATGGTGCAACACACGTGACGGTTTACATACATAATAGAATGCTTGGACAGAGGGCCCTGTTTGAAAGGGCTTGCAATCTAAGAGACCGGAGGTGTTGGCAGTAGTGTTATTGGAGGTTGTAGGCCTTCCTCAATAGGTGAGTCTTCAAGGTCTTCTTGAAGCTTGTGATTGTGGGGGTCAGTCTTATGTGTCATGTTAGTGACTTCCAGAGTACGGGGGATACACAGTAGTGGTCTTGGAGGCGGTTGTGTGAAGAGCGGATAGGAGAAGAGCAGAATAGGAGGTCTTGAGGATTGTATGGGCAGGTAGCGACAGATTAGGTCACAGATGTATGGAAAGGACAGAGGCAGAGTTTAGGGTGAACTGGATCGGGGCAAGAACATTTGCTGGGAGGCGATGGAGAAGAGTGTTACAGTAGTCTGAACAGGAGATCATGAGAGTGTGGCCGATCCGTGGCATTGTCATGTGACGTCGCCTCATGATTTGTAATCCTGCATAAAACTTTCAGTCCAAAACTAATGCACCTTAATGAAAAGTAGAAAACGGTGTCCAGATTTAGCCTTACCTCAAGTGTACTCAGTACTGTCTGTAGGATATACGTCTTGCCAGTGCCAGTGTGGCCATAAATAAAAATGGATGGAAAGCTTAAATGTGAACGCTGAAAGAAAGAATACAGATGCAGATTTACCGATAATGTCTAAAATGAAGGGAAAGTAAGTCTAATGAAAGAAGGCAGAAGATGTGAAAACTGGTCACAGTGGCTGGTTTATAGATTTGTTGCACCTTGCTAGACTTGTCAATCACCTTACCTTTATGCCACTTCTCAGCATTATGGTGCTCATCATTAGTAAATCAGGCACATTTTAGAAGTCTCCTTTTCTAAATACATAAGTGTGGTGCACGGCTTGTACAAGTTTTTGACAATCAGAGACAGAATTCTGGTACATTAGACTTTGTAATCCCCATGGTCACATAACTAAAACAAATCATGATCATAATAGGGGCTGAAATGTTCATCAGGAAGGTCTTGTGGAATCTCTTAGAACAGGACATTTTGTTTTATTTTTGTCGGAAGGTTGAAGGGGTGTTAGCGTAATAAGTTATCCCCTAAATAGGAGGATGACTGCTAGACCAAGGGCTGATCATTGTAACCCCTACCAGCCATGTATTCAATTCTACCGTAGATACCCAAGTGCCGTACTCCACTTCTCCTTGGCATTGCTGTACAGATGAATCCACTAGTAGCAAGAACATTTGACCATAGTTTCATTCAAAGAGAGGGACTCAAGAACGACAATTTTATGATCAGTGGGGTCCCAGCGATCAGATCTACCACCTATGCAGTAGATCGCAGGGATAGCTTGTTATTGCCAAAATATGCTTTTAAGTATAGCAGCATAATATGGATAGCCTACTAAAAAGGCAGCATCAGATTTCCCAGACTGCAGTAGTAACAGTAATACCTCTCCAAATATTGCGAGCAAAGAAGATAACTGTGGTTCTCGGCAGAGGGAAAGTTTCTCCAGGCTCTGAAGTTTCTCCTCCGGATACGGAGAACACTCTGCTGCACTCATGTTTCACTTCAACATAATATCTGCAAAAAAATAAAAAATTCAGTTGTGACATTTGGATTCTATCATTTTTCATATAGCTCATCAATATCTCACCGTGGGAAGGGGGTGGGGGGTTCAACATCGAGGACTCCCACAGATTAGCTGCTCAAGCAGTTTCACAGGCTAGGGATTCCAAATTCATTTATAACTTGTCCCGTATGAAGTTCAGTCCCACTTAAGTTAATAGGACTGAGCTGTTATACCAAGCATAGCCTCTATGTAATATACACCGATGCATTTTGTACTCAATGAAGAGGCTGGAAATTATTTCAAATTCTGTGGGGTTTTTCAACCACTAATAAGGAGGGGGTCAAAGTGTCGGACCTCCTCTGATCTGATATTGATGAACAATCTTAAGGATAGGTGATCATTAATATTATCCCACAAAACCTCTCTACAGTTGAGTATTCCAGCGGCTAATGCCTCCATGCACGCTGCCTGACCGTGGAGGTAGCTCTTTGATGCAATGAGAGCAATGGTGGTGTCTTTGTTCTGCCCCGTCTGCACGAGTCTTTACAGATCTCCCACAACTTTCAGCCTTTGCTTCACAGATAAATGTGACAATAATAGACACGTAACTTTGTGCTGCGAGGTTTACTCACAGCATTGTATGAGATTGTCATTACATTGGGTTTCTGTACGAGTCTGCTTGGGGACCCAAAAACCAGAACCACTATCCGTTAAAAAGCGGTTATCTACGAAAACCCACAGACCATAATGGGGTCAGCTGGGTGAAACCAATTTTATACTGAAATCGGTGGATAGAAAAATACTGTTTGCAGGACTCTTCTCTCCACATATTTTAAGTGGAAGGGAGAACAGAGTCCCCGAACGGTCACAGAATGCTAGTGTGACTCCAGACTTACGCATCCTATAAGACCTGGTTTACACAGTGCTTTTTTGCTGAAGAATGCATGTGATTTTTAAAGGGTCCCTATCACTAGATTTACGTGTTATGAGCTAAAGATATGCCTGAATAGCCTTTAAAAAGGCTATTCAGGTGCTATTAGTTTCTAAAAAGACACCCCTTCCCCCCGTTTTTGTTTCTTACCTCAGAAATCGCTATGCAAATGAGCTTGATCGTGCACGTTGGGCGTTCTGTTCACCCCTTAGCCATTTTCCCGTAGAGAACTTTGCGAGCTGGCGCATGTGCAGTCGTGCCGGAGGGAGCGCTACTGTGCACGTGAGTTATTTCAATAGAAACTGCCGACGATGGAGGTGATGAAGGGGCAGAAGGAGGGGGGGCTTGGAGGCACAAGGAAGAGCGGTGGGCGTCCAGAAGCTATGACGCTATGGGGTGCACGGAATACCCACTGTGCACGATCAAGCTCATTTGCATATCGATTTCTGAGGTAAGAAACAAAAACTGGGGGGTCTTTTTACAAATTAATAGCAGCGCTTGAATAGCCTTTTTAAAGGCTACTCAGACATATCTTTAGCTCGTAACCCGTAAATCTAGTGATAGCGCCCCTTTAATTGCAGTAATGCCCATCACATGTTACTATGTAGGTCACCTGCAAACTAAAAGGTTTTCAATGTAATATAGTTACCACACAAGTGACATACATGTAACATGTGCCAGGATTCACAGCAATTAAAATCTGCATGCAGTTGTTCTCCAAAACAGTGCTGTGTAAACTCAGACCAAGGGTTTATTCACATGGGAAGTTTACTGCATAAAATTTCTACACTATTGAAAACTTTCTGCAACAAACTGTATGCTTGTCAACATAGCCAAAGTCTGGGGGGAGGGTCCAAGTACTGAGACCCCCACACAGCACTACAATGAGGGGACTATACTATGCCTGACACTATGTAGAGGTTGCAGGGGACATCCTATAATAATGCCGTGTACCCTGGAGTCTGCTCTATATACACCTCTATTGTAGTGTACACTGTATAGTGTCCATAGGACCTGTCCTATAATAATGCCGTGTACCCTGGAGTCTGCTCTATATACACCTCTATTGTAGTGTACACTGTATAGTGTCCATAGGACCTGTCCTATAATAATGCCGTGTACCCTGGAGTCTGCTCTATATACATCTCTATTGTAGTGTACACTGTATAGTGTCCATAGGACCTGTCCTATAATAATGCCGTGTACCCTGGAGTCTGCTCTATATACACCTCTATTGTAGTGTACACTGTATAGTGTCCATAGGACCTGTCCTATAATAATGCCGTGTACCCTGGAGTCTGCTCTATATACATCTCTATTGTAGTGTACGCTGTATAGTGTCCATAGGACTTGTCCTATAATAATGCCGTGTACCCTGGAGTCTGCTCTATATACACCTCTATTGTAGTGTACGCTGTATAGTGTCCATAGGACCTGTCCTATAATAATGCCGTGTACCCTGGAGTCTGCTCTATATACACCTCTATTGTAGTGTACGCTGTATAGTGTCCATAGGACCTGTCCTATAATAATGCCGTGTACCCTGGAGTCTGCTCTATATACATCTCTATTGTAGTGTACACTGTATAGTGTCCATAGGACCTGTCCTATAATAATGCCGTGTACCCTGGAGTCTGCTCTATATACACCTCTATTGTAGTGTACGCTGTATAGTGTCCATAGGACCTGTCCTATAATAATGCCGTGTACCCTGGAGTCTGCTCTATATACACCTCTATTGTAGTGTACGCTGTATAGTGTCCATAGGACCTGTCCTATAATAATGCCGTGTACCCTGGAGTCTGCTCTATATACATCTCTATTGTAGTGTACACTGTATAGTGTCCATAGGACCTGTCCTATAATAATGCCGTGTACCCTGGAGTCTGCTCTATATACACCTCTATTGTAGTGTACGCTGTATAATGTCTATAGGACCTGTACTGGCCGTGATGTATGGAAAGTATTGTGAGCACGTGTCGGTACCGTGCACTATATATCCCAGCATGGAGTATACGCACGTGTATATATGAGGCGATACTCACAGTTGTCCTCGGTATTCCGTGTACTAGCCCTCCGCCGGTGACAGCCCGCCTGCCATATTATCCCGCCAGCTCTGCAAAGCTCCGCCCCCTCCCGGTCACTTCCTCCCTGTAGTACCAAGTAGTCTCAGCTCACACTGCTCAGTGTCGCCGCCCTCCGGCACGTAGTCACACTACAGAGAAGCTCCTGCTGCTCTGTATCCTCTCGTATTAGAAGGCTGCAGCTCCTCCTAATATAATATGTAATATACACTGGCTGTGCAGATGTGTCACTGACCAAGGACCTTCTGAAGCTCCACACAGCAGTTACTCCAGTCATGGCTGCCCTATCCAGAGATAGACCTAGCCTCTCTGCTGCCTGAGGCGTCCCCTATCCTATATACACTGTATAAACTACTCCAGTGCATTCTGATGGCTACCTAAATCCATATGTACCAGCCACAGTTAGGGTCCATTCACTCGAAAGAAAATGGCGCCTTATTTGGCGCTGAATTTTCAGCGTTGAAAAAAAAAGCCTCAAATAGACTTCAATGGGTGCCGCTAGCGGGAAAAAAAGCTAGCAGAACCCATTGAAATCAATGGGAGGCTTTTTTTTTCAGCGCTGAATCTGACGCAGATTACACACTCAATTCAGCGCCATTTTCCTTTGTGTGAATGCACCCTTACAGGGGAAATTGCAGAATGTTCGTGCTGCGGATTTTAACACAAAGTGGGCATTGGATTTGGGAACGCATTGCGGTTCTTCCCGCAGTGCTTTGAACAAAGTTCACAGAGTTTACCTCCGCGGACTTTCTGTTACCATTATATTTATGGGAAAGCTGACGGCATTTCCGTAGATATAATTGAAATGCTGTGATTTCCAAAACCGCGCCGGTTTTGGAAATCGCACTGTGTTCGCGCTGTGGATTTTAACGCAAAGCGGGCATGGGATTCGCATGAATCTCATCCACTTTACTATTAGTGTACAATGCTGCTGTTTCCGGCTCGTGGAGCCCCGGCCTAAAAAATGTGTCTGGCCCTGAACCAGAAATTGGCCTAATACTGAAGTGGTTAAGACCTGGTTCACATTTGCACTCGGTTTTCCAGTCAGGGAGTCTGCTTGGGGATCCCCTGAACAGAATACCGAACGCATTAAAAAGGGATTAGCTAAGAAACCACACTTGACCCCGTAGACTATAAAGGGGTCCATGTGTTTTCTGCATGAATCATGCGGAGAGAAAAGTGTATGGGCTAGTTCACACGGGCAGCAGAATGGCGGATTTTGGTCCTGATTCTGATGCGGGCAGCCACGTCAGAATTGGGCCAAAATGCGCCTGCCACGATTGTTGCGGCTTGCTGCTCTGGAGTAGGCCCAAATGAATGGGCCTAGTCCGGAGGGTGCTGTCGCGAGGCAGACGCTGGGGCTGAATTAGCCGCGGAATCCGCCTGAAGAAAGGGCAGCTCACTTGATGCCACTCATGGAAAAAAGTAAGCTAGCGGTCTAAATAGACCGCTATTGTGAGGGGGTGGATTATGACGTGGATACAGCGCCAAAATCCGCCCCCTCTTGCCCCGTGTGAATGAGCCCTATGTGGTCCGTGTGGTTTCTTAACTAACCGCTTTTTAATGCGTTCTGTATTCTGTTCAGGGGGGCCCCAAGCAGTCTCCCTGAATGGTATACCAAACGCAGCTGTGAGCCAGGCCTCACAAACACTCAAGATAAAACAGATGAAGTATAGTCCAGGTGTAGTATAGAATAACTTTTTTTTTTTTTTTTTAAAGCTATTTTGTGCTATTCATGGGTTAATAATTGCACCCAAAATACTTTTAGTAGTGTTGTGAGTGACTTCTGGCTCTCTCTGGGACCTCCTGGCATCCTCTGGATTTGTCTACACGGTGGTAGGGAACGTACGGCTCTCCAGCTGTTGCAAAACTACAATTCCCAGCATGCATACTGGCTCTGCTGTTCTGGGAACTCCCATGGAAGTGAATGGAGCATGCTGGGAGTTGTAGTTTCACAGCAGCTGGAGAGCCAAAGGTTCCCTACCCCTGGTTTACATGCTTCCCCTTAGCTTCCTGCTGTCCTAGCCTACAACTCCCATGATCCCCTTCTCACACCCCTTCCCTGTTTCCCTAGCTAGCCTACACAGACTAGTAGCCCTATCTATCTATCTATCTATCTATCTATCTATCTATCTATCTATCTATCTATCTAATATCCACCCCGCAATCATACTTACCTGTCTTCTGTGTCCTGGAGATCATCATCTTCGGTCCCACTGGCATCTTCTGCTGTGGACTTCTTGCGCATGCGTGGTACTCGCTCTTCGCTTCTGCCAGCAACTGTAAAATAAAGCTGTATTGTGCAAGTGCTTCCAGAAACTTTGGAAGTGACTCTTCATGCCAGAAAACTGAAGATAGGCATGTATGGGGGGGGGGGGGGGGGGGTTTAGAGTATTGATGATGCTTTGTTTACTAAAATGCAGAAACAGAACGTCACTGGATCATCAGAAAATGTATATTTGTAAATACAGATTTTTAATTTTATTTTTTAATAAAGTCAATTAAAAGTTAGGTGGAGTGAGGGGGTTTAGTTTAGGGATTAATTTTCAATTTATGCTGGACAACCCCTTGAAGCGAAGACCCCATATGTAGCAAAATGGAACTAAAAAAAACAAAAAAACTCAGAAAAAATGTATTCTGCAGTGCTTTCATTGAGTCTTTTCCTCCTCTATTAAATCTATAGGGAAAATGTTTGCGATATCACAGCTAAAATTAATATTTCTCCCAGCAATATGTAGATTCAAAAAACATGAATTTTTCATGGCCCTTTTGTTCCTGAGGGGCACCCACATTACAGTGCATGGAGGGATCTGTGAAAATGGCCAAAAATGGGACATGACAAATTTTGACAATCTATGAGAGTCATGTGAATAGCCCCCATTAACAGACCAGAGTAGCGGATGCCACAGGGCCCGCGACATTAGGGGCCCGGCGACAGCCGCATTTTTTTCTTAATAGGCCGTTACCAGCTGGAGTTACTCCAGTTTACTTACCGATCCTGGCAGGGGCCGGGATCAGTAAGTGACGCCACGGGCCCCAGAAACACTATTATTATACTTGTGGGTTCTTTCAGACCCCTGAGTATAATGATCGGAGGCCCGGGAGAGGTAAGGGAACATAAAAAATAATGTTACTTACCTCTCCGGGCAGGCTTCGGGCCAAGTTGTGACACGTCCATGACATCACATGACCGGGACCTGCGTCCCAGGTCATGTGACGTTCCGGACGTCATTGAAGATGGCTGACACTACCGAAGAGTGCAGCAGAGCCGGAGATAGGTAAATTACAGTGTTTTTTATGTTGGTCCCCCCCACCTCCCCTCAGTCTCCAATTATTATACTCTGGGGCCTGAAAACATCACAGAGTATAATTGTTCATGGGTGTTCACAAGGGAGCAAAATACTGTGTATAGGGGCCACTATAGGGTGTAATAGTATGTGCAGTATAGCATTTTCGCGAATATAAGTGGTTAAAAATTCTGCAGAGTTTTGAAGATTTTCTCTACTACCTTAGCGGTGACATCTGTTGTCTTTATCGGTTGCCAATGGATAGGATCAGAAATGTTGAAAGTTTCTATGGTCTGGTTCTTGTCAAAAACCCAGCCATGATTTTCTTATTGTAGATGGGTTATCAGGCATCTACAATAATCTACATGTATGAGAAGATATCCCGGCCACAATAAGAAAATCATTGCTGATTTTCTGACCTTATAAAGATCTTACGTGCCGGCCTCGAAAATATGGCCGCCGGCCGGCATGCGCAGTCGGCTCTACCAGGGTCTCGCTGGCAGAGCCAACTGTGCAGGCGTCAAAAGGAAGACGACAGAGAAGGGGAGGATTCAGGTGAGGAAGAAGGCGTCGCTGAAGAGAGGGTCTCGTGCAGTAGTGGGGACGCCCCCATCGCCGTTTGAGTGCTGGGGCCCGTCTTCATTGCTGCAGAGAACTCATTAGCAGACCAGTAAAAACTGGTATTTCTAAGGAACGGCACGGCAGAGACCACGTCTAAAGGTAAGAGACAAATAGCCTTTCTAAAGGCTATTCCGATGTCTAAAGCAGAAAAAAAACAGCGTTTTAATGGTAGAATCCCTTTAAAGCAGCCATTTTGGAAATACTGATTAAAACATTCACAAAATGGACCATAAACAGAACAAAAAAAAATAAAATAGAATAGAATGTCCAATTTTTGTCGTTTTAAATGGATCCCTGATTACACAGAAGCCTATGGAGGACTATGAAAATGGCAGCAGCACCAATACAAAACAGACTAGAATAAACTGACCATGCCATCAGTTTGTTTTTACTGCTGATTTTACCCCATGGCCATGTGAAGGAGTTCTTAGGGTATATTCATATGTGGTATAGTTGCAGAAATTTCTGTAACTGAAAGCCTGTCCATCCATCTGGTTGGGGTTGTAAGCACTTGGACAACCCTATTTGGATGAATGGGACAAGTCTGCTACATGTGAATATACCCTTTATAGAGAATCTGCTGAAAATTATATTTATTTAAAAGGCGTTCCTCACCGCTCCACAGTACAGCGCGATAGGCGCCGCGAGGCAGAAGGACGTCTCTGGCTAATGGTCAGAAACGCCCTTCTGACCATAGAGCCCTACGGTACCGGCACCGTAAGCTCTTTACACTGGGCACAGATCGGGAAAGCAGACAGTGCGCTGAACTCAGCGCACTGTCAGCTTTCTGGCAGTATATAACACTGCATGTGCCCAAAAGTGGTGAAAGGTCCTCTTTAAGAAAAAAAAGGGCAAGTTACAGGTGAGGAAAATGTCTTAATAAAATGGTAGGCTCAGGACATATATGGAAAAGCTGGGGGGAGTTTTGGTGCAGATTTTGCTGTAGTTTTCTTGACCAAAATCAAGAGGTCTAAAAGAAATGAGACATAAAGGAAGCTTGTACACCTCTCCTTTCTATTAAGTACACAAAAAAAAAAAAAAACTGCAAAATCTGCACCAAATGCAGCTTTTCAGCAGTGTGTGACCTTAACTTCAGATAAAGCTCCATTTATTCACCACAAAGAGTGTCCCTTTTGATATTTCTGACGAGTAGACTAGAACTACCTGAATCATTTTATACTGAAGAACACAGCTAAAATGTATAAAATGAAATGCATGACCTGTGTCAGCTCCTTGCTTCAGCCGCGTAAGTGTTTAACTCAGATCTGCGTCCTCTGGACGCAGATCTGAGTTGAAACAAACAGGACATACAATGACTGCTGCCGGCGCCAGGGGGCCCCGGGCCCCCCCAATTTTTAAATTTGGCCGGGCCCCTGACGCCACTAGCAGTAGTACTGGCCTATCGGCGGCCCTACACACACACACACACACACACACACACAGCGGCATGTCGCTTCTTTTCTCCGCTAGCAGCAGCCCGCCGCTAGCTGAAAAAAGAAGCCTGGTGGTCTGCATAGACCACCATTGTAAAGGGGAGGTTTTTGATGCGAAATCCGCTGTCAAAAACCTCGCCTGTGCTCACGTGTGAACAAGCCCTAAGGCTGTATTCACACAGAGTAACGCCAGGCGTTTTTTGTACATAGCGCCGCATTAACGCGGCGCTATTTTGCGGTGGCGTTGACCGGCGTTAACGCGGCGCTATGTGCAAACACCACACAAAAAACGCCTGGCGTTACTCTGTGTGAATACAGCCTAAATGTTCTAAATCCCTCCTTTCCTCAGAATACATATAAAAGCAGAAAATGACTGCGAAACACATTAGGTATCCCTGTGTCTGAAAGTGCCCGGTCTACTGAATATAGGGTATCTGCAGTGCTCCTGTTCCAGGAAGGGGTTAATAGGAGCACTGCAGATACCCTATATTCAGCCAGGCTGAATGCCAAGTGTGGGGGGGGGACAAAAAAAAAAAAAAAACAGTCCTCAAGCTCAGGGAAGGGGCAGACAGACAACCAAAACACCCCCACCCCTTTCCCAGCAACGACTGCACCCAAAAACCATTTTAATTTTTGAAATATGCCCGTAGCTGCTGCATTTCCCCCTAGGCTTATACTCGAGTCAATAAGTTTTCCCAGTTTTCTGCGGTAAAATTAGAGGGGAGGGGGGGGGGGGGTCGGCTTATACTCAAGTATACACGGTAGTGTAAAGACCACTTACACACAATCTCGTGCGGGTCACCGTCCATGATTGAACGGCACAGTCCATGCATGGGTGGCACATGGATGTCATTGAATGAATGGGAGTGCAGACGCACAGCGACAAAAACAGACAGCAATAGGACCTGTCCTGAGTTTTGTGGGCCGGACAGAAAGGAATGGGTCAGCGGGAAAAACCTGAATAGCACACTGACCAAGCCTACGGTTATGAGCATGGGCCCTAAATGTGATGTGAATGGAGTAGCTCTAGAATGAGACAAACAGATGACCTGATCACAATTCAATTTTTTTATTTTATTGTCGTTTTTAATCAAATAAGAAAAAAAAGTTGGCTTATAAAAAACTGAAGTGAAAATACATTTATCACAGCATTTACATCTTTTAAACATTTCAGTTGGCATATCAAAAAGAGTAGGATGCTGGAACTGTACAATGGGACAGGGATTGTTAGCAACACTTGCAAGCGTGTTACAATGAATCCGGTTTTGCACTTCATCACTTCTCATTGTCATTAAAAAGGAGTTTATGATTTATACATTTGGCTTTGACTCCTTTGCAGATATTGTGCCCGGCAGGACAGGAAACAGGGGAGCGGTCTGTGTTTCTCTGACCAGTGCAAAACGGGTAAAGCCAATTTTTTTTCTTTTCTACTTTGAGAATCGGCGCACTTTTTCCTCTTCTGCTTTGTTCTGATTGTGACAGTTCTAGCATTAAAGAAATGCTAAGTAGTAATGGAAAATTAAAATGGAGAAAAAAAAAAGAAAAAACACCCTGTACAGTCTGGAGACCATGGCATTATATTGGTTGGAAACACATTGCATTATCTGCTGTAACAGTAAGAATTCTAGTGCTGTAGGGCTCTGTACAGCACAAGGCAACTTCTCTTTGGGAGCAGAGTACATCAATTGCAAATTATTTTCTTTTAACAGATATTTTTTTTTTCTTTTAGGAGGATTTTTCTTTACGACTGCGAGGAGAGTCTGCTCCGTTAGAGGTTACTGTTCCGTTGACGCCATTCTCTAAAGACAGAAAACAGAGGAAAACACATTAAGTATTTATCGATAGACAACTGCTTTTAGCATTTGTGGGTTTACAATAAAATTCATGGTTTAAAGGGGTTCTATGTAACCTAACAATCTCAAATGTATAAGTCCCATGACCACGGATGTGTATTTGCTTCTCCATTTGATCACATTTATATGACAAGAATGGTGAATAAACACAGAATTGTATGTGAGAAGTAAAAACTAAATAAAAAGGTGCCCTTATTGTTCACTGATCCACAAATAGTCTAGTGGAAATTGTGTAGACAACACAGGGGTTAATCTTCTGCTGATCAGCTTCATCCATCTTTGGCTGGGGGTGGCTACATGGACAGGATTTTAGCAAAGGGGGGGGGGGGGGGCTTAATCTTTTGACCTACTGCAGACAGGGCACAGGAAGGAAACTCCAGCTACGACAGAGAGGAAGAAGGAGGACATGGCTGAGCATCTGGGACGCAGAGCAGTACAAATGTATTTAAAAGAGTTATGCCACAAAGTATATCCTAAGGATAGAGGACACATAGCTGCTCAGTGAGGTATGACTGCTGAAATCCCCTCTATTGCTGAGAACGGGGGTGTCTTTCCCCCCCCACTTTCCACCCTTCAGCCACTCACTAAATGTATGCTTGCCCTTGCTAGATGGGATGCATCAGTGCTCCCATTCCTTTCAATGGGAGCACCAGTGCCAAAACACAGTACTTGGCTACCAAGTAAATGGAGCGCAAATGCTTCCCATCCAGCAAAGAGAATGCCTACATTCAATAATCAGTCAGACGGAATTCACAATGTGAATAAAACACTCCCCATTTTTAAGATTGGTGAGGGCCACAGCGGTCTTACCCCCACTGACAAGCCATGGATAGAGGATTAATATTCTTTGTGGCATTACCCACACATGGTTCCTACTCCTTGGGAATGGAGTGCCAGTCCAGTATCCAAGTAGCTTTGTGTCGCTGACAAATAGCACATTCCATTATACTTGGCCGATGTTATATTACAGCTCAGATTTGTTTGCGGCTTTGTACTACATTCATTATCAGTAGAAATTAGTTTTGTCTCTATTATAAAAGTGTCCATGCTAGAGGTCTGGCTGGAAACCCTACCCTTGGCACCAGAAAGAGGAATTGGCAGAGGATCTCTGGCACAAAAGACAATGTGACAGAGGTATGTGCAATATTCTTACTTTTTTTTTTTTTTTTTTTAACCTGTGAAGATTGAAGGGTTGCGTTAGACAATTTTGCACCCAATAAAAAATCTATGGCGCCCTGCACGAGATCTCTAAAGTGCTCACCTTTATCCTTCCGTGATTTGCCTTTAGAAGCAACAGGTCTCCTCCTCTGAGAAGGCTGTGGAGATGAATGTTCTCTCCATCGTCTCAGCTGGAAATTAATGAACTTCCACATCATAAATGCCTGAGTTATGCAAATGGATGCCAACACACTGATTCTGGAAGCAGAAGAAGGAGGCGGCATAATAAGTATAATTATAGCTCCCGCTCTTCAGAAGTTCAGTTCACTTACAAATCAGATAATGTTTTATGCTGCTTAAAAGGATTGAATATCACTGATACAGGGTTTTATCCAGGCAAGTGTTCTTTCAGGAACTGCGCAGGGCAGTATCCATAGGGAAGTGGGAGAATAAAGGGCTGGTCTGCACGTCTACTTTACATCTCCAGCAACTTAACATTAACATGCACGCTCAGACTGGCCAAAATTGTATTATTACTGATATAAAGTAATAGGGGTAGGTGGCTGTTACTTGTTAATGGCAACAAAAGATGTTGGAATAACGAACAGTTTATGGACCTTGCCTTAATATAATGTGAGGCAGAACCAAAACAAAAACACTACACCAAAAAAAATTAGTTAATAACCTTACGCTAGGTTCACACCTGCGTTCTACTTTCCGTTCTGTGCTTTCCGTCTTCTGCATGCCAGAAGACGCAAAGCACAGACCGGGTCTGGCCGTGAGCATTTTATGCTCTCCGCCGCAAAACCGGATTTTTTAATCCGGACACAGAGTACTGCATGTCCGACTGTGTCCGGATTAAAAAACCCGGTTTCGCGGCGGAAAGCGCAAAACGCTCACCGCCGCTCACGGCCAGACATCTCTCTCACCCATTCAAATGAATGGGTGAGAGAGACTCCTGCAGGTTTCCGTATCCTGCTCTGTTTTATGCAGGAAACGGAAACCTGCACAACGGAAAGGGCAACGCTGATGTGAACGAGCCCAAATAGGTTAGGCTAGATTCACACCTGTGCATGGATTCTGCTCCTGAATCTGCTTGAAAAGAAGCAGAACTTCTCTCCGCATTTTTCAAGCAGAAGTCGCTGGATTGGGTTTCCATTCTGCGGTTCCACAAGTGGACCCAATGAACGGGAACCCGAACGCAGGTGTGAACCTAGCGTAAAATAGTGAAAGGGTCACAGAATGTGTCCTTATAATCTAGTCAGCATTATCATTTATTCTCCAACAATATCATTTAGGGGCTTAAAGGTAAACGGTCACAAGGAAATGCAGTATCATCTATAAGCAGCCTGTTACAGAGCAGGATGAGCTAAGCTTTGCACGTTATGGAGAATCTTTTCCCCAGATTTAGCTAAAGAAATCTCTGCTCTATGTTGAGAAGTCAAGTAGGAGGTTCCATCAGTGACTGACAACTATTTCTGTACGCACAGATAGTAGTCTCCTTGACTTCTTCACATATAAAGAGCAGGTCTAACAACCTGAACTAGCAGCATCCTAAGAAAGATATATAAAAAAGACACCAACTAATGCACCTCTATCTACCTTATTGCCAGAATGTTGAAATTTCCAGTGCTCAAATCCAAAACCTGATTCTCTGCACGAGTAAGTCCAAATCCGACAGTGAGAACTGAAAGGATGAGCGTGAGGAGGCGGCCCAGGACAAACAGGATGGCCCATACAGTAAAGCTGTCAGGAAGAAGAACAAATTAAATACAAATGAAGTGGTATTCAATGAAAGGATCCAGGCACAGCTATGCTTGACAATTCTTACACATGAACAGACATGGTTAACCATTACGGATGGATTTTTTTCAGTACACTTTTCTAAAATCTTAAGTGTATTAAACTACAGCATCAAAGGCTAGAGCTGCTTTTGATGTATGCATTTATAATGAAGACAATGTAGCTCTCAGAAGACAACACTGTACAGACAGATATGCTGCAATTCACATTGCCTTTACTTCTGTATTTCCACTCTAAAAACTCTAGACCATCAGATTGAAATGGGTTACAGCTTTAGATTTTATCGATCTCATAGGATAGGTGCTGTACAGTTACTGTACACAACCCTTTGTATAGTGGCCCCATCATATCACAACATGACCTATTTACATGGAGGAACGCTATGAAATATTAAGACACAATGACCACATCTTACCATATCAATGACTTACCCTTTCTGGTACTTCTCATTGCTGAAGTAAAACAGGCGAGAAATGTGGAAAAGAAACTCGACAAAGTAATGGAGAACCAGAAGCACCAAACCAAGATGATTGAGGCTGTAACATAATGGAAACGGATCAATAGAGCAACGCCATGTCGTATGTAGAGAATATACATTGGAGGGAAATTATTTTGTGACATATGCCAATTTTCTGGTTACATGGTTGTAATTGTGGGGCATTTTTGGGAACGCAGCCCTTCATTCTTGCTCCAAAGATGAGGCATATTTCCAGTTCTGTGCCTTGCTCATTATCCTTGGCAAATGTGGGCAGAAAAGGCTGGAGACATAACACCCTGACAAAAAATCTATGTCAGCTCCTGACTGCATGTTGATACATGCACACAAACTCTTTGAAAATAGGTTTATTTTCTTACATGGTTCATACGCGCACTATATATATATATATATATATATATATATATATATATATATGAATCTACCTCTAAAACTTCAAGACTTATAAGGCAACATGGAAGGAGGCAGGTTCTACTTCTTCTACCTCGGTATCTATTTATCTAGGCATGCACAGAAACATTTATAAGCAGTAACAGTCTGAGAATCAGAGAGCTTCACATAAACAATTGTTTTATAGCTGGGTGTGGAGCGGAGCGGTTAGACGGGGATTTTTATTTTTGATAGCTTTACGAATTTCCATTCTAAGAAGAACATTATATGAACATTCATCAGAGCTTTAAGCTTACTTTAGGACATAAGCACCAATAATATGGAAGAGGTACAGTCCAATGTACACCAACTGGCGAGGAATATCTTCCTGAAAGAGAAATAGTAGATCTTGAGATTTAGAGCCTAAATTCTTTTAAGATGTGAAATATCCCTACACACACACACCATTGTGCCATGTAGAAACACACAAATGTATTAAAACATTTACCTTTTTTGTCTTCTGGAAATAAAGTTCCGGAAAGGCGTGAAACCAATAAGCCAATTGGGAAATGTAGAAAAACTTCACCTGGAATCTGAGGAGGAACAAATAAAACAGAAGTCACTCTTCAAGAACTTATCTGCTTGCAATTCAACACAGGAGGGTGTTCGATCCAGACCTAGATGTTCTGCTAATGGATAACAGGAGTTAGTGCACACTTTTATTCTTATGGTCATTAGACATCGTCGCCACCATATAAAAGATGTATGTATACTTTGTAATACCGCATTCGCCCTACACTGAGTATTAAGGTGCAGTGTCAAGCCAAGCAAAACTAACCCCCTTGAAAAGGACAGATTACTGCGTCTACCTAGAAGGTATTGTCTTCATGAACGCCTTTTAAAAAGCACTAAACATAGAAAATTAATTATTAGATCTTCCCTCCAATTATTAGATTTTTTAGTCAAATATTTCAACTAAAACTGAGAAATATGTCAAGAAACTTTCTCTTCATATGAGTCTGGCTGTAAGACTACATGAACACAAACATCTACATATTCATAGTAAAATGACACAGATGGCGCACGCATGGATGATATTATGTGCCCTCCAAAGACCCATTCATTTTATGCAGTGAGCCTGGACCGCACAATGGACCTGCCCTGAGTAATTGGAATACATTAGCATTAGTACATTCACTCAATAGCGCTCTGCAATTTGTCTAAAAGACAAGATCGTCTCCTGTTTATTTGTAACAGCCATTGCTGGGGTTCTGGGATTGAACATTTGGAAACCACATAGAAGACAATTCCCTCATAAGCAGTCATGAGGTGGTGATGTGTCACTGACTAATGCTATGCTCAGGCAGCACTATGTCATACTCAGAATTTTGCATCAGTATTTGTAAGTCAAAACCAGCAGTGGACTCAATACACCGAAGAGGTCCAGATTTTTCCATTATGCTCTCTGTGCAGACTCCAATCCTGGTTTAGGCATAAAATAATGTAGCAAAATACGGATTAGAATACTTCCATGTGAACTTACACTAAGGCAGTCTGTAGGCAATCCGTACTTGTGTCTGCTACACCAAATGCAGAAGACTGTATTCTGCTGATGAACTCCTGGCACAAAGGCGGAGGATTACTCAGATCTCTCCCATTTTTACAGCTTTTGAAAATAGAACTTAAACTAAAATGCTATATATGCAATTCAGCAACAAAAGTAACTTTAATATTGCTGCCCTAAACTGCTAGCCGACATCCCTTTGTAAGCATGATGGTTTTATTGCCAGTATTTGTGGTTAGAGAGTTAGTTCTTTGCATCTGCAAGGTGTGATCAATGAAAGATGGTACTCACGGAAAGTAAGTGTGGGGGTAACCCTTCCACAAACTTGTTGGATCTGAAAGGTAGTTCTCCTATACAAAGGAAATGAGACAGATTGAATAAAATGTGAATATAGAGCACAGCATGGATCTATATCAGCTGTCTGCCTCTGACATGGCAGAACATTAGGCGGCATTCTTTACCATTACGGCAGTATCCAAACATTGTAATTAGTGGTTGTGCAGGTAGTGATTTTACTGAAAATAACATTACCGTTCAGCAATGGTTACTATGGAAACACTAATACCACAAAGACTGCAGGCTCTTCAGATCAGTGCGGCACCATCAACCATAACATGAGCAAAGTAACGGATTATTTACTGCAGCGAGATAAGAAAATACAGTGCAGAAAGGAGGGCGCACACATTACAGGAGTGCTGGCTGCACCGGCTGACCATCTAATGTGCATGGGGTGCCCCAACCCTCCCCTGAAGGCGCTCGTCTGGGGAAAGGAAGATCAGTCATGTTGGATTTCAATATGCCTGTTCCATTGTCATCCCCATACATAATCTGCCAGGGAGATACGGCAGCTCTTTATTTCCTCATCCCTGCAGGGAGCACACGCACTCTTGGATGAATAAAGTGTGCATAAGCAGAGGGGATTTGGAAAGAAAAGCTGGATAAATAGTGTCTCATTATAGACGTCATGTAGTATCTTGACGCAAAGTCACAATGTCATGGCCCATGTGACCACTGAGACCTAATCACAGGCCTCAGCAGTCCCAGATGTCAGGCATGAAGAGGATCAGCACAGTAGAGGTTAATAACGCCATTTGATCACTTCCCATAATCCTCTGCTAATTATACTCTGAGCTCTGAAGAGACCCCAAAGTATAATAATAGCAGTTCCAATTCAGTCATGTCTTTCAGAGCGAAACCGCTGGGTGAAACCTTGCAAGGTTCGCCCAACACATACTCATACTTTAAAAAGGGTGTGGCCTAAATTATTGAAATCGAGGTAAAATTCCGGGTTAATTGCTTACTTTTGATTTAGCTCAGTCGCCCAGCCATACTGAAGAGATACTTATGGGTAGAGAATATGATAAAAATAGAGTGTACCTATTAGAAGGATTTTGTATTTTACAAAAGCTAAACCAATTTTTTCTTCCCCATCGCTGCACCCCTCATCTGTTAGTCTTTCACAATGCACACCTTATGTATACCACATTCACATCCCTGCACTTCAGCCCTTCCTGATCAGACATTCCTTCATCATCATTAGCTTTAGATTTCCTTCTCTGTAAACTTCCATCAGTCCCAGGATGCCTCAGCACAACATCACATGGTGAGCTAGAGACAGTGCCATCTCTGCCTGCTGAGGGACAATGTAATAATTATTATGATTTCTATTGTGCTCATTCAAGCAATGGTTGAGGAGGGTCACCAGTGTGGTCAGTGGTTGACTGAGGCTTCACTCACATCTGTGTTGGAATCTCCATAGGAGACTCAGTCACATTTACACTCAGTCACATTTACGACTGCACGGAGGACTTTTCTCTCTGCAATTTCAGTATAAAAACAGCAGAAAGCGAATGGACACCCGGCAGACCCCATTATTGTTAATAGGATCGCAAGTGTCTGCTGTTTTAACAGATGGGCTCTCTATCATTCGGGTCCCCTGGCAGATCTGAACGATACAAGTGTGAATCTAGCCTGAATTCTGTGTGCGGAAAAGGACAAGGAAGTAGTAGACTGGAAGGAATAGAAGCAGCAGGGGAATCTTACATTTTTTTTTAAACCCATCCTAACCCTTTTACAAAAACTGCTGGAACATCGTTTTAGGAAACTAAACAAGACAAAAGTATCTCCATACACAACTGCCTCGCTTTAGTATACAAAGTTTACTTACCGAGACAATGATACTTGTTCCCCAGACACAGGAGAAAAAGTAAAAAGCGCTCAGCTGGCCAGACTCATTGAACTTGCTGTGTTTAGTCTTGGAGAAATGCATACGTCTGTTAATTTTCTGAAAAAAAAAATTGAAGTTTTAGATTAAGTGTGATCAAAGCAAGATACGTACGTGTTATGGCAATTCCAAAATATTGTGGCCAGCCTGGGTCAAGATAAGACCAGGAAGTAAAACTAATAAGGACCAAAGCAGAAACTTGGAAATTTGAGAGATGAGCGATACCTCATATTTTTAATATGCTGGGCCAGTTTTAAAAAGGTTTCCATGCCACATTAAAGTCAATACCGTGAAGTCTACATTGAAACCATTTTGCTTTGTTTGTAGAAACATGCTTAGAGTCCATTCACATCACAAGGACAAACCCTGCTTGGAGTTTGAGCAAAGTGCATTACCGTTTACCTCCAGCAGGATCTGTCCAGGGAGATTATGACAGTCACTGTAATAGACTGACTCCAGAGCCACAGAATCTTGGCTTTAAAGGGATTCTAACATTAAAATCACATTTTTTCTCAATCACATGTAGGAATAACCTTAAGAAAGACTATTCTTCTCCTACCTTTAGAAGTCTTCTCCGCGCCGCCATTTGGTAGATATCCCGGTTTTCGTCTGTATGCAAATGAGTTCTTTCGCAGCACTGGGAGCGTCCCCAATGCTGCGAGAGAAATCTCCAGCGCCGCCCCCATCTTCTTCAAGAACAGCCTCTCTGCGCATCTTCTTCCAGAGATGGGTTCAAACTTCTAGGCCTTGGGCAGAGCCAACTGCGCATGCCCACAGGCCACAAGAAAATGGCTGCTTACTTACTGTGTAAGTGAGCCCCTCATTTGCATACAGACGAAAACTGGGATTTCTACCAAACGGCGGCACAGAGAAGACATCTAAAAGGTAGGAGAAGAATAGTCTTTCTTAAGGCTATTCCTATGTGTGATCGAGAAAAAAAAATGTGATTTTAATGGTAGAATCCTTTTAAAACAAGACCAAGGCCCACACAGATTTTGAGATATTACTGGCGAAAGTGGAGATGCACATACTCACAGCTTTCACTTTAACCAGTGTACAGGAGAATGTATACAGCCGGTTTTTGTTATTTTGATTTTTATTCTCCTATTCCTGAGACTTCAGAGAACCCTAGGCAAAGAATGGATTTTTGTTCATGATATCACCCCCACCCCCCATTATTGATCAGAAAGATATTTGCCATTTAATCCCATATATTCTGTGGTCAATACTGACCGCAGCACCTAAATCGTTTTACCAAAACACCATAACAAACCCTAAAATATAAAGAGTATGTTATTTATGCCATAAATCTAAATAATTCAGAAGCTAGAAAGTTTTCTGATCATCTCCCTTCTCAAAAACAAAAGATTATACAAACTGATCAAAAAGTCTTATTCACCCACAAAAGAGAAGGTCTAGTAAAGTGACACTGGTCAGGTGGATTTTTGGATCGAAAGCCAAATTACTTACATCTAAGACGTATTCTTGTATTACAGCATGTAATATTATTGCTACCAGCATGTAGAAGAAAACTGTGGCCACATCTTTGATGCCGTAGTGATACAACGAAACTGGTTCGGTGAGAACACCTGTAAGATAACAAAGCATCCACTATGAAACATAGCATAGAAAAACAGACACTTAGGATTACATTTTCTATATAGGTTATATTTTATAAACCTAAATGTTTGCTTTACATATACATCTCTTAACATGTGGCAACAGGGATGAATTGGCCAAAACTTTACGTCAGACATCCTTTATATATCCCCATAAACGAAGATTAGACAGTACATATAGAGCCTGCAGCGAGCACATATAAACAAGTCCCCGAACCCCCTGCACTCTAGAATGGTATTCAGGAACCAAACCCCACCCAGAGCTGTATCACTGGAGTAGTTCAGCTGCAAACTTGTGTTATCCCTATTTATAAGACCCTGGAGAACTGACAACCTCCTTAGACATGCTTCAGCCTCGGCGAGTGACTGGTCATACTCTCGTGCTGGTGGGCTGCACAGACATACACCCCGGCAGCGGCCTGAAATAGAACACACTGCTAGCAACCTGCTTCTATTTTGGGGCTCGTGTTCTATTATTTTTTGTGGATTATTTGACAGCCCACAATAAATTTATTTAAAGCCCCGTATAAAGTGACCCAACAGAGAGGAGAACGAGAAGCAGTATTACGATACTACTAAACAGTCCCTACACCATAGGGGGTCATCAATAATGTCACAGAGTATAAAGGTCAGACTCTTTTGGCCTCTGTAGATATAAGCCCATGGCTACACTATGACTTTTGTAGAGCTTCGGTTGGATTTCAGCTGCAGTCCGCTACATTGTATACCACACAATACATTTATCTGGGCTGTATGTAAATAGTTCAAGTCAATTAGAAGCACTAAAAAAAGTCACAGTGTAGCCTGGGCCTAATAGGAGCCTATAGATAGGTGAATACATGTGCCGAAAGTGTTTGGAAGGGCAGAGGAGTATAGTGAGAGGAGCCTGAACAAGAAGATTTATATTCAAAGACAGAAAACAGAGATAACCTGGAACACAGAGGGATTCATTGGGATGGGCGTATTTTACACTGGTCTTGATTTCCCCTGCACTTTATTCATAATAAGGTACACGTCTCGTCATGAGCTAAGCTCACCCTCTGGGAACCTGTGCACATGCTAAACTCTGACGTAGTAGCCTGATAAGGATTCTGGTGCACACCCCACCTGAAGAACAATGGCAAAGGCTGTGATAAAACACCACTTGTGTCTATTTTATTTGGCACTAAAAAGTCACAAATCAGTGGCCTGCAGCTTTTTTATGACAAAAACTGACAAAAATATATAATAAAGTCACCCCATAATATATTAGGAAGTTTGCAATTCTCCATCATGCAGTTTACATACACAGCTACGGCTTTTGCCAGAGGATCTGTTCCAGTATAGATTCGTATACTTCATTAAATAGTTCTGGATCATTGTTTATTACAACTTTGTATTGAAATCTTCCAGTTATACCTTCTGTGCACTTCTGACTATACTGACAACTTGGTTTTACCTCTCACACTGTCCATTCACTGGTGAATCCAGATGGGAAAATACATTCTGTACTTTGGATTTTTTGGCCCAACCCCAGGACTCTGCACCTTCGTGATCTATGATGTTAGGAGTCTGTGCGTCCCTGCGTCATAGATCACTAAGAAGTAAGAGATCCTTGGCCTCTGGGCTGGGTTTGGACAACACAGACTGGATTTTCCAACCTAAGTCGTCACATGTGAATGGGGGCCATAAAATGCTTAGACTGTTAAGGGACAAGACCCTAAAACATCCTGTTTGGTAGCATCCCTTTATCAATTTATTCATACATTTCAAGGAGGACAACAGCACAACGTAGAATTATACAAAAAGTATTTACTAGAACAGACGTATCATATAAGGTGACTGGTCAAAGAGTAAGCGTTGCTTCAGTTTTCATTCCATAAAACAATAGTAGGGGTGAATATAAGAAGCTTTGTAATATATCATAAGAGAAAAAGGTTTCTTTCCCCACTAAATCTTCTCCCCAGCTCCTGTCTGCCTCCTAAACTGCTTAATTGATTGCTCTTGTCCATCTTCCCTGAGGACAGCCTGCAACCCATAGAGGTCTAAAGAGGGGCTAGGAGCCGAAAGAGAGGCAGCGACAACAACATCATGCTGCAGATAAAACCGTGATTTCTAGTTCACCAGAGCTTTAGTGACATCAATATTGTTCACTGCTGCTTAAAAAAAATATATATATATATATATATATATATATATATATATATATATATATATATATATTATTACTCTGTTATGTCATTATGTTTGCCATTGTTTATATATCATTGTGGAAACTTCCAATAAAAATGGATAAAACATAAAAAAACAAAAACAAAACTACTAGACATATTCTGTCAGCAGCAGGACTTCTGTGTGCATCTCCCAATTCTTCCTCCCCTCTCCATAGACTGCTAGGTAATCTGATCTATTGGTAAGTAACAAAAAGTTGCAGCAACTGCGGGGGCACAATGCAACTAAATTCACTATCATTAATGGAAGAATCACAGAACGACTCAGCAATTGTCATGTAATGGTAGTCACAGCGACAGTTGATGAGTAGCCTGAGCCTAAATGAAGAAAGAAGCATTTTTCTTATATTTCTAAGAGTCACTTGTACTTTTGGATTTATTAAACTGACTTTAAACTACTATTTCACAGGGTGGTTATAGTGAGGAAAGCAAGAAGGGGAAAAAAAAAAGTCTGCCATGCTAACATGACGATGTCTTTTGCTTCAAGTGATCTAATGCAATGCTATTTGTTGCAGTGACATTGAATCCTGTATAGATAACATTTTGTGCCACTTACCTTCCACTGGAATGGTGACATTATACTGTAGCGTGACAAACATGACTGCTACTTTAGCAGTAATCTAAAGGAAAAAAAATGGGAAAGAAGACTTAAAATACATTTTATTAGTGTTCTAGACAAGTAAATAGTAGAGAGTAGAGAGAGTAAAGAGTAGAGAAATACAGGCAGAAGCATAGCATGTAGAAGAATTTCCAGTTACTATACTGGATCCACCAGCATCCTCCATCAGAGCTTCCAATGGACACCAGCTATGCCAAGTTATGTTAAGCTCTGTATTAGGTATTTAAAAAAAACAAAAAACACAACCCCCCCCCCCCCCCCCCCCAAGATATGATGTACATGCACATGGCTCTGGGTAGGTCTGTCTCATGTGAATCCCACATGTGGCACCCATACAATTCTATACAGCTCTTCAGAACCCCAATATGTATTCAATATTATACAGCTGGGTTACATTTTATGTTATGTATTCAGTATATGTTATATTACGGAGGTGCTCTGGTCCTGCGCTCAGAGCACATTGCACCTGACAACAAAAGTGTTCTATGGAATTACCAAGAACATGATCAAACCAATACTGTGATAGAGGAGGACACTCATTTTATAGAGGGTATTCAGCACCTCAGAGGACAGACGGAAACTTTATTTAAAGGGGGTTGTCCACGGGACAGAGGATAAGTGTCCGCTCACCGGTCCCCAAATGATTAGGACCACAGGGGTCCAAAAGTCTCAATGAGGTTTCCTTGTGAATGGAGCGCCAGTGTGCCAGCGCTCCATTCACTTCTATGGGGCTGGGGGAGATCACAGTCCCAGGAACCCCACAGAAGTGAATGGAGTTCCACTACGTTCATAAGGAGGCATTTGGGGGACTTTTGGTCCCCTGTCCCCCTGATCACTGGAGGATTGGTGATCAGACACTTATCCTCTGTCCTGTGGACAAACGTTTAATGGTGGGCAGCAGGTAACCTATGATTTAGCTAGGGGTGTACCTTACACAGTGACAACCTGAATCACGGGCAGATCTATGTCACAATAAATAAGTGTGTGAGACGTAGCTCTGGAATCCTATCTGATTTATCAATATTATTGCAAGATATATCCCTTCACTAGCTAAACCAGACTATCCCCCATCTTCTTTTCCTTTCTCACTTGGAGGGTTCTTAGTTATGCACATATCTTTTATCATAATATAGATAAAATAAGTTTTAGACTTATTTTTGGTATTTTTCTATGATTTTATCATGGCTGGAAAAAAAAAAACCTAGACGGTAAATAACTAATAAGTTGTAAGTGTCCGACTACAGCCTCAAATCCGGGTGTTAGGAGTGTAACAACTCAGTATAAGTGTCAATGTGGCACCAAGGAGATCCCATTGTAAGCAGGAATTTACAGTAGAGCTTACATATACTCCCACTGACAAATCATTGCCACAAGCTAAACTTCTTCATGACAGGACTCCGGCGCACTGTGCTGCCACGTTAACATCTCCTTGTAGTTCTAGGCACACAGCCAGAGGAGCATGCTGCAGCCGCTGGAGCACATAGGATATCCCCAAAGAGCAGGCCACCCAGAGTCATGTACCAGACAGTCCGGACTAAACTGTACTCTGAAAATGCCCTATAAAGAACAATTCACTATTCTCTAGGTATCACACACTAACATACTAGTATGGTACCCCAACATCTGCATGTATTACATATAAGGTCACACAGCAAAATATTGTAAGCCTAGCATTCCAGTAATTTCAATATTTTATATATAATAAGTGAATGAAATAGTCATTTGAAAACCATAAAGACAAGAAGCTAATACTTCATGTTTTATTAAATATTAAAGTGTCTGAGATCACACATAACCATGGCCTGGGGAAGTATGGTGGGGTGGGGGAATAGAAACACAACCTATTACTTTATTGGTAGCCCCCCCAGCCAGTTTTTGTGCCATTGGTTGCAGCCATGTAAGCTTTAACACTGGGACTGCTGCGACCTAAGACTGGCAGGGATAGTTGGAACAACTTCTGCCATTTCAGCAATGTCTACCAGGTCAATGACAGATGTTTAGTGCTTTTAGAAACACCAATCCCCCCATTCCAACAACCTATGCAACTGGGATTCTCCAGTACATGCCTTCTCAAGAAAATTTTCTTTGAAATCCTGAAGTGCCAATGGCCAGCTTACAATCAATATGTCCTAATGCCAGCCATACCCATGCAATAGATGTTTGCTGAAGGCTGGCTCAGCTGTCCACTATTCCCAGTGACTCCACCATAAACACACAAGTCCGGTCATGTGTACATGCCTGGTCTGGCAGCGGCTTATATTCCATGGAAACAAAGGATCAGGAATGTTGTAACCTCTCTTTTTAATACCCCAGGCAGGTGCTCAGGAGGCGACCATTTATGTGCCCTTGGCTCTTTGCACTACATGCTTCCCAATCTTTCCCCTCTGCTCTGAGTGACTGATCTGACAGCCTTCTGAATGACCACTGGAGCTGTCACTAAGAGGGGAGGGGCAAGAGTCCTGGCCACTGTACATGAAGGGGCCACCTCCTGAGCAATTGTGCCCCAGCTCAAGGGGGCAATAAAATGTAATTCTCAGTCACATACTGTGCATGGCCATTATCATATATATGTCTGTGCTGCTCTGTATATAGCGATGTCAGCAGATCTGAAGAGTCAGAACTGGCAACAGATGCTCTTTAATAATGATTACCTGCCAATGTATACACAAATCTATATGTGGATAGTATGGTGAAAAGGTCATGCCAGTCTACCAAATCCTGTATATAATTTAAATACATATATATCTTGTGCAGTATTTTTCTTTCACATGGATCTCTATGGGGTATGCAGAAAGGATATCACTGCTAAACAGATGCCTGTCGTAGACATCAGGAGCTTTCTTGGTACATACATTAAACATTTAGGAGAGGACGCAGTGTGAAACAAGACTTACTGAGGATCAGCACAAGCTCCAGTAAGGACACAGACTGTGCACATACTTGTGACCAGAGATACTTAAAGTTCGGCAAGAAAACTTGGCTTTCCTGCAGCTCCAGTGCAAACCTATCCAAGTAAATGCTCACAGCCACAATGCAGACTCAGATCCATCACAGAATACACATTAACAGTGCCTGACATACAAAGTGTGATGACTGCTGATCCAGGACACAACTAAGGACACCCATCCATACAACAAGTCACATGTTATCATTGAATTTATGATGTGGCAGTGACAAAGTCAACGGTCCTGCACATCAGCAGCTCCATACGACCGGTCAGTTTTATCAGTGTATACACTAATAAAATCTCTGTAATCTCTGTAAAAGATGTTTGCACCCCTCCCCCTTAAAGTCACATCAGAAACATGTCAAGATGTGTAAACTCCCAAGAAAAAGTTTATTAAGATCTGTGACACATCAAATATACCGCAATGTCATAGAAACAAGATGTTACAATCGGTATCAATGGTCCCAAAGCAAGCACATTGAGTTTGGCCTGTGGACTGTTGCTGGAGTACAGACGGATCATGTATAACTATACTTACAGGAAATGTACATATATCTAGTACAGAGACATTGTGAAAGCGGGATCTTGCTTCCTCATACTGTACAGATCTGTAGTGCACTCTGGCCAGGGATCTGCATCTTGGGGGTTGTAGTTGCAGAAGAGCTGGAGCTTATCGTGAGGAGCGATCAGAGGTCTCCTCCCCATCTAAGGGTTAAATACATTTCCTGTTTTGTGTGGTTTAGATTTCTACATCACCTAGATAAGATGACTGGCCTGTATCTTACAAGGCTCCGCTATGGACACAGGTGCACACCACAAGTACTGACACCAAAGGAGGATTTTTTAAAATAAAAAAGTTGGGAAAGAGAAGTGTTGCTAATAGCAACCAGTTTGATGACTGCATTAGAGTGATGGGACTGGGTGTCTGTTGCACCAGCAGTGTCAGGAGGGGGTGTGCGCACTAGTGTGTGTGTGTGTGTGTGTGACACGTGTGAGCACAGCTGTGACACTACAACACAGGCGGCCTGCGTGCACTGGACATGGCAGGACAGTAGCAGATGCTGCGCCCCGGACACAGCAGGGCTCACACACTAGTTACCAGGGCATGCTGGGACTTGTAGTTCCACAGGTAACCGCAGTGTGTGCTTTCTGCGCCTCTCAGGCCCCACTCACCTCAAACATAAGCCCAAGTAAGAAGAGCATAGCCAGGCAGGAGACAATATCCGCATGGTTCTGGATGATGAACTCATGGCTCAGCACTGGGGGGGTCTTGCTGCTCTTCTTGCGGATGCCCATGTTGACGGATGGCACTCGGCTCTCGCACACACCAGGGACAACTGGAGCAGCAACGCACCGGGCGCACTGCCTCCTCCTCTCTCAGAGATGACGCTATACACTACTGCTGCTTACACCACGTCAGCACTCCTGGGAGGAGCCACGTCGTTAACGAGTCACGTGACAGGCGGCGGTTGCGTCCGGTACGCCATCTTTCAAACAGGCAGAATCTCTTTTACTGGCCATTTTCTCCAAAAATATGGCGCAATATGGTAAATGATGCCGATAGTGCAGACCAGACTAAGACGGTAGCGTGTATTCTTATATAGAATTACTATTCATTGTGCCCGTTACATTGTTATGTGGCGCTTTGTGTAGTGTTCCATCAACAAAGATGGCGGAACTGGATGTTACGTCCTTCTCTGTACTGAAACGTTTCGCTTTTCTGATGTACGTGTTATGCGTGCGGTGACGTAAGAGGGAGGGGCGTGGTCTTCTCCAGTAAGCATGTGTTGGTTGGTGGTTGGCTGCTGGTAGTAACACGTAGGGCTCATCTGGTGCGGGCTTGTGTGGTGACTGTTAGGGCCCAGGCCATAAGTTTACTATTAGTGCAGATAGGACAGGTGACCACCATGTAATGTCACTGCCTGCTTGTAATAGCAGAACAGATAGTGAACTTAGAAGGATAAGGAGGAGACTGCTGAGGATCTCTGCATAGACGTGTCATTACATTAAAACATGTCTAGTGGTGATGAAACTGTACCAAGCCACTGTCTGTCTAGGTACTGCTATAGAGCTCCAAATAATACCTCCATACATTGCCTAATAATAGCATTAAATGCTGACATAGTACTCGCCAAGTTAAAACTGCACAAAGCACTCACATAACAAGATACAAGCGTCCAATGAGGACCTGTCATGGCTTCGGACATGTCTGTTTTAGGCTAGGGCTATATACCAGCATTGTTACACCCCAGTATTATTCACGGCTTACAACCTGAATGTAACGCTTTACCCCATGAATCTGTTGCTTAAATAGTCAGACTCTTCAATACAACTTTGTTCACAACACCCAAAGATCGCAGGATGCCGCTGCGTTGAAAGTAGATGTAGTTGTTTTGTGATTGGTTGCCACAGCGCAACACAGTTATTGCAAAAATTCCAAACCTGCTGTTTTTTATTTTACCATTGCATCATGACAATGTGCAAATCGCAACTTAACCACATTCACTTTTAATAGGATAAATGCAGTGGTGCCCTGTGATCTTTGGCCATGATACTGTTGCGGACATTAAAGAGTCCTCATAGTATGTCGCAGCGCTCCAAATTAAATAATTAATTAACAGGCCTAGATGGGCTACCACCCATTGGGCCTGGAGAAGCCACACAGACACGCAGGTGATTGTGTATCAAGTGAGTTCTGATTTATTATAAGAAAAAGGTAGTTTAAATACATTACAGACAAAGAGCTGGCTTGGCTATTCTAATCAGGTACAACACGATTGGTTATAGAGATATAAGACAAGCCTGGCACATGACTATTGGCTGAGGTCTGCATATCATTATTACACTCCAACCTGGGATGACCTTTCTCATGACATGAAAAAGTATCTAAGATATTTATGTGTAAGCCAACATCATACACTAGTTCTAGATGTATATCACAGAAAGAGAGATAATGATCACGTACTGGTCCGCTCCGGCCTTGGGGCTAACGACCAAACAGGTTATTTGAACCGGTTTCTACACCCACTCTCAAAGATGACCACAAATAGATAAGGAGTTATAACCCAACCATTAACATTCCACACGCCTTATCCCCTAAAGGGGTCTCTTAGACTCTAAACAGACATCCTTATGAAGCTTAGAACAGAAAATGCTTATAAAATGGCTGACAGAATACAAGATGGAAGATGTGATCCTAACAGTTCCCCCATTTTGAGATAATTGGATACAGGAATTCATATTTAGGTACTTCAGTGACTTAACATCTACTGCTGGACCTTTCCAGATTCCCCTCATATGTTCCTGTATTCCAAATTAATCTCAATCATAGTTCTGGCCTGTTATTTTCAGTCTGATTATACATTCACTTGCTTATACTATGTATCATTACTTCCTGTTGTGTTATGAAAACAGCTATATAACATGACTGAGGCTAATATGGGGCTATGAGGACATATCCTACAGTCTGACACATTCAGATCTTCGTTCAAGATCATATGATGTTTAAAGAAAAAAAAACTTATTGTCCCACTCATTGTCAAATGTTCTATGCAGGCTTATCGCCAGAATAATCTATAACAGTAATATCAGGAGAATCTTCATCGCTGTGTGTAGAGACTTCTTTGCAATGTGAAGCATGGACACAATTAGGCTTTCCGTCAAGTTTCATAGGAGTATTAGTAGTTAGCAGCACTTGGAGCGAATCATCAAATCTTGGTTCAAGAGGATTTCTCACGTGTCATCAATCTCTTGGTTCAAATGAATAGGTCCCATCCACTTAACTTAAAATCTGAGAGGGAGGAGAAAACTCAAAACTATACATTAGTCAGATGTTTTTGCCAAGACATCACATAGTCAGTCAGTACACCATAATACAACTCTAACCTAGGGGCTGACCCAAAAAAAGTTTTGCTATGGGCTAAAACCAATTCTTCTGTCAGGAGGGTACCTTACAGAAAATACAAATACAAGTGACACTCTACATCTTTCAATAGCCGTCTACCTGCAGCCCACTTGTGATGGCTTTCTTCACCAGATATGCCCCAGGCCATCCTGAAGAGAAATCACTATACACACAAGTGCGTACTTATACTGTCTCACCTTTAGTAGTTACTAAAGTGATAGTTATAGCATATAGTTATCCTGCAATCTCTGGAGCAGGTACAAGGGCTCTGGGCCTGGCTCAAAGACACTTTTCATTTACGACATGCCATGCAGGCTCACATATATCTGTCAGTAGTGATACTAAATCCTGCAGCCGCCCATCCTCCGCTCACCAGGTCACACATGGCTACTTCTACTCAAAGAAACTTTTCACTTTTTATGAACTCTGCTCAATCCGAAATACATACATTATTTTATTCATTATCTCACCTGTGAAATGTGTCCCTCTATCATCTCAGGTATCCCCAATCTACACACAAGCTCAGATATCAATTTCTTGGCAGTTACCTGTGTCGTTGCTCGGCTGATCCAACCTGAGAACAAATACACAGACCAACACATTTGTACGTTCAGATTCAGGCAATTATATGTAATGGATACAGGGGTTTTGGTGTGCATGCGGTGTGTCTTAACTACCTGTCCTGGATTGTGTAGAGCACCTATGTGACATGCTTTTACGTGATTCCCTGCAGCCCTTCCAAAAGCTGAGGCAAACTATAGTTTACCCACTAATGACTCCATGGCACTTCAAGAGGCATGCACCTTACCGTGGGCCAAACCAGCCATTTGGGGGTACACTGATTTATCCCCCATTTTCACATTCCTTCACATTCTCTGGCACCAGCCTTTGTCCATTTCTCAATTTCCTCCCCAGTCACCTTAGAGTACAGCCCCTTGGGGTCTGCTATTTTTCTCACCTGGTTGAGACCCTTCCATGGTAGTAGTACCGCTGCTCAATCAGCCTTCTAATTTCCAATACTCTCAGGGTCTCTTCCCTTTGTGTGAGCTCTGACTTTCACAATTGCCAACTGCTTACGAAGCAATGTGGCCTCCATCAACTGACTTACTAAGTTTCCTTTCTTAATTGGTTTGCCCTGTGCCATCAGGAAGTTCCTGGACCTCCATATTGGACCATAACCATGTGCAATGCCAAACGCATACCTGGAGTCAGTGTAAATGTTTGCTGTGCTATCAGGCTTCTATAAGGTCAGCATCTTATACTGACATGTGTGGTGGAAGGGCTTCTTATACTATGGTGTCATGTATAGTGACTACAGCATACCCTGTATTCAAATTTGCCTTTTTCTGTTAGGTACCTGGAACCGTCTACAAACATCTCATAGTCAGGATTCTCCAATGGGGCGTCAGTGACATGACTGAAGCCGACTCTTCTGAGAGGAGTTTAAAAATATCTCATCTACTAAATATCTCATTATCTACTCCCCCCTTTTGAATCATGAACTCCTACTGGTATAAGAGTTGCAGGATTCAAAAGTCAAATAACGCTGAAATGAGATGTTTGAGGAGGATGTAGAGCAAATTCCATGCTGCTCTATCTTGCCAAAGAAATATGACATCTGTCTATCTGTGTGAGGATTGCCTTACCACCGTTCTGATAGAGGAAAACACATCAGGTTCATGTCTGTCTATCTGTGGCACAAGAAAAATTAAAATTATCAACATATCATATCACAATAATATTCACTTAATCTCCCATAAAACATTTGTCTAATCTTTTTCATACACTGGTGGTTTTTGCTATCACTTCTTTTGTCTAATTAGATTTCCAGTGTCTCACTTTTAAGCTATACAAGGCAATACAATACTCTATTTGCCCTCAGCAGATATACAATAGAACTTTTGAGACCTAATTAAGACACTAATTAAGACACTGTAGCCTAAGGGTACAGCCATTGTAAGTCGCTGGCTGGCTAAAACTTGCCAAACCTGTATTCAGACTTATTTATACAATCCTAAGTAAATTCAATTCTCTACAACTTCTAATTATTCCAGAATTACAACTAATTCATTAAATGCTCAAAATATATCAGCAGAGAAGGCAAAACTTTAAGGGATCAATCTATCTCCCCCCTCCCCCGTCATAACAAGAATTTATACACAAAAACACATTACAGAGCAGATATCTGAGTGCCTTCTGATCTACTTAGTCAGATGTCTATCACCTTGTAGCAAACAATGCCGCAGAAATACCACTTTTGTTTTGTAAAACTATGATTTATCTTTTCCTGCGTGTACATATTAAGATAGCTCACATGCATTGCCTACCCCTTTATGGTGCCTAATCCCATATCAGAAGGATCAATCTGAATAGAAATGACCAATAACATTGTCCAAGTATTCAATACAACTTTTTCACAAAATAATTCCCGATTGTTAACATTCATGGGTTTATAGTATAAACTCATAACCAATAAACACTGAGTACCTAGTACATGTACATGGTATATCAAGTACATCTCATATTCACCAGAAGATATATATATATATATATATATATATATATATATATATATATATATATATATTCAACGATGGAAAAGAACTCATATCTACTTGTCCCCCCCCCTCTGTGGGGTTTTCAGCAGTCAATTTCTTCATCTGCTCCCTGTGGAGACTAAAAATGTAACAATACAAACATGGACAAACAGAGCATGTACATATAGCAAACACATGTAACCTGTACATATACTTGACACACATATGGGCCCATTCACTTTCCATGCAAACTTCACACTGGAGCTCCACACACACACATCCATTAAATCATAAAGATTATGATAAATTATTTTCCTACAAATAATCACAGGGTTAGTTATAATTCCTGCACAGCTGAATATTGAGGAAAAATAAACAAACATGTCATTAGTTGGCTTCGACTTCTTATCAATGTGTATATCACTGAAAAATAAACATAATAATGATTATCTAAAATTTATGCCATTAATCCAATTCTAAAGACATTAAATATGATTTAAACAGCCAATACTGATACCAACATTACATATTAATATCTTTGTGCAGTTTTTGAATATGTCTATGGCAAACCCCTCTCTTCTAATTACCACAGATGTTCAGAACCTTTTAAACTATATTTGAGGTTTTGCCTTAAGGGCCAACTGCCAGAATTTTAACATTTTTCTTTATGAGATTCCAATCAAAGTTTGTTTGTTTTTTTACCACTGTAACACATCACAATAATCTTACACAAAGTCAAATACTGGTTAGAAACAGCTTACACTATACAGTTCACTTATTATTAAACCATATATTCCTAATTCTCCATACATTATACCAATGATGTTACATTGTTACAATCTCACTTATAGCTGACAACTTAGCCACCCGCTGTCTCCCCTTCCCCCTTCTTGCTGACACCTACCAAACCTGTATAACATGATACCTCTGCTGTGGATATACAGAGGACAATAGGAGGTGGGGGAGGGGCCTGACACTCATTGTGAATTTATCTGGTACCTGGGAAAGCTGGGTGGATTCCTCCTTAGTTAGTACAGAAACATGAAATGACTCAGACAATGAGACAGCCAGCATATAAAATTCATCAATGGTAATAGCTGATGTTTCCACTTGTACCTCCCCACTAAGATCAAATTTCATATTTGCACCAAACACCGTTAACACCTCAGTACCATTAAGAGATGTTGGCACATCGTCACTAACAAGCAATTTGGTGACAACATTTTGCCCTCTAAATTTCACATTGAGTGGCACTGTTTATTTTAAAATGATTCTTTTTCCTCCTAATCCAACACAATGTCACGGAGCAAAGGTATACGTCTTCCTCCGGATGGTCTTTTGAATCAACACGGACGCAAGAGGTCGGGAGACAACAGCAATTTATTGTAATCCACAAAGTTAGTAGCCGGCGGCGGTCACATCAACCGTAATAACAATAAGTCCACAGAAGTCACAATCCAATGATAACTTTGGTTCCTTGGTCCTGTAACTAAGTCCTGGCTCTCTGCAGAGCTGTGCACAGGCCGGCTAACACATACTAACTGCAAGCTACAACTATATACTAAACTGTTACTTCCTCTATCTGTGGGTGGGAAGGGCTGAGTCACAGATCCTTCCCCCCTCACCTATACCAAGGAGAGCAGACTCCCTGTCTACTATGGACAATGCACCGTCCAACATCTTCTTGGAGACACTGATCAGATTATCTCCACCCATTGTCCTCACTGGTCCTCACTAGTTAGAGGTATTTGCATACAATGTGCTAACACACTAGACCCCAATCAGCCAACTACACATTGATGTATATAACAGGTTAGAGAATACATTCCACATGAAATATATATTACACATTGCCTATAGTATAGACTCTAACCATCCCGTGACAACCCCTCCCCCTCTCAAAACATGTGCATGACACAATTGGCCTACACAGGTAAATTGGGGAATGCACATCAGTCTCTATAGCTCATATTTCCTCCTGCCGGGATAACCCATCTGCGTTCTGGTGTTGGTTCCCTCGGCGGTACTGAATGGTAAAGTTGTAGAGTTGAAGGGCTGGCATCTGGCAAAAAATCCGGTCGATCCATGTTGGCGTCTCTCTGAGCTTGGCTTCGGGTCACTGCTCCCACAAAGTGGCACTGTAGATTTCCAACATCGTTGCCTAACAGAACATCGGCCGGCAGCCCGCTCATCACACCAATTGTGCATCGTTTTGGTCCATAACCATAGTCGAATTCCACGGTAGCTTTAGGAATACGTTTCCGAGTACCTCCTGCCAACTCGATAGAAAGGCCAGGGCCCTCCTCTAGGGCCTCGGGTCGAACCACTCGGGGGTCCGCTACCGTTAGGAAAGCTCCCGAGTCCCGGAATCCAACAACTGTTCGGCCATCCAGTAGGACCTCCTGCAAGTGCTTCCGCTGAAGGTTTGCGGGATGTGTGGCGGAAGGCTGAATCCCATAGACCCCTGGAGGTGGAACAGATGGGTCATTCATGGAGTCATCTGGAAATGGGGCCAAACTTTCAGTCCTAGGGGTGGTTCCCAGGTAGTGAATAGGCCGGGATGCCACGGTGGCCCGTGCCCCCATGTTAACAGGGCAACTAGCTTGCAAATGTCCAGGCCGCCCGCACCCAAAACATCTGCGCTCTAGCATTCTTCCAGTAGGTCGTTGTCTAGGGACAGGGTTGTTCATAGCTGGAGGCCGATGGGCTGGGGCAGGGGTAGAGGGGGAATTGTAATCCTGAGGCCGGGCACGAAAGGTGGGTGGCTGGATGAAGGGTGTCTGGCGGACTGTGGTAGTTTTCCGCTCCTCTGCAAACAACCTCTTCCACTGCGGCTTGATGGTCAGGCCCTCATCTGCAAGAGAAGCAGCTTGCTCCACTGTGGCTGGGTTCCGTTCCAGCACCCACTCACGGATCTCAGCGGGGCACTGGGAAAAGAACTGTTCCTTAAGTATGACTTGGAGGATCTTATCGACTGTGACAGCCTCCTCTCCTTCTAGCCAGCGCTTGCATGCTTGCTTCAACTTGTGGGCGAACATGTGGAAGGAGCTTCCCCCATTGTAAGACAAAGAGCGGAACTGAACTCGGTAGGACTCTGGAGTGACTGCATAATACTTCTGCACCGCTCTTTTAATGGCCTCATAGTCCCGCTGATCACTAGGGTCCATGGCTCTGAGAGCTTCCGCAGCCCCATCTCGTAGGTGCCCCACCAGATACCGGACCCAATCCTTCTCTGGGACTTCCATCAGGCGGCACTGGTGTTCGAAGTCCTGAAAATATCCATCAACATCCCCAGCCGCTTCATCAAAGGTCTTGAAGTGTTTATGGGAGACATATGGTGGTTCTCTCACTGTTGGGCTGGGGGTCGACGTTTGATTATAATTCCGCGCAGTTATCTCAGCCATTCGCATTTCATGCGCCATTCTTTCCTTTTCATGCGCCATTCTCTGTTCCTCCTTCTCCGTTTCCTGAGCCCTCTGTAATGCTCTACTCCTTTGCTCTGCAGTTGCTCCTAGCCCCAGCACTGCCAACTCCTCCTCATACAAAACAACCCATCTGCTCTTTTGGGTCTGTACCTGCCACTCCCGTATCTCTCCAGTCTCCTGGGGGCAGCCCTCCTCATGGTCGCTTTGCAGGGTCATCTCCTCCAGTGCCTCGATCAGTTGATCTTTCGTTCTTCCCTGGTAACTCAGGTTTAGTTCCCGGGCCCTTACTTGTAGACGTGCCATAGTCCAGTTCCTGTATTCTGAGGTTGTGGCTCCATTAATCGCTGGGCTGCTGTAGTCCATCTCGCTGTCCGCTGTTGATCCCACCGCTGCCAACCAGTTGTCACGGAGCAAAGGTATACGTCTTCCTCCGGATGGTCTTTTGAATCAACACGGACGCAAGAGGTCGGGAGACAACAGCAATTTATTGTAATCCACAAAGTTAGTAGCCGGCGGCGGTCACATCAACCGTAATAACAATAAGTCCACAGAAGTCACAATCCAATGATAACTTTGGTTCCTTGGTCCTGTAACTAAGTCCTGGCTCTCTGCAGAGCTGTGCACAGGCCGGCTAACACATACTAACTGCAAGCTACAACTATATACTAAACTGTTACTTCCTCTATCTGTGGGTGGGAAGGGCTGAGTCACAGATCCTTCCCCCCTCACCTATACCAAGGAGAGCAGACTCCCTGTCTACTATGGACAATGCACCGTCCAACATCTTCTTGGAGACACTGATCAGATTATCTCCACCCATTGTCCTCACTGGTCCTCACTAGTTAGAGGTATTTGCATACAATGTGCTAACACACTAGACCCCAATCAGCCAACTACACATTGATGTATATAACAGGTTAGAGAATACATTCCACATGAAATATATATTACACATTGCCTATAGTATAGACTCTAACCATCCCGTGACACACAAGATTGAGATTTATCAGTCCTCAGCTCATAAGGTATGTGGTATCCTTTAACAACAGAAACGGCAGCCCCTGTATCCACTAAGAAGGGGATTTCTTCCCCCAATACCTCCCTTTTGTTTTATGTATTATTGCCACACCTTCTTCTGATGTTTTTGCAGGGAGGACTGGTACAGGGTTGCTAACTCCTCATTGAGGGGTGTTGGCACATTGGTCAGTGCCCTGAGCTGGGGGTTTCTAGCTTTTAAAGACCTACAGTCTTTTATAAAATGGCCTGGCTTCCCACAGTGATGACACTTGTAATTGTGTTTTTGTTTGCCTCCTTGTCTGTTGCGAGTTCTCTGGCCAGAATTTTTATTATTGAAGGCAAGCAATACCTTTTTCTCCTTCTCAGACCTGTGATCTAACTCAAGGCCCTTGGCAGCTTGTAATAAGGCAGGGGCTTCACTATGCCGCCATTTTGATTTACATGCTCTTTCCTGACCACATGTCCATCCATCAGGATTACCTGGAGCAGATGGTGCAGAGTTTTGCTCATAGGGAGATGGGTTTTTCTCAGGGGGGGCATAATACATGACTCCCTCATGTTCCTTATTTCTATACCCCTCCCTTTCTATTTCCCTGCTTACCTGCGTCCAACTTTTCAACATTTTACTTAATTTTTGATCCTGAACCCAGCCTCTATGGATGGAGTCAATTCCTTGCCAATGACTACTATTCAGAAGTCCAGTACAACAACATCCTGACTTTGTCTGGGAACATGAATCAAGATTCTTATACTTTTATATTGTAGAAATACTAAACAACTTCAACAATTTGCTACAGCTGTTCACCACGGCTCTACTCTCTCTCTTCTACTATCTCTTGGGTTGATTTCCATACTGGCTGACTCTGCACTTCTCCCATTCTGTTCTGCGTACTTTATTTCTGCCTTTTTCACTATCCTCTCTTTCACAAGATACAACACAATATATATATATATTGTATCTGACTCGAAAGTGATTTTTCAAGGTCAGTTAGATTTCTGCCTTTTTCACTGCCCTTTCTTTCACAAGATACACCTGTATCTGACTCGAAAGTGACTATTCAAGGTCAGATGAGGGATCACTAAGTCCCTTTGTCACGTGACTACTTACTTTCTACAGAACACAAAATGAATACAATGAATGCACAACCACAACAGATCAGCTAACAATTTCAGCCCAAGTTCCTATCTAGCAACACCCATACAACATACTGCTCTTAGGTTCTTTGCAAAAAACTTGAGATATCTATATAAGGAACATATGTGTTTACCTCACACTCGGACAGGAGTACAAGAAGTCCTTAGGAACACAGATCAGATTGGTAAGAAAAAAAGTTCTTACCTGCAGCGCTGACTTTTGTTGGATCTGTGGTCCCAGGAACTTCTGTAATCACTGGTCGTCCGGGGGATCAGTAAACCGTCTCCTTATTTCTCAAGCCGCACGTTGGAAGCGCCAATTTGTTGCGGACATTAAAGAGTCCTCATAGTATGTCGCAGCGCTCCAAATTAAATAATTAATTAACAGGCCTAGATGGGCTACCACCCATTGGGCCTGGAGAAGCCACACAGACACGCAGGTGATTGTGTATCAAGTGAGTTCTGATTTATTATAAGAAAAAGGTAGTTTAAATACATTACAGACAAAGAGCTGGCTTGGCTATTCTAATCAGGTGCAACACGATTGGTTATAGAGATATAAGACAAGCCTGGCACATGACTATTGGCTGAGGTCTGCATATCATTATTACACTCCAACCTGGGATGACCTTTCTCATGACATGAAAAAGTATCTAAGATATTTATGTGTAAGCCAACATCATACACTAGTTCTAGATGTATATCACAGAAAGAGAGATAATGATCACGTACTGGTCCGCTCCGGCCTTGGGGCTAACGACCAAACAGGTTATTTGAACCGGTTTCTACACCCACTCTCAAAGATGACCACAAATAGATAAGGAGTTATAACCCAACCATTAACATTCCACACGCCTTATCCCCTAAAGGGGTCTCTTAGACTCTAAACAGACATCCTTATGAAGCTTAGAACAGAAAATGCTTATAAAATGGCTGACAGAATACAAGATGGAAGATGTGATCCTAACAATACCTGTCACCATATAACACTAGCTTAAGTACATGATTTTATTCCTGGTAAAATAATTTTGGATCATCTTTTTTTACAAATCTCTATTGTGTTGTTTTTCTTGTTTTCTCACTAGAAATTACTAGAAATTTATGAATAAATTAACATGTGGGTGTTACCACTTGGAAGGTAACATTGTGCAGTCAGTGCTGACGGTATCAGTATCCCCTTGTACACAAAAGGGTGTTCACACTACTGCCGCTGTCTGCCCCGGGGGTTTCCATGCTAAACCCCAAGAAAACTGAACAGGGGACGGCTTGCTGGTGGTCAGCTTTAAAACCCATTCATTTGAATCTCTTTTTAAAGGTGACCGCCGGTATGCGTATGCAGTCTCTATGCCTGGAAAAGGTTTTTTTTTTTGCACGGACACAAAGTCAGACATGCAGGGCTTTGTGTCCATGCAAAAAAAAAAAAATGGTTTCCAGAAGGAGAGGCTGCATCGGACACCGGCGGTCACCTTTAAAAACCCATTCAAATGAATGGGTTTTAAAGCTGATCGCCGGTAAGCCGTCCCCTGTCTAGTTTCCCCCAGGGTTTAGGACAAAACCCCAGGGTGGACAGCAGTGGTAGTGTGAACGCCCCCTAAGAATGATAACATCCAAATGTCAATCTATTCATACATTTCTTGGAGGAATAGCAGAGGAGCTGCACAATGCAGAGTTATAAGAAAATAATACAATCATTTTGGATCATCTTTTTCTTAGGGGGCGTTCACACTACCGCCGCTGTCCGCCCCGGGGGTTTCTGTCCTAAACCCTGGGGAAACTAGACAGATAACCCAGAATTGTCATTTTATAAGGAATACTAAACAATCATGTCAGGAAAGATACAGAGACCAGAGGAAAAGTATATAAAACAAACACATTTTTAAACGGGTTAAACACACACCCTTTCTAAAAGCCCTTTTAGGATAAGGCGCCATGTAGCGGGCCACAGCAAAAAAGTACTGTGGGAAAAACTCCAGCGCCAATGTAGATATAAGTGACATGCAACAATTTTCAAATTGATTTTCCCCACTAACTGGTCTAAAAAATTTATGTTCGCTCATAACCTGCCTTTGCCGTGCAATGCGCAGGAGAAAAATTTTAAAATCTTGACCCAATGGTATCACTGTCCAGATCTGCTGTATAAGATGTACCCTTGTGTATCTGATCGGTGTTGGTGCTGTAGTGCAGAACGGGGCTCCCTTCTTCATATCTGGTGGGAGTGTGTGGGCATCCAATCATTTTGGAAGTCTGTTTTTGACCTCTAAGGTCAGTGGTCGTGCCCTCGCACCCTCCCCCACTTGGCCCTCCTTTCACTTACACCAGGTAAATACAAAGCAGTTGAGGGTGATCTGCTGCGACACTTCTTTGTGGCTGCCAGGGCCACCACCCCTCTTTGCAGGAGTGACTCCAGGACTCCAGTGACCCCTCCACATGCGGCATATGAAGGTGCTAGTACATGCAGATTCTACTGACTCCTCCAGGTTTGATGCAGTCTGGCGGCCATGGGTGGTGTTCAAGGATTCGACTGATTTCGCTAGCTCTTTTGAGCTCCTGATAACTTGGGATGCATTTCTGTTACTACATTCAGGTCTGATGTCCCTCATTTTCTCCCCTCTGTTGTCCCCCTTGTCTTTGTGTGTCCTTGTTCCCTGATCCTACTCACCCCTGCTCCCCAGGGAGAAATAGTTCTCGGGAAGCCCTCCTTCCAGGCACCAGCCCTTTCTCTCTTTTGCTTATCGCATTATTGCGAAAGTCTGAACTGGACCTTCTTGACTGTCTTGTTTTCTGGGCCTGCGGCCCTGGTTAGCCTTGCATTTTCTGTTGTTTTTTGTTTTGTTTTGTTTTCTCCAATGTGGTGCTACACAGCTTCTTGTTTTACATTTTGTTTCACAATTTGTTACTTTTTTAGGTTATACATTTGAATAATTTTAATAAAACATGATTAATCCTAAAAAAAAAAAAAAAATCCATCAAAAACAGTGAATGAGGCCAAAATTCTATCTGGCAGCAGCATGAAAACCATATAGATGGGGGATTTTAAGTGACCCAGTCATGTGATCAATGTAGAATGGCTGGTGATCCTGAACTGCTCTGTTTACATGACTACAGGGATTCCCAGAAAGGAAATGTGGCATAATGTATAATTATAATGTATTGGAAAGTGAAAAAACAATTGGGAATTAGATTGGAAGAAGACAATGGGAATTATGGGCTAAACTTGGCAACATGTTGGTTAAATCAGACAGTGATCTAATGGATATGAGAATTAGCATATGCAGGGGCAAACATAACAGGGGGCTCCTATGCAAGAGTACGTGGCCCCCTTATTGTTTAACAGTTTATATAGTAAGTATCAGCTAAATGTCTCCTCTGTCACAAGACATTTTGCCAAGTATGTTGTTAACTTTGTAAACTTGGTTTTTACATAGTGGGCAGGTGTGAAACTTATTGTCCAGAAACACAGTGACTAGTGAAGTCCGAGAAATGAGTAGTCAAAAGAACATTCTTTTATAGCTTCAATTTTGCTCATTACTAAATAATGCATTTTTTTATCATTAGGTCGGGGTGGACATAGAGATAGAGGGTATATTCTATGTACTTTCAGGACAGTGTGATCCTATATACTATAGTATAAGACCAGAGTACACTATACAGTATTGATCTAACAAGGGTGTGGACAGAATGACAGCCGTTATATAGATAGCAGAAGTTTGCCTCGCCTATACTATTTGTAGAAAAATATTGTTCTTCATATTTGTTGCCCAAATATAAAATATGGGTTATGTCAGGAAAACTTATAATTTCTGACACTAGGTACACACTAGCGCCGTCAACTCTGTTGTTATGGTCCGCCAGGGGACCGGAGAGACGGCCCGCTACAACAGTGGTTACACGTGAAGACTAGTAGACCCCAATAACTATAATGGGGTCCACAGTTTCAAAACTAAAAGTGGCAGAGAAAAAAGACCTGTGTAGGACCTTTCTTTCTACCAATTTTTGGTGGTTTCTACAACAAAGTCTCCAATACTCAGGCACAGATATGACCCCAGCCTTATTATAAAAAAGAAAAATGTAAATGTAATAAAGTCTCATGTTAGAGGTGAGAGACTCCTCTTCAGGCCTTTGTGTGTGTGCCTCTACAGTCAACCTGTTTCCCTGATATCTATCTACCGTTTCACCGAAAGTAGAACACCCCCGAAAGTAAGGCATGCGGGGGGAAGGGGGGTGGTGGTTTCTGTTGAATTGCCTAATATAAGGCACCCCCGAAAATAAGGCATACCCAAAAATTGTTGCCTCTACTGTTGTATCCACTGTCCCTGCTGTAGGATGAGCTGGGAGATGCCCGTTGTGCATATTCTGCGGGCAGTCAGCTCTCCCAGCTCATCCCAGCGGCAGCTGCTATGAAGATGGGAAAGGTAGGTAGGATACCCCCCCACACACACACACACACACACTACCTACAACCGGCAGTCATGCCAGCGCTCCGCTAAGGAAGTGCCGTCATGACTGCTGGTTGTCATAAAACGCCCCCCGAAAATAAGACAGGTCCTATATTTATGACGACATTTTAATATAAGACACTGTCTTATTTTCAGGGAAATACCGTATATCAATCATTTATACTAAAAGTTTCGGTGTGTCTTAGATACTTAGATGTTCTTTCAAGATAGGTTTTACCTACTCGTAATATAGCCCATGTATACCAATATAGATAATATATCTCAGTAGTCAGTAAGGGTTACCCATTTTCTAATATTTATGGCCTATCCTTAGGATAGTTTATCAATATTTGATCTGGGAGGGTCTAGCAGACGGACCCCCACAGATCAGCTTCTCCGGGACACTGCAGTCCTCCAGTAATGGCCTTTAACGCTTTTATTTCATTCACACGGATGATAAAAGTACTACATAACAAAATCTTCCTGTGTGTGCAGTATAGAATACCGGGGGTCTGTATATCCCAACAGATGTTCATATTAAAGCTAAATTGTTTAATATGTTTCTGCAATGTATGGATGAAATTTATTTAAATCTCATCTACTTTATTGCAAATATCCTGTGCTTTGGTTATTCCATTAGAAAATCCCTGGGGACCCACCTCATACCCTGCACCATGCAATTCCCAGTATGTGCGTTGTGCTTGGAGTGTTCCTTTAGTTTCAGGCCCCATGTTGCTTAAATTCAGTGGCTTTTTGTTGCAGATTTAGTTGCGTTTTTTTTTTTTTTTTGGGGGGGGGGGGGGGTTAGCCAAAGTCAGGAGTGGATTTCACAGAAGTGAAACATGGTTAGGGCGATATCGTCACCCCTTGGGGAGAAACTACCATTTAGGTGTGTGGAGACTTATTGAGCCTTTAGCACTCCACTGTGCAAGGGAACATGGGAAGAATATGCAAATCTGTCTTCCATGATGTAATTAGGAAGTCAGGTGCCTCAGTGTTGCAAACCAATAGAGGGCGCTCACTGGAATGTGCAAGAATGTGTAATTAGGAAGACAGAATCTCAGTGATATAGCCCAATAGAGGGAAACATCTAAGAGATTTCTTTATATTTCCCTTTCCTTTTCAAACCACTCCTGACTTTGGCTCAAAAATTTGCATTTCTGCCCCATGGGCCCTCAGCCTTAAGCATATCACTGACTGTTCATGCCATCACTGATGTCCAGGTAATTAATATCAATCACTTTATCATACAATCTTTATCCAGCAAAAGATGAACAGGAAGATTGTAAAAACAGAAGAATACACTAGTATCCATACTCTGCACAATAGGTTATTATTCTGGTTAATCTTTAACATCGTGATCACTAATATCTTGCCAAAACTAACACTCCTTGGATTTATGTTTCAATGACATTAGTTCAGGTCCCTGCTCAGTAAATAGTTTTCTCTGATTAAATATAAGGACATTGTTTGCATGTTCTTATATTCTGATACTGCAGATTTTTTTAGCAGTGGATACCCTCAAAGATTGCACATCTGTTTTTTTTTTCTGTAGAAGACATCACATACACAAAGCAGGGCAGATGCTGCAAAATCACTGGTGGCTAACCCGCTGCAAAGTATAGGAGCAGTAAAGTGGGTGGGATCTAAACAAATCCCATTCACACACTGTGGTAGAAAAAAAACTTTGCACGCAACATGTCATTTATGGCTGAGTATTCGCCCACGGCTTTCAGCCTATGAAATGCAATGCTGGGGCTAGCTGTCCAAGGATTGTAGCTAAAAGTTTCTGTTAAAACCCACTGTTGACCCAACACATGTAGCCAGTGGCGTAACTAGGATTGACGGGGCCCCAAGGCAAACATTTGACATAAAAATCATATCGTATCACAGATATAATGAATACAAGTCACAATAAAAAGATAATAAAATAAGTACAGAGATAGTTAACACCATAATGTCACCGAACAAGTGCATTACACAGTGAAATCATGGTACTGACATAATAAAAACAATGATGTCACCCTACAGAGATAATAAACTCTGTGATGTCACAGTACAGGAAAAAAAACATATGGTGATGTCAAAGTCCAGGGATAATATACACAATGATGTCACAGTACAGGAATAATACATATGGTCAGCGCCACACCTCCCATGAGGCGACCTGAAGCAACCGCTTCAGGCAGCGCTATGCCAGGGCCCCAGGGAGGACGGCATTTTTGCTTACCTAATCACCGAGCGGTGGATTGGGGAGGCCGGTGGAGCAGCGCTGCTCCAGCGGCCTCCCCTCACGCTCAGGCAGAGAGCAGGTTCTCTCCCTGCCTGCTCTCTGCCTGTGAACGCCGATAAGCCCTGCCCCTTCACTTCGCCCCACCCCCTTCGCTCCACCACGCCCCCCTGGTAATGTCACATTACACAGTGATGTCACAGTACTGGAAACATAAACACAGTGATAGCACAGACCAGGGATAATACATACATTGATGTCAAAGTATAGGAAAAATAAACACATTTGTCACAGTACAAAGATGATAAAATGTGGTAATCACACAGTATAGAGGTCATTACCATACTGTTGTCAGTATTGGGATCCTAAACACAATGATGTCACAGTACAGTGATAATGAACACAACAATGTGACAGTATAGGGATAATAAAAAATCATGATGTCATAGTACAGGGATAATACACACAGTGATGTCACAGTACATAGATAACACACACAGTGATGTCAGAGTACAGGGATAATAAACAGTGATGTCACGGCTCATGGATAACAAAACAGTGATGTCACAGTACAGGTATAATAAACAGTGAAGTCGCAGTACAGGTATAATAAACAGTGAAGTCACAGTACAGGGATAATAAAACTAATGTCAGAATACAGGGATAATGCACTGCTGCAAAGACCCTAATTGCAAAAAAATTGGAGGAAAGTGAACCCTCCTTCTGGCCTTGAGCTCTTGGCCTGTATGAAAGATGTGAGAATGTGTCACAGTACAGGCATAATAAACACAGTGATGTCACAGTACAGGGGTAATACACACAGTGAGGTCACAGTACAGGGGTAATGCACACAGTGAGGTCACAGTACAGGGGTAATACACACCGTGATGTCACAGTACAGGGATAATAAACTCAGTGATGTCACAGTACAGAGATAATACACACAGTGATGTCACAGTACAGGGATAATACACACAGTGATGTCACAGTACAGAGATAATACATAAGTAGAGTAATATCTCTGCACAATGATATTCCTATGTTGAGTCACCACTTTAATTACCTCAACTTGACCTAGTCTTGCAAGCAAAGAATATTAAACTACTTTCCAAAATACTCTCAAGGGCAGCCAAGTGTCACCTCTGAAGCTATTTGTCTTGTAACATTACTTAGCATAGTGATCTGATTACAATCATTTAATAAAATGCAAAGACAATGTAGATAAATGTGTGCCCAAAGAAACAAGAGAAGATTGCCCAGAAATATATATATAAAAAACCCCATTAAGATTCCACCATAAACATGCATGCTGAGAACCAAAACAATAAGCCACTGCCAGAACCCGCTGGAAACTCCTATTTCCATTGGCCTTTTTGTGCCATGAAGATTTTCTGTGAAGAATTACAGTTAATGGGGCTGAGCTGCAGAACCCCAAATAATTGCATGCAGTGTATAGATGTGGTCAGGCTGATTCCCCTGTTGCACAAAGATCCTCCTGTTCTGGCCTCATGGAATAACCCTTTTTTATCTTAAATAAACCCACATTGGAATAGCCTTTAGAACTGCTATTCTATCCCTACCTTTGCTGTTCTTCTGCTCACAGCTATTTTGAATTATATACTTTTTAGATACTATACTAATGAAGCTCATGGAGCAAATGGAGCATTCACCCTGTGCTCAGAGCACAGCAGCGTCATACCCTTCTTGGCCTTCATTCCGCCTCCTGGACCTTTCCCGCACGCCCCTTCTATGTAGATCAGTTGATGTCAGCAGCAGCAGATCAAAATCCCGCGCATACGGTTGGCTCGGCCACTTCAAGTTCGGGCCGAGCCAACAGTGCATGCGTAAGATTTTGATCTCGCTGAAGAGAGTTGTTGCCGCTGATGCAGTGAAGAGAAGGCTATTCCAGTGTGGATTTAGTTAAAAAAAAAAAAAAAAAAAAAAAAAGCATATTTTGAATGATAGACTCTCTTTAAGCTACGATTCCTTTTCAGTTAAGCCACACACCCTTTTCTAACTAGTGCTAAAAATCGTCTAAAACTAAATGCACCTGAAATTTGCCTATTTTAACCACAATTTAGGCACAGCCTCTATAGGAAGTTCTTCCCCAAGTATGGTATACCTTCTATCTAGGGGACCATAATATAGGCAACAGTTGATCTGTAGTATAAACCACAATTTAGGCACACAGTGCAAACAGTTCATATAGCTTCAAGGAGTAATCCAGAGGGGATTCCAGCACTCTCAACGTTAAAAGCTATTTCTCTATTTAGAACTTGGCTAAGAACATAAAGTGCACTTCAGTGCAGCAGACCCACTTACAACTAAAAATAAGTGCCTAGTCATAGCATCTCTTTACCTTTCGTTTGATTGCCGTCCATATACCTCTCCAAAGTAGGGCACAACAAGACTTTACATGTAGGATGTCCTATTCATTTTTTGATGCAATCACAGGATCTCCACTGGTGTGATCCTTGGCACTCAGACACCCATTGATCTACAATTTAGTAGATTCGGGATTAAGCTGTGGACTTGATTTGCAAAATGGTAATTGTCATGGACCATTTTTTGATGTTCCTTGATCATACATATTGGTCGTATAATATTATTATATATTATTTGATTACTGCGTTGTCATGTTCTGCATCGCTTTATAGATACTGTCAAAACTATTCCTCATAGGGCTCATATACTACATTCTCTAACAGTATATCTTTGGAGTGTGGGATGAAACTGGAGCACCTGGAGGAAACCCACAGAAACACGGGGAGAACATACAAACTCCATGCAGGTGTTGTCCTTGGCTGGATTTGAACCCATGACTCCAGCTGCCCAATATATGTATATTATACCAATATGGAGGAAGTTCTGCAGTTTTCAGATGTACAGGGTGGCCATAATATAACCTCAGGTGTTTGGAGTCGTGTGCAGGCTGACCCAATGGACGGAATTGCCTGAAAATTTGAATGTGTGCTAATCAAGTCATGGGGAGACGGACGGCATGAAAATAAAAAATAAAAATTAATACGAAAACTTCCCACCAGGGGATGTGGTGCTGTACAGTGAGCGCACGGTGTAAAACCCGTCTGTCGATACTTGGGGATGTCCCATTTGGACCACTGACTAGCATGACTGTTCAATGTGGCCGCCTTCATGCATGGTGAGCATGGTCATCCTATGCAGAATGTGCTCGACGCTGGCATGTAACGTCTCTGGTGAGATGCTGCACACTTCCAACGTGATGCGGTCTTTGAGGTCAGGCAGGGTTTTGACATTCCCCCGATAAACACGCTCCTTCAAGTGTCCTCACAACCAGAAATCACAAGGAGCGAGATCCGGAGAGCGCCGTGGCCACGCTGTAGGGAATGAGCGGCTCAAAATCCTGTCATCGGGAAAATGTGCAGGAAGAGCGTTCATCACAGAATTTGTGATGTGAGGAGGGGCTCTATCCTGTATGAAGGTGATCGTCTGCAGACACTGCCGCTGTTGGAGTTGGGGAACGATCACTGTTTCCAGCATTGTTCGGTACCTCGCTGCTGTGATGGAACAAGTGGCAACCCCAGTTGGGCCCAAATCTTCGAAAAAGAACGATCCAATCACGAACGATGAGGTGAACCCACACCAAACAGTCACCTTGGGCGAACCTCCTCAAGCGCACGCAGGTTTTCGGTGGCCTATATGTGACAGTTCTGTGTGTTGACCGTTCCATTCAGGTAAAAATGCGCTTCGTCGCTGCACAGGATATTCCATGGCCAATTGGTATCCACTTCCACTCTGGCCAGAAACATTAATGCAAATGTCATGCGGGTGTCATTGTCACGAGGAAGCAGTTGGTGATGATTTTTAGGGTTTTTTTGGTTTTTTTTCCATGCCGTCCGTTTCCCCATGCCTTGATTAGAACACATACAAATTTTCAGGCAACTCCGTCCATTGGGTCAGCCTGCACATGACTCCAAACACCTGAGGTTATATTATGGCCACCCTGTAGATGAAGGTGCTTATACATGCTATAAAAGTGACTGCCTGGTGCTACCCTACCGTAGAGCTTTCTAAGATGTATGCCACACGAGATTCAACATGATAGGGATGCTGAAGCCCTGCTCACCCCTACATCCAGGACACTGCATTAGATAACCTGTTCATAAGCCTGAAGGGTTAGGAGGACTTTGTACACTCACATGACCCAAAATACATGATCTTTAGCTGTAATTAGAGATGATTTAAAGGACACATCGAGCTCCTCAGGATGCTTATCTTCAAGACAGAGGATATCCATTTTCCTGTATTTTATAGGACATAGACATAGGCTTACGGTTAGGGGTCTTAACAAACCTCCACCAGATGGTATCTGTGTAAATTGACACTCAGAACATCGTTTGACTAAAATACAGAAGATTCGGGCACTGCAGCTCGTGAGCCAGTGTATTGTGTGGGTATGACTTTTCAATCAGTTTTTACTTTTTGTTTTTAAGGTGAGATAAACAGGACGGCAGCAGTCTATGACTGACCTCAGCTGCAGTTTTATTATGCAGCATACAAATAGTATTTGTTTAAATCATATTCACTATGCTACAACTGTAAGTTCACCTGAAGGAATTTGGCAGAGACTAATGCAGGGCGCTGAACCCCCCCCAAAAAACCCTGCTCAATAGAGCTGTGGATTCTTTGGCTAATTGAGCCGCAGGACCTGCAGACATTCATCTAAGCCTAATCGGCAACTCCATGGATAGAGCACTGCTTTTGGCTTGCCGCTGCAGAAAGCTGGGGGATGTAAAGTGAAGAGGAATTTGAGGTGGAGGTCCACTGGTTAACCAATGGTGAACTTGTAGCAGCTAACCCATAGAGATTGCGCGCAGTGTATCCTCAGTATTAGCCTCCCTAGCAGTCAACATTGGAGTCCAGTTTCTCTTACCCTTGGTTTTGAGCTGGTAATGCCATGGGAAACTTTGCATTGACGCTCAGGTTCCCTGAAGTGACTACAGCAGCAAATATTCCTTCTGAATAATTCATACATGTTGCTTTGTTCTTGTTTTATTTAAAAACTTAATTCATCATTTAAGCAACACATACAATTTTTAGTTAATTACAATTATCTAAGTTACTGTACATCTTGAAGACTGCCTGTACACCGTGCCCCCAAATCATGGTAACCTTATGTGGATTTCGCTAACTGACGAGCTGTCCTTGTATTTGCTATTTGAGACCATAGTTATACAGGTGTGGCCTAACAATTGTCAGTAATCTACAGACAGCTAGAACGACTATGGCGAACAATATATGAGCCCCCTAAATAGTTCTGTGAATGTCCATAAGGTATTCCTGGTGTTCCCATTTCAGTGAAGCATTCTGTAGATTTCATCAAGATTCTTTCCTGTTTCCTCATAAGTGACTTTTCCATCTGACACTTGGAGACTCTTCTTGTACTGCAATGAAATGAGAAAACAAACAATTGTATAGGAAGAATCCAGATTGCTATTAAATAGATGCAGATGTGACCAAGAATTATGATTAGCGATTTCATTGAGGACACTAGAGACGCCTTACAAGAGCCATTGGCACCGTGAAGAGGTTACAAACCAATGCAGATAAAATGAGAGAAAATATTGTGCAGCAACTACTGCTGGGGGCAGCAACAGCAACAATAATTATTATGGGAGAGCAAGTCAGGATGAGGGCTGGGAAGGCAGAGTAGGTGGCACCTAGGGCATCATTGTGGGAGTACAACTTATAGTTAAAAGAAAATAGGAAAGCGGTGTCTAAATATTTTTCTGAAATGGCTTGGTACTATGTGAACTATGCATCAATCACTTAAAGGGGCTCTATCATAGGGAAAAGTCATTTTTAACTAATCACATCCTTGCATAGCCTTTAGAAAGTCTATTCCACACTTACCTTTAGTATGTAGATTGCCTCAGTGGTTTCTGAATAAGTTCATTTTTATTCCTATGCTAATTAGACTGGGTGCACGATACATCGTGCACCCCTTTTGCTATTGTTTCCTATGGGAGTATATGTACTGGCTGATGATGATGATGATGACTCAGCTTCCTGTTTGCACAACACATAGGAGATAATAGTAGAGACGAGTGCTGCTGGGAACTTCCTGTGCTGGCTGGAAGCTCATTAGCATATGAATAAAAACAGACTTATTCAGAAACCACTGAGGCAATCTACATACTAAAGGTAGGTGTGGAATAGACTTTCTAAAGCCTATGCAAGGGTGTGATTAGTTAAAAATGACTTCCCAATGATAGAGCCCCTTTAAAAAAGACCTTTCATGTCCTCTGACATAGGCGGTATTATATACTGCTACAAATCTGACAGTGCTCTTTGCCTGTATGTGCTCCGGTGCCAGAGATATCTATGCCATTAGGTTCGGCACTGATGTCCTGTAAGGCCGGCCATTCTGACATTGGAAAGGAATCGATGAAAATAACAGCACCAATCTCCCTGGCACCGGGGCACATACTGGCAAAACTGACAGTGTTATGAATTCAGCACAGTGTCAACTATCTAGCAGTATATAATACCGCTCATCTCCAAGGACATGAAAGGTCTTCTTTAAGTGATTGATTTCCTATCCCATAGTTATTGTACTGAATGTCAGGGAACACAGGTGGTGGAGAACTTTTTGAAACACCAGCCTAGAATACCAAGACAAATTTTCTCAAAAGTGTGGGGGGTTATCGAGAGAAAATAAATATCTCAGATTTTTCCAAAACTGAAATGAAGTAGAATAGGTTTCATAACATGGACACATTTAAGCTCATTTACCATGTAAGACTTGGGAAGCAGGGTAATGAATGTAGCAAAACACAGAGGAAACCTGCTGCAGCCCACAACCACAACTAGAGACTGGTTTTTTAACAAGACAAAGCTACACAAGAGAATGGCCTAAATATTACAATAATATTCTGAAATAGCCAAATAAAAGTCCAGATTTCAATACATTTTACAGTTTATAACCTACCTATTTTACCTTCCTTCTTTAGTTTGTGTAAGTGATGGGTTAGATTGAATTCTGCAGCTGCATGCAAATGCTCCGGGGTGTCCTGTAGAAATATTAACATTATGATTGTAAGGCCTAATAAAAGGAAAAAAAAAACTATAAAAGAATTACATGAAAGAACGAGAAGTCATGTTCAGTCTGCACAGCGCCTGCATGTATGTCATGAATGAAACATGTAACGTGTTATAGATTAGTTGTGTAATAGTCTGCCTTTCTACTACTCCAGAATTGTATGGTAACTGTCCCCCCTAGTGGTGATATTGAGATCTCACACTTTCCTGTGAAATTATACTACAGTTTCTCCCAGGCACCAGAGTTGTGTGTTCCTAGTATAAAAGTTAAAGCTGGCCCTCCCTAGAGTCTTCTGCAGCATACAAGGAAAGTCTGTTCAAGTGAGAGCAGAATACATGGCTGTAGCATCCCGCGTCTGGCTTCTTTATGTTAAGACCTCTACAAGGTGTCCTACTATGCAGGAGAGGTAGTGTGTATACTGGCACCCACTAAATGGTCCCAGCCAAACATTTAGGTGAATGATAACCGTATTATCACTGGGAAACACACAGCTTCCGTCCTAACTGATCACTAGAAAGGGCCCCACGCCCAGCAGTGAGTAGCGGCGGTCACTTTTTCACTCCATTTATCTTCAAGACATCCAACAAATACAGCTGAGAACTAAACTCAGCTATCTTGCTTAAGCCCCATAGACATTTAATAGAGCAGCAGGGCACATGTGTGACCTCCACTCCATTACAACTCAATGTGCTTGTGCAGTGAGGAGGAACAGGGGGCTTGGAGTCTAGAGATCAGTGGGGGTCTCTGTGGTGGGGTCATCAGTAAACATACATTTATCACCTCTCTTGTGGATAGGTGATACATGTTGTTTTAGGGTGCGTTCACACGATGTAAAATGGAGCGCAAGCTGGCACGTATACGCGTGTCAGCATTTTGTGCGCTCAAAAAGATCCCATTGATTTCAACGGGAGTTACGAGCGTATACGCCGAGTTATTTTGTGCCCGTAATTTTGCGGCAACAAAATTACGGGTGCAAAATAATGCGGCGTATACGCTCGTAACTCCCATTGAAATCAATGGGATCTTTTTGAGCGCGCAAAATGCTGACACGCGTATACGTGCCAGCTTGCGCTCCATTTTACATCGTGTGAACGCACCCTAATAGGATAACCCCTTTAAACCAAACCTAAATTACTTCACTACGTTTTGAGAAACATGAACCAAAAACTGTATGCAAAAGCTAAAAAATGACAACCAAAGTAGTCGTCATCTACACTATTACCTTTTTGGCAGTTCAAAAGTTTCAAGCAGTAGCAGAGATCCGGTCATTTACCTTATACACAATTTTAACAAGTTCCATGGCGGTCAGTGATTTCCCAGAATTCTCTTGCAAAGCTTGAAAAATTTGCTGTTCTCGAGCTTGCCTATGGAAAATATACTCCTGAATTTTGGCTCTTGCACCTTCAACTACAGGGCCATGACCTAAGGGTTAAAACAATGGAAATGTAATCACAATGGTAAATATCTGAAATATAGCATGCCATCATAATAAGGGTCCTTACAAAGGAGTAAAAACCTATGTCCAGAATGAGGGTATTCCAGAGGTTTACAGACAGGGTTATGGGACAGCGACACAAGAAGTGGAAGTTACAATAATCATTTAGGATTTCTGTTGTTAATCTGCATTATCTTTGCAGAGATTGCTTAGAGGAACTCATTGCATATTGGGAAAAATGTCATTATCTTGACAATGAAGGCAGCGATTCACGAAAACACTGTTTGATTCAGGTGACCCTAACTTATCTATTTGCGGGGCTGGGTCGATAAGCTGGGTTATGGTGACAGAGTCAATGAACACTAAACCTAAAAGTTACTGATAAAAGGAATACATTTGCCCATACAGCAGAGATCTGTTCTGTTTTCAGCGGGTGAAATCTTTGTGTCCTATTGAAGACAAGGCAGGGAGAGGCTTGTTGGCTAAAGGTGCATATTGTGGGGTAGTTAGCTCGGCAGAAGCAGCGGTGTGGACCCAAACAGTCAGGACAGGGACACAAAATGTGCAACAAACTGGTTTATTTAGAAAAAACTGAAAACTGAATAAACTTTGACTTCAGGCACAAAATAAACAAAAACAAATACAGCCTTCAGTCAGAAACAAAATAAAAACCTGCTCGTCTGAGCTAATAGCTAAATAGAACGGAACGAATCAAAAGTCCTTCAGGCTGTCTTTTTGTGGAGTGCCAGTGCACTTGTGTGACTGCTGTTCCAGTGACCTGAGATTGCAGTCCCTGCAGCCCCATAGCAGTGAATAAAGTGCTGGTCACACAAGCACATGCACTGGGGAAAGCATGGGGTACTTTCGGTCACATTCTTCTCATGGATAGGGGATAAATGTCCTTAATGATATAAAACTTTTACACTGCTCCCAATGGTGCCTGGAAGCAGCTCATCTCCATCTCCACCCTGAAAACACATGCATACAGACTGATATCCTGGGACACACACAGAGGTTTCAGAACTATACTAACCTGGGTAAATTTTGTCAGCCTTCACATCAAGCAACTTTTCTAAGGACTTCATGTAATCGTACAGCTCCTCAAACACAGCTGTTCCCTCTCCAAGTATGCAGTCCCCAGAAAAAATGGCATTTTCTTCCAATAAAACCAAAGCCATGTGATCATCTGTATGTCCGGGTGTGAACAGGACTCTAAATACAACACAGGCACATAATCATCAGTAATTTGGTAGAAATAAATGGCCTACATTGGTTTTGATATACAGATCAGGCCCTCACATTAGAAGTGTGGGGAAATGGTTGTGCCCTGGATCATGGATTCTTGACCAATGTATTAAACTGGTCTGCAGATCATATGTTTCTAAGGGTTCCCTGCAGATCTGTCCTACAGTCATAAAACATACATGTTCAGATCAAGTGTTTCCCTTGCAGATCATGGTTCCTTTGTCGACCAGACCTAGTAAGTTCTCATCCTGCATTTTCATAGCTATGGTTAAAGGAATTTTATCATTAAAATCACATTTTTTCTCGATCACATGTAGGAATAGCCTTAAAAAAGGCTATTCTTCTCCCACCTTTAGATGTCTTCTCCGTGCTGCCGTTCGGTAGAAATCCCAGTTTTTGTCTGTATGCAAATGAGTTCTCTTGCAGCACTGGGGGTGTCCTCAATGCTGCAAGAGAATTCTCCAGCGCCGCCTCCATCTTCTTCAGGAACGGCCTCTCTGAGCGTCTTCTTCCGGAGCTGGGTTCAATCTTCTAGGTCTCAGGGAGAGCCGGCTGTGCATGCCCATAGATCACAAGAAAATGGCCGTTTACACCAGCTTACTGTGTACGTGGCCACAAGAAAATGGCCGCTTACACGGCTTACTGTGTAAGTGGCCATTTTTCTTGTGGCCGCAAGCATACGCAGTCTGCTCTGCCCGAGGCCTAGAAGTTTGAACCCTGCTCCGGAAGAAGACGCTAAGAGAGGCTGTTCCTGAAGAAGGCGGCGCTGGAGATTTCTCTCGCAGCATTGAGGACCACCCCCAGTGCTGTTTGAGCACTGAGGACCGCCCCCAGTGCCGCAAGAGAACTCATTTGCATACAGATGAAAACCAGGATTTGTACCGAACGGCGGTGCGGAGAAGACATCTAAAGGTAGGAGAAGAATAGCCTTTAAGGCTATTACTACGTGTGATCGAGAAAAAAAATTTGATTTTAATGATAGGATCCCTTTAAAGCCATGACTTTACACTCAGCCAATATCTCCTTTCCTATGAGCAATATTTTATCAGGAACTATAATACATACACACACTAGTTATCCTCATTTGTGCTACGGAGAATACTTCTACTACATGTGTCAATATCATTTCTTGCTTTGGGTATCTTAAGAACAAGGCAAACATATACAGATGAGTGAACACGTGTTTGTCACTGGGGAGAGGGGAATAAGCAGCTGCCAGACACCTGGAGGCATGTGATCTTCCTCGTAAGTACAAAGGATTGGTATAATGAAATTCAATGTGCCCAATCCTTCTTTACCCTGACATCATCTGTCTAGGGAGTGTTAGCACAACCCCATACATGTAAGGAAGTTTATAGGTCCCACTGAAATTGGCAGGTTTGGCTGATTTTGCTCTTATGTGTATGGCCACCTGAAAGGACGTTTTCCAACCCAAAAGTAGTTTTTCAAACTGATGACCTACCCACATATGGGTCATCAGTATGTGATCCGTCAGGATCTGACACACCGGACCACCACGCAGATCAGCGGTTCCATGTGCCAGAAGCTGCTCGTGGATGGGCAGCACATGCAGAAATGCTCCTATACCAGTAATAGGAACGGCGCTACAATTGTCTGGAACCTCCGCTATACAGTGGATGGGGAATAGGAGCAGTGCTGCCTGTACATTAGCATCTTATAGGAATTTATCATTTGTGGAATTTTTTTTTTCCTGAATTCTGTGTTGTTGTTTGCAGGAAATTTATCAAATGTCAAATCACGTTTAACAAATTTGCTGTGTGTATAAGTGTAACACTTCTGTCCTGAGATGTTGCTCTACTTACTCCATTAACCCCGTACTGGAGTGGCATTGAAGCATTTTTTTTTGCCAATAAATCCCCTGTTCAGAAATAGCTTTAAAAATGCCAAGTATGGGGGCTTACTACACAGCACAGTGTAATTTTGTTCAATGTATAAACACTTCGCTCTTTCTAGTGGTGGGAACATAGAAAAAGTCTCATAATGTCCTATAAGGAGTCATAGGGGTGGAGCTACTCCTCTAAAAAGCCAAGCTGGTTATTTGCCACCTGGCTTGACTGACATTGCACAGGCCAGGTACGTCATCACATCCAGTGGCTTTTAGCACATGTGGAGAGGCAGCCAAAATCAGTACATCTAGCACCCATGGTATTAAAATGGGAAGATGACCTCATGGCTCTAAATGTTGGTGCATTTTCCTTCTGTCCTGGTTTTGATACATACAACTTGTATCTGGCCTTGGACAGAGTTGAATTTACTTGGTATCAATCCACAATAGTGCCAGCACAAACATGGACAGTACAGTCACTGAGTCTTCCTCTTTAAGCTGAACTGTAAAGGCTACGTTCACACCAATTGGAGACTGTTGCAGTTTGTCAAAAAATTGGCAGAGGAAAAAGACTTTTTTCACTGCCGGTTTCAGTTTAAGAACGACTAACCCCATTATAGTCAATGCAGTCCGCCAAGCTCCGTGTGTATCCACTATTACAGTGGTTTGCCCCTCTGTTGTTCAGGTCCCCCGAAGGATCTGAACTACAGAATGGCAAATCTAGTGTGAACCTAGTGTAACTCAACCATACAGGAGTGTGCGGTGGATCTTCTCACTGGGGTCTACATATGTGCCGTCCATGTACTTACTTTAGGGTTGCTCCCTCAGTTGTTATCACATCTCCATCTTTTAGATATTTGTATTTTTGTTCTCCATCGCCAATGACCTCCTCTTTATATGGGTTGCGAGGAAGTTTTCTAATGCAGGAGTTAGAACCTATAGTAATAATAATAATAATATTAAAATTCATTTTCTATAATACAGGTTACATACTTTGTTCCAATTCCTCATTATTTTAACGTTTATCTGCTTGCTGTACAAACACAAAAAGATCACATTCACAGGCTGAAAACCTGTCATGGTCACACAACTGCATGACTTACATAGGTGGCTGTACACATTAAAATAAAGTTATTAAGTGGCTCAATGCCTGTTCTAATGTGTGTGGCTGTGATAAGGGTGAATTCACACAGGGCAGATTGGTTGTACAAATACCTGCAATTGTTCTAGAATTCTGAATGGGGTTTACTGAAATCATGTACCTGCTACCAGAACATCTACTTCTTGTGTCACCCCTTCTACCTCAACAATTGCAAGATCTTGCAAGCAAGGATAGGCCAAATGAATGGGTGAGAAAGAGTCCTGCAGGTTTCCATCTCCTGCCTCTGTTTTGTGCAGGAAACGGAAACCTGCAGAACGGAGACCGGGCGCAGATGTGAACGAGCCCTTACATGTGTCAAACTTGTCTAGTAAAATTCTGTCTCAAAGTAAGCCAACTAAAATGTGGTATAAACGTAGACTAGATAGTCTAAAGATACACCATTTTATCATCCAGCATCAGTTACTGTGATAAATCTGCTGGATTTTCAGACTGCCTAAGTTTGCACTGTCTGACTATTAGTAAATCTGGGCCATAGTAAGCACACAGCTCACCAGATATAAGATATATGCTACTTAAGCAATTTTTCTGCAATGTTCTAATTTCCATGTCTAAAAGTGGGATATATTTGGGCTACTACATGATTACGATGAATTTTCCAAAACCTATGGTGGAACCCCATGAGCCTATACATGATCTTCTAATGGAATAATCTTCTACAATATTAATGACCCACCATTCAGGATCTCTCTGCATATATCAGTAATACCCCCAGAGTGGTCATGGTGCCAGTGAGTGACGATTATTTCTTGGATGGCAGTGCTGGATTCATTTAGAGCTTGCTTTAGAGTGTTGATGTATTCTGGTACAGCCGGCTCTCCTGTGTCTATGAGTATCCTCCTACATGAATAAAATAACATTTATATAGTAACTGGTTTGTCAAATATACAGCAAAGAAATGTCCAAGATATCTTAAAATGTTAAATTGAGTCTGTGACCAGGGTGAAGTGTATCACACCAGTAACACCGCTATATAAGTCAGGCTCACCTTAATGTTACACCTTTTTCCCCCATGAAAATTTGTGTCTCATTTATTACAATATGCAAGCGAGCAGTCTGGAGCACTGAGGTCGGCTCCATTGCTCCAAACTGCTGCGCCCCACACTGCTCTGATCTGCTGCCGCAAACACAAGAACACAGGGTCAGGCAAGATTTCAGCATAGCGCCCTGGCCATGTCACTATAAGAAGGTAGGAGGACAGCAGGGTGTATTAGAGCAGTATGGGATGTAGCAGTTTGGCGCAATGGCGCCCCCCGCAGTGCTCCAGACTGGTCATTTGAATATTTTGAAATAAATAAATATCTGAGCATTGGAGACATGAATATTCATGGGGAAAAGGGCATTATATTCAGGCGAGCCTCACCTATCTGTCTGTCACTGGTTTAGTTTGCTTCACCCTGGTGACAGACTCCCTTAAATTTTCTGTGGCTCACCAGCCTAATGGAAATCCAGGGGTCTGGTTTTATCGGACATTAAGACGGGCTAATGCCCCAATTATATCTGTTAGAAACAGAACAGTCGCTGGAGTAAGAAATAAAACAACCAAACAGGGAAATTCATCTGTATTTATAATGGTCTGATAAAAGTTGATGCGAAAAGGATAAGACTGATGTAAAAGAATAGACTTGTAACAAATGCAAAATAGTTGTTAAAAACGGACACAGACATGAGAATATTATGAATTATTTATAGCTTTTATTATACAAGCCCGGGGCACACAAGCATATATGGGGCATATATGGGGTACTAATCCCTTGTTCCATAAGTGGGTCATTCCATGTCAAGTGAACCAATGATTTTTCCCTCTATATTTTTAATTCTTTTGAGATTTGGTTATTTGGTAATAGTGTGTCAGAGAATGCAAAATGTGAAGAAAAAAAATTCTAGAAATTTTATTAGATTTTTAATTGATTTTCAAAGTTCAGAAAAAGTGTGAATTTTTGTGTTGCCTGCCTTTACATTTCTCCTCATAACTCAGGCTAGAAAAAAGATAGAGAAACAAAATAAACACCACTCTACTCAGAACTGTCCAGGATTTCACCAGATAGGTCACAAGAGGATCTTTGTTAATATTTTACCCATGTGAACGCAAAATTTTAAAACGCATTACCAAAAAAAAAGTTCAATTTAAAAAATTTCCAAAAATGCACATGTGCCTGCTATGCTCCGAGCCACATCTGTACCAAAATTCAAGTTGGGATCGCGATGGGATCATATTTTAAAGTATAACTATTACAGTGTCGATTCAAAAATCTTGTATTCAAATCTGTTCAGCCTGTGGTCTAAAAGTGTGAGGTCTGTAGTTACCACATAATCCAGGATTTTCAGATATTATTGTATTATTTTATTATGTTACAGCTTAGGAGGCATTCACTCTACCGTTGGTGTCCGTTCAGCAGTGACAATGGTTATTGTTCATACAAGATTTTAGCAACATTTTTTTTTGTTTGTTTGTTTTTTTTTTAACCATCGAGGTCTATGGGCAACGGACATATAACGGTCTCTAAGTGATAGCCATCAGTTACTGTCCGTTTGTGTCCGTTATGATAGGTGTCCTTTTTTTGGTGGTTTTTTAACAGACACCAATGGTAGTGTGAACCCTACCTTAGAAGAAGGAGAGGACAGAGTAGAAAGCTTTGTTAGGGCTCAACCTGAGAATGAACAGGGATAGACAGTAAATGCAGAGCAGATGGCAGGCCAGCAACTCTGTCAGTAAGAGATCGTTCACATATGTGCCCCGGTCTCCGTTATGCAGGTTTCCGTTTCCTGCCCAAAACTGGGCAGGAGACAGAAACCTGCAGACATTTTTGAAACCCATTCAAATGAATGGCTTTGGAAAGTGTCCGGCCGTGAGCGCCGGTGAGCGTTTTGTGCTTTCCGCGGCAAAACCGTTTTCTTTCACCGGACACAAAGTCGGACATGCAGGACTTTGTGTCCGGTTAAAAAAAAAAAAAAAAAAAAAAGTTTCGCCACGGAGAGCAAATGGTCTGTCAGGTTTCTGCTTTCTGTCGGCAGAAGACGGAAACCTGAAAACGCAAATCAGGCGCTGGTGTGAACCCAGTGTCATGTGAAGTATCTGTCCACCGCAGAGTCAGGAAGTAAAACAGAGCTTCAGAACTTTCATGTCCTGACTACAAGGAGGAGGACAGTTTGTTAAAACATCAGTTACAGGAAGGAGAACCCATCAAAGGGACTCAGCCATACCACACTGTCATTCCATGTAGTGAAAGAAATAAAAACAAGGATTTTTTCATTCCGTAATGACAGTGAAGTCCATGAAGTGGTAGAAGGTGGCACAAGATTGGCAATGGATGACATAACTAGTTCTGTGACCTGTGAATATGATCAGCGCGGATGGCTGGCTACTGGACTCTCCAAAGATTGTGAAAATGAAGACGCAGAATTGACTTTTTTGCATCCTTCGGGTCCAGCACCATCCTTTGTGTATCCAAGAAAACCAGACATTTTAAAACTTAACAAAAATCAGATATTAAAGGTATTCAATCATTAAAATGACATTTTTTCTCCCTTCTTCCGGCACTGGCTTCAAACTTCTGGGCATGCGCAGTTGGCTCTGCCCGAGGCCCAGAAGTTTGAAACCAGCTCTGGAAGAAGACACAGAGAGAAGCTTTTCCATGCAAAGATGGAGGCGGCGCTGGAGAGTTCTCTCGCAGGATTGGGGATGCCCCCAGTGCTGTTTGAGCACTGAGAACTGCCCCCAGTGCTGCAAGAGAACTCATTTGCATACAGAAGAAAACCGGGATTTCTACTGAACGGCGGTGCGGAAAAGACATCTAAAGATAGGAGAAGAATAGCTTTTCTTAAGGCTATTCCTACGTGTAAGGAAGAAAAAAATGTCATTTTAAAGATTGAATCCCTTTAACTCAGGTGGAGCCGAACACCATGACAGGCCGGACATACTCCGACACATTGCTAGTAAGCGCTTATGGACAAGATTACATGTCACTCACTAGAAGGGACACATTGATGATAAAAGGCCAGTAGTTTAAATACGTCCTATTAATTGTTTGATTAGTTCATATTTTATAGAATGAGGATGTAACTCCTGTACTATTCTTCTTAATAAATTACATGTTTAGTGATAAAAAAAAATATTACATGTAAAAATGTGTTAAAAATATTGGTTCTTTTAATCTTGTTAACATATAATTAGGGTGAAACTGTATTTAGAAAATCCCACTTGAGGATATGAGCAGCTTTTTTCTTTCGGTTTGTTCAATGCATTCAGGTTGCAAATGCTGAACAAGTTGTGTTCTGATGATAAGATTACGGGACGGCACTTACGGGATTTGTTTTTTAGGTTTCTTTATTGTTGCCTATAAATGTTGAATTCAGCAAGTTGTAATATGAAAAGAAAAAAGGAAGAAGCCACACCAACATAAAATCAGATGATTCAAGGCTTAAAAAAAAAAAAAAAAAAAAAAATTGATCCCAATTTGGTCCCAAGTTGAAACCCTGTACACATAGAACCAAGAACACAAGTAACACACATGCAATTTTTTCACAATTTTAAAACATACTTTTTTTTCACAATTGCGCATCAAAATTTTGAATTTGATTTCTCCAAAAGAAAATATAAAGAAACATCATCTTGTGACATATCAAATGAAAGCCGGTACCGCTCTGAGAAAAATGATGCCTCTCCCTCCTCTGTATCTTAATTCTAGCCTGAGATTTGATTCAAAATGTAAAGCCATACAGGCCAAAATCTGCGCTTTCTTAAAACTTTAGAAGTTTGTAAAAAATTAACAGATGAAGAAAAAAAAATTCAGTTTTTTTTTTTATTTGTAATTAACTTAAGTTGTACTTCATAAAAATAAATAAATCTAAAGATGTCAAGCAAAAAAATTATTCTTATTTGGATCACATGATATGGAATGAGCCAAGTACAGGTTGTAGATCCAGTGTTCCTAATGCACAGGAGAGGCTCAGGCTCTGGATTGTGGCTGAGTTTAATCACTATATATTACACTGACACTTTATGTCCTGTTAGTACATAGTACAAGGACTATGGGCAGGGGGGTAGCGATCAGTACTGGGCCCGCAGGCCTCTCTATAAGAATACATATAGGGGCTGTTATAGCTTAATGTTACCCCATGGGGCAGAGTCTGACACCCCAGTATAAGGAGTCTTCATTATGTTCTGACACTCCCCCCAGACGGCTCCTGCACAGAGCGGCCGCAGCACTACAAGTCCCAGCATTCCCTGCTGATCACACACACTGCAGTGTCTACAGATCACCTGCTGCACAACTTATCAGGTGTTGCCTCACTAACGACAACCACTAGAGGCGCTGTGCTCCCACAACACCGCCGTGCAGCTACTTACCTCGGGCCGGTGCCCACCAGGTATGTGTTAGTGCCCTGTAATGTCATGGGCCCCGGGTTACAGCCCAGCACACGGATCACCCGGGAAGATAACTGCTCTATACGGGGCAGAAAGGACAGCGCCATTCTGGATTCCTGTGTGGTAATCGTCTGACGTCGGGGCGTCACGTGACAAGTAAAGTCACATGGTACAGGAGAGACGCACTAGTCTACACAGGGGAAAGAGAGGAGACAGGACGGTTGCGTCTAGAATGGAGTTGCTCCTGGTAGGTCCTCCCTCCAGTCACCTCACTAGTGAACGGGCTAGAATGGAGTTACTGTAGGGAGGACCTACCAGGAGCAACTCCAATCTACACAATTCACTAGTGAGGTGCTGGAGGCAGGAACTACTAGAATCAACTCCAATGTAGACTGTTCAGTACTGAAGTGACTAGAATGGAGTTGCTAATAGGAGCTGCCGCCAGAAACTGCAATCTAGTCCCCTCACTACAGGAGCAGCTACGGTAGAGTGGAGTGTCTATAGGAAGGAGCCAGAACTGGCCAAGAGAGACATTGTATATGTATATGATTATCAATAAGAATACAGGAAATACACATTCCTGGACATAGATACATCCTGTGAAAGTTTGTGAGTTTGGATGTTTGTGGGTTTGTGTGTTTGGATGTTTGTGTGTTTTGGATGTTTGTGGGTTTGTGTGTTTTGGATGTTTGTTCCTCAATCACGCAAAACCCGCTCGACCGATTTGGCTGAAAGTTTCCACAAACATAGTTAATACACCCGATTGCGCAATAGGCTACTTTTCGTCACAATAGCGCACATACGTTTGTGCCAGGACCCCCACAAAACCCAAACTCACACCACCATCTCTGCAATCTCACACACTTTGGACCATAGCAAGCCACAAAATTCATATTGCCCTCTACAGCCTCGCCCCTAACCCCACACAATCTCATATACATATACTTTACCACTTTGCCCCTCACCTTAACGATACAGGAGGCTCTCTTTAACGCTCCGGAGCAGCCATGTTTGCCGACCCCCACCGCTCTGACAATCGGCGACACCGCCCACCTATGTCAATACCCCTAGGAGGTCTAATAAATGCAAAAAAAAAAGTTTTAAAAAAATATAAAAACAAATAAAAAGGATTAAAAATTCAAATCACCCCCCTTTCCCTAGAACACATATAAAAGTAGTTAAAAACTGTGAAACACATACATGTTAGGTATCCCCGCGTCCGAAATCGCCCGCTCTACAAAGCTATACAAATATTTTTCCTGTTCGGTAAACGCCGTAGCGGGAAAAATGGTCAAAACTGCCAAACCGCCGTTTTTTCACTGTTTTGATTCTGATAAAAATTTGAATAAAAAGTGATCAAAGCAATAACATTTCCCGAAAATGGTAGAACTAAAAAGTACACCCGACCCCTCAAAAAAAGACGCTCTATACATCCCCGTACACGGACGTATAAAAAAAGTTACGGCTGTCGGAATATGACGACTTTTCAAAAAAAAAATTTTAACACAGTTTTGGATTTTTTTAAAGGGTCAAAAAGTACTGTATTTTTCGGACTATAAGACGCACTAAGGTTTTAGAGGAGGAAAATAGGGAAAAAAAAAAATTTTAAGGAAAAAAAATTGGTGAAATATTTAATAACCTAATAATATAATATTTCACCAATGTAAATAGAACCGGGGGCTTTCGGACACAGGGATACCAAATGTGTATGTGTTTCACAGTAATGTTTTTGTTTTATATGTATTCTAGGGATATGGGGGTGATTTGAACATATATCTCTATCTATCTGTCTATCCGTCTATCCGTCTGTCTGTCTGTGTCTGTCTGTCTTTCTGTCTATCTATCTATCTATCTATCTATCTATCTATATCTAATCTATCTCATCCATGGATGGAAAGAGACACCCTGCAGTGAAGCTATGCAAGAAGAGAAAAAGGGGCGGGCCAGACGGGTGAAGGAGGTGTGGTTTTCTAAGCAAACTTGAAAACATGCCTCATTCACCCGTCTGGCTCGTCCCTCCTTCACTGCCTCTCACATCTTGCTCCGGCAATAAAGCTACACAGACAGGGAAGTAGGGGCGGGCCAGACGGGTGAAGGAGGCATGGTTTCGAGAAAACCACGCCTCCTCCTCCCGTTTGGCCCGCCCCTCCTTCCCTGTCTGTGTGGCTTCATTGCCAGAGCCAGATCTGAGAGGCAGTGAAGGAGGGGCGGGCCCGACGGGAGAAGGAGGCGTGGTTTTCTCGGCAAGCTTGAAACCACGCTTCCTTCACCTGTCTGGCCCGCCCCTACTTCCCTGCCTCTCATATCTCGCTCCTGCAAAGACGCGACACAGACAGGGAAGGAGGGGCAGAGCAGGCAGGCACCGTGCTGCTCTCCTTTTGATTCACACAGACGGGACACAGACGCTGCACACGCTGCATTCGGACTATAAGACGCACACACATCTTCCTCCCATATTGGGAGGAAAAAAAGTGCGTCTTATAGTCCGAAAAATACGGTAAATAAAACCATATAAATTTGGTATCCCTGGCATCGTAACGAAACACAGAATACAGGGGACATGTCATTTTGGTTGCACAGTGAATGCTGTAAAACCAAAGCCCGTAAGAAAGTCGCAGAAATGCATTTTTTCGTCAAATCCACCCCATTCTGAATTTTTTCCCTGCTTCCCAGTACATTATATAGAATAAACAATGGTGGCATCATGAAGAAAAATTTGTCCCAGGAAAAATTAAGACCTCATATGACTCTGGGAGCGGAGAAATAAAAAAGTTATGGGGTTTAGAAGGAGGGGAGTCAAAAACGAAGAACGAAAATAAAAAAATACCATCGGCGGGAAAGGGTTAACTTCAAATACTTCTGTCCCAAAGTCACTATGTAAAGTTTCTCACAACACCGTATAGCAGCTCAAATACAAATTAACTTCAACACAAAAGTCTCACGTATTCTCTGAATTACAGCAAAAACAAGATACAAACTTACATTTCATATCCCATACCTTATACACACTACGAAAACCTTACCCGCGCCTGTATATACCCACTGCTACAATCACCGCAGACGAAGTCGCGGGTACCAGCTAGTATATTATAATTGTGAAATGTTTGTGGGTTTGGATGTTTGGCGGTCAATCACGCAAAACCCGCTCCACCGATTTGGCTGAAAGTTTCCACAAACATAGTTACTACACAGGATTGCGCAATAGGCTACTTTTCGTCACAATAGCGCACATACGTTTTTCCCAGGACCCCCACAAAACCCAAACTCACATCACTATCTCTGCAATCTCACACACTTTGGACCATAGCAAGCCACAAAATTCATATTACCCCCTACAGCAGAGGTCAGCAACCCCTGGCACACATGCCAAGAGTGGCACTCCTGCCATATTTCACTGGCACACCAGCAGCACAGGACCTGCAAGAGTTAAATGAAGTCGGAGCGTCCCTTCAGTGCTCTGCTAGAGCTGAGGCATAAGGACACTCCCCTTCTCTCACTGCCCTCCAATGAGAGGGGTGCAGGAAACCCAGGGGGTGGAGCTTAATCGCTCAGGTCTCTGCCTGCTATAGTGATCGCTCCTGCCGTCTGCATCCTGCAAACGTTCCCGGAGGAGGACAGGAAGCTGCTAGTAAAGTGAAGAAACACACAGGTCCCTTCCTGTAGTTCCTATTCTCATTAATGTCAGGCATTTGGGGTTATTAGTTTAGTGTTAGTAACTCCATGTGCCTCACATTAATAGGAATAAACCCCATCATGTCCCTCATATTAACCCCTGTGTGCCTCATATAAAGGTTACTAATATGTGAGACATATGGAGGGACTAATAAAAGACCTCAGTAATGAAGATACTTAATTATTACCTCCAAGTCTCTCACATATCAGTAACTCTTACACAAGGGTTAATGTGAAGGACATGATGGGTTACTAAACTGTCATGCACAGGGCCAGACTTTATGTTGCTTGCTCAAGAGTGTCCTGTGCCCAAAACTTACATGTACTGGCGGAAAATAACAAATCATACAATGTCGTATATCCAAGTATATTAACCTGAAATACTTTTGTCCCAAACACACTATGTACAGTTTCTCAGAACACCGTATAGCAGCTGAAATACAAATTACATTTAACACAAAAGTCTCACGTATTCTCAGAATTACAGCAAAAACAAGATACAAAGTTACATTTTATATCCCACACCTTATACACACTACTAAAACCTTACCCACGCCTGTATTTACCCAGTTCTACAATCGCCGCAGACGAAGTCGCGGGTACCAGCTAGTATATATATACAGTCTTATGAAAAAGTTTGGGCACCCCTATTAATCTTAATCATTTTTAGTTCTAAATATTTTGGTGTTTGCAACAGCCATTTCAGTTTGATATATCTAATAACTGATGGACACAGTAATATTTCAGGATTGAAATGAGGTTTATTGTACTAACAGAAAATGCGCAATATGCATTAAACCAAAATTTGACCGGTGCAAAAGTTTGGGCACCTCAACAGAAAAGTGCCAGTAATATTTAGTAGATCCTCCTTTTGCAAAGATAACAGCCTCTAGTTGCTTCCTGTAGCTTTTAATCAGTTCCTGGATCCTGGATGAAGGTATTTTGGACCATTTCTTTCTACAAAACAATTCAAGTTCAGTTAAGTTTGATGGTCGCCAAACATGGACAGCCCGCTCTCAAATGATCTGAAAACAAAGATTGTTCAACATAGTTGTTCAGGGGAAGGGTACAAAACGTTGTCTCAGAGATTTAACCTGTCAGTTTCCACTGTGAGGAACATAGTAAGGAAATGGAAGACCACAGGGACAGTTCTTGTTAAGCCCAGAAGTGGCAGGCCAAGAAAAATATCAGAAAGGCAGAGAAGAAGAATGGTGAGAACAGTCAAGGACAATCCACAGACCACCTCCAAAGAGCTGCAGAATCATCTTGCTGCAGATGGTGTCACTGTGCATCGGTCAACTATACAGCGCACTTTGCACAAATAGAAGCTGTATGGGAGAGTGATGAGAAAGAAGCCGTTTCTGCACGTACGCCACAAATAGAGTTGCCTGAGGTATGAAAAAGCACATTTGGACAAGGCAGCTTCATTTTGGAAACAAAAATTGAGTTGTTTGGTTATAAAAAAAGGCGTTATGCATGGCGTCCAAAAAGAAACAGCATTCCAAGAAAAACACTTGCTACCCACTGTAAAATTTGGTGGAGGTTCCATCATGCTTTGGGGCTGTGTGGCCAATGCCGGCACCGGGAATCTTGTTAAAGTTGAGGGTCGCATGGATTCCACTCAGTATCAGCAGATTCTTGAGAATAATGTTCAAGAATCAGTGACGAAGTTGAAGTTACGCCGGGGATGGATATTTCAGCAAGACAATGATCCAAAACACCGCTCCAAATCCTCAGGCATTCATGCAGAGGAACAATTACAATGTTCTGGAATGGCCATCCCAGTCCCCAGACCTGAATATCATTGAACATCTGTGGGATGATTTGAAGCGGGCTGTCCATGCTCGGCGACCATCTAACTTAACTGAACTTGAATTGTTTGTCCAAAATACCTTTATCCAGGATCCAGGAACTGATTAAAAGCTACAGGAAGCGACTAGAGGTCGCTAGAGGTGTTATCTTTGCAAAAGGAGGATCTACTAAATATTAATGTCACTTTTCTGTTGAGGTGCCCATACTTTTGCACCGGTCAAATTTTGGTTTAATGCATATTGCACATTTTCTGTTAGTACAATAAACCTCATTTCAATCCTGAAATATTACTGTCTATCAGTTATTAGATATATCAAACTGAAATGGCTGTTGCAAATACCAAAATATTTAGAACTAAAAATGATTAAGATTAATAGGGGTGCCCAAACTTTTTCATAGGACTGTATATATATATATGTGTGTGCGTGCCTATATATGTGTGTGTGCATATATATGTGTGTGTGCGCATATATATGTGTTTGTGTGTGTATATATAGATGTGCGCGCATATATATATATATGTGTGTGTGTGTGTGTGCGCACATATATATGTGCACACATATATATGCGCGCACATATATATGCGCCCCACCCTGTATATGCGCGCACATATACAGGGTGTCCAAAAAATGTATACACATTTTAGCAGCTGAAAACTCAATTATATTCTTTCTTTACAGACTGAACCCATTAAACCGAGTGATGGCATGCAGACTTGACTTTGAAGAAAGGAAATTTATTCTAAAATGCTACTGGAAGTATGAAAACGCAGTAGAAGTGCAAAGACAATTTAGGAGGGAGTTTAACAAAGAACCACCTACACGAGTTACCATCACTCGAATTAGAGATAAGTTTGAAGCTGATGGAAATGTTCAGGAGGTCCATAAGAAGCGTTCCGGAAGACCACGCACCTCGACAAGCCTCATAAAAGAAGAAAGATGGGGCACCTCCACACTACCATGTGTTATTCTCAGGTCCCCAGTAGGTGAAATTGTGTCTGTTAATCGAACCATTTAATTTGAATGTGGCCTCATCATTCCACACAACCTTTGTGGGAAAGTGTGCATCTTCGTTACATCGTTCCAAGTACCATTCGCAATACTGTTCGGTCTGGATCATCGTCATTAAGAGCATGGACTAATCTTGGAATGTAACTTCTCCACTGACAACGTTTCATGATGCGATGAACTGATGAGTTTGAAATCCCTACCTCACGGCTAGCTTGCCGCAAAGAGTTTCTTGGACTTCGTTGAAACGTTTCCAGTAATCTTTCTTCTTTTATGGGGCTTGTCGAGGTACGTGGTCTTCCAGAACGCTTCTTATCTATATATATACAGGGTGTCCCAAAAAAATGCACGCGCACATGTGCGTGGGTGTCCCATATATATGCGCTCACATATATATGGGACACCCACGCACATGTGCGCGCGCATTTTTTTGGGACACCCTGTATATATATATATATATATATATATATATATATATATATATGTGCGCGCATATACAGGGTTCCCCAAAAAATGTATACACATTTTAGCAGCTGATATCTCAATTATTTATTCTTTCTTTACAGACTGAACCCATTAAACCGAGTGATGGCATGCAGACTTGACTTTGAAAAAAGGAAATTTATTCTAAAATGCTACTGGAAGTATGAAAACGCAGTAGAAGTGCAAAGACAATTTAGGAGGGAGTTTAACATAGAACCACCTACACGAGTTACCATCACTCAAATTAGAGATAAGTTTGAAGCTGATGGAAATGTTCAGGAGGTCCATAAGAAGCGTTCTGGAAGACCACGTACCTCTATATATATATGCATATATTTATACATATAAATATGTGCGGGTGTCCCATATATATGCGCGCATTTTTTTGGGACACCCAGTATATATATATGCGAGCACCCTGTTTATATATATATATATATATATAATATATAATCAAATCAAAAAAGCTTTATTGGCACGTCCGAATAGGTATTTGGCATTGCCAAAGCTAGTAAAGTGGGGGGGGGGGGGGAGTTTGATTCGGGTGGGTATAGGGGGTGGGGGGGTTTGGGTTATAACAGTCCATGGAGTTTCATCTTCCTCTTCGTTGGTGACCGCTATATGGGGAAGTGGGGTTGGAGGTGGGGGTGGGGTGGATAAATATAACAGTCCATGGAGTCTCATCTTCCTCTTAGTTGGTGACCGCTATATGGGGGGGTGGGGTGGGGCGGGTGTATTGGGATAAATATAACAGTCCGTGGAGTCTCATCTTCCTCTTGTTTGGTGACAGCTGGACACATATTGGGCAGCGATCTCCACAGTGGCCTCTTCTTCTCCCAGTAGGATGTAGAGTTTCCTCTTCTCGTCTGCAGATATGAAGTCTGGGATGTGGGCAGAGAGTCTTTGGTAGTAGACGGCCCTCACAGCTGAGTATTTGGTGCAGTGTAGCAGGAAGTGGGTCTCGTCTTCTAGGGCCCCCTGGTCACAGTGCTGGCATAGTCTGTTCTCCCGTGGCTTGTACGTCTGCCTGTATCGCCCCGTCTCTATCTCTAGGTTGTGGGCGCTCAGTCTGTACCGGCTCAGGGTCTGTCTGTGCTTGGGGTGGCGTATTCTCTCCAGGTAGGTGGCCATGGTGTAGTCCCTTTGTAGGGATTGGTACACGGTGAGTTTCTTGGAGTTATTTATTTCGTTTCTCCATTCTTCAATGTACCGCTCTCTGTTTGCCTCTGTGGTCGCCTTTATTTCGGCCTTGGTTATCATCTGTTGGTGTTTTTGGTTTGGTGGTTGGCTGCTGTTTGGTTGGTGAGTGTCTGGTTTGCTCAGGTGGCTTAGCCAAGCTTGGTGGTGGTAGGAGTCAGGCTTGCTCCCCTGGATGTGTGCCTGGAAAGCTAGCGCCCTCTTCTGTATGGTGAGCCATAGGGGGAGTCTGCCTAGCTCTGCCCTGCAGGCCATGTTGGTGGTGTTGCGATGGACATGGAGCAGGTATTTGCAGAACTCCAGGTGGAAGTTCTCTGTTGGGCTGGAATCCCACTTTGACTGGTCTGGGTAGGTGGCTGGGCCCCAAACCTCGCTGCCATAGAGAAGGATCGGGGAGATGACTGCATCAAATATCTTCAGCCAGACCCTCACCGGTGGTTTGAGGTGGTACAGTTGTCTTCTGATGGCGTAGAAGGTTCTGCAGGCTTTTGCTTTCAGGGTTTCTATTTGCTTCTGCTTTGAAGCTTCCTGATTGGCTGAGCTCCAGCCCCAGGTAGATGTAGCTGTTGGTTTTCTCCAGTGTGGAGCCGTTCAGTGTGAATTGTGGGGTGGTGGAGGCTTTATTGTGGCCCTTCTTCTGAAATACCATGACTTACATACATATACAGGACACCCGCGCGAGCGCATATATATGCGATGTCAGAGCCATATATGCGAGCGCATATATATGCGAGTGTCCCAAAATATATATGGGTGTCCCAAAAAAATGCGCGCGCACATGTGCGCGGGTGCCCCACCCCCACCTCCCCATATAGCGAGCGCATATGCGCTCGCTATATGGGGAGGTGGGGGTGGGGCGGGTGTATTGGGATAAATATAACAGTCCGTGGAGTCTCATCTTCCTCGTTTGGTGACAGCTTGACACGTATTGGGCAGCGATCTCCACCCATCTCCATATATGCGAGCGCATATATATGCGAGTGCATTTTTTTGGGACACCCAGTATATATATGCGAGCACCCTGTATATATATATATATATATATATATATATATATATATATATATATATACATATACACGAGCACATATATATGGGACACCCACACGAGCACATATACAGTCCTATGAAAAAGTTTGGGCACCCCTATTAATCTTAATCATTTTTAGTTCTAAATATTTTGGTGTTTGCAACAGCTATTTCAGTTTGATATATCTAATAACTGATGGACACAGTAATATTTCAGGATTGAAATGAGGTTTATTGTACTAACAGAAAATGCGCAATATGCATTAAACCAAAATTTGACCGGTGCAAAAATATGGGCACCTCAACAGAAAAGTGACATTAATATTTAGTACATCCTCCTTTTGCAAAGATAACAGCCTCTAGTCGCTTCCTGTAGCTTTTAATCAGTTCCTGGATCCTGGATGAAGGTATTTTGGACCATTTCATTCTACAAAACAATTCAAGTTCAGTTAAGTTTGATGGTCGCCGAACATGGACAGCCCGCTCTCAAATGATCTGAAAACAAAGATTGTTCAACATAGTTGTTCAGGGGAAGGATACAAAACGTTGTCTCAGAGATTTAACCTGTCAGTTTCCACTGTGAGGAACATAGTAAGGAAATGGAAGACCACAGGGACAGTTCTTGTTAAGCCCAGAAGTGGCAGGCCAAGAAAAATATCAGAAAGGCAGAGAAGAAGAATGGTGAGAACAGTCAAGGACAATCCACAGACCACCTCCAAAGAGCTGCAGCATCATCTTGCTGCAGATGGTGTCACTGTGCATCGGTCAACTATACAGCGCACTTTGCACAAATAGAAGCTGTATGGGAGAGTGATGAGAAAGAAGCCGTTTCTGCACGTACGCCACAAATAGAGTTGCCTGAGGTATGAAAAAGCACATTTGGACAAGGCAGCTTCATTTTGGAAACAAAAATTGAGTTGTTTGGTTATAAAAAAAAAGGCGTTATGCATGGCGTCCAAAAAGAAACAGCATTCCAAGAAAAACACATGCTACCCACTGTAAAATTTGGTGGAGGTTCCATCATGCTTTGGGGCTGTGTGGCCAATGCCGGCATCGGGAATCTTGTTAAAGTTGAGGGTCGCATGGATTCCACTCAGTATCAGCAGATTCTTGAGAATAATGTTCAAGAATCAGTGACGAAGTTGAAGTTACGCCGGGGATGGATATTTCAGCAAGACAATGATCCAAAACACCGCTCCAAATCCTCAGGCATTCATGCAGAGGAACAATTACAATGTTCTGGAATGGCCATCCCAGTCCCCAGACCTGAATATCATTGAACATCTGTGGGATGATTTGAAGCGGGCTGTCCATGCTCGGCGACCATCTAACTTAACTGAACTTGAATTGTTTGTCCAAAATACCTTTATCCAGGATCCAGGAACTGATTAAAAGCTACAGGAAGCGACTAGAGGCTGTTATCTTTGCAAAAGGAGGATCTACTAAATATTAATGTCACTTTTCTGTTGAGGTGCCCATACTTTTGCACCGGTCAAATTTTGGTTTAATGCATATTGCACATTTTCTGTTAGTACAATAAACCTCATTTCAATCCTGAAATATTACTGTGTCTATCAGTTATTAGATATATCAAACTGAAATGGCTGTTGCAAATACCAAAATATTTAGAACTAAAAATGATTAAGATTAATAGGGGTGCCCAAACTTTTTCATAGGACTGTATATGCGATGTCAGAGCCATATATGCGTGTCAAGCTGTCACCAAACAAGAGGAAGATGAAACTCCATGGACTGTTATAACCCAAACCACCCGCCCCACCCCCTATACCCACCACTCACCCACCCGAATCAAACTCCCCCCCCCCCCACCCCCCCTCGCATATATAAATGCACGCGCATTTTTTTGGGACACCCAGTATATATATGCGAGCACCCTGTGTGTATATATATATACATACACGAGCACATATATATGGGACACCTGCGCGAGCGCATATATATGCGAGCGCATATATATGCGATCAAATCAAAAAAGCTTTATTGGCACGTCCGAATAGGTATTTGGCATTGCCAAAGCTAGTAAAGTGGGCGGGAGGGGGTAGGGGGGGAATTGGATTTGGGTGGGTATGGGGGGGGGGGGCCAGAATCAGTCTGAGAAGTCAGAACCGGAATCAGACTGAGAGGTCAGAGCCAGAATCAGTCTGAGAGGTCAGAGTCAGAATCAGTATGAGAGGTCAGAGCCGGAATCAGTCTGAGAGGTCAGAGCCGGAATCAGTATGAGAGGTCAGAGCAAGAAGCAGTATGAGACATCAGAATCAGAAGCAGTCTGAGAGGTCAGAACCAGAATCAGTCTGAGACGTCAGAGCCGGAATCAGACTGAGAGGTCAGAGACAGAATCAGTCTGTGAGGTCAGAGCCAGAAGCAGTATGAGAGGTCAGAGACAGAATTAGTATGAGAGGTCAGAGCCAGAAGCAGTATGAGAGGTCAGAGCTAGAATCAATATGAGAGATCAGAGCCAGAATCAATATCAGAGATCAGAGCCAGAATCAGTATGAGAGGTCAGAGCCGGAATCAGTATGAGAGGTCAGAGCCGGAATCAGTATGAGAGGTCAGAGCCGGAATCAGACTGAGGTCAGAGCCGGAATCAGTCTGAGAGGTCAGAGCCAGAAGCAGTATGAGAGGTCAGAGCCAGAATCAGTCTAAGAGGTCAGAGCCAGAATCAGTCTGAGAGGTCAGAGCCAGAATTAGTATGAGAGGTCAGAGCCACAATCAGTCTGAGAGGTCAGAGCCACAATCAGTCTGAGAGGTCAGAGCCAGAATCAGTATGAGAGGTCTGAGCCAGAATCAGTATAAGAGGTCAGAGCCGGAATCAGTATAAGAGGTCAGAGCCGGAATCAGACTGAGAGGTCAGAGCTGTAATCAGTCTGAGAGGTCAGAGCCAGAATTAGTATGAGGTCAGAGCCAGTATCAGTCTGAGAGGTCAGAGCCACAATCAGTCTGAGAGGTCAGAGCCAGAATCAGTATGAGAGATCAGAGCAAGAATCAGTCTGAGAGGTCAGAGCCAGAAACAGCATGAGAGGTCAGAGCCAGAATCAGTATGAGAGGTCTGAGCCAGAATCAGTATAAGAGGTCAGAGCCGGAATCAGTATGAGAGGTCTGAGCCAGAATCAGTATAAGAGGTCAGAGCCGGAATCAGTATAAGAGGTCAGAGCCGGAATCAGACTGAGAGGTCAGAGCTGTAATCAGTCTGAGAGGTCAGAGCCAGAATCAGTATAAGAGGTCAGAGCCGGAATCAGACTGAGAGGTCAGAGCTGTAATCAGTCTGAGAGGTCAGAGCCAGAAGCAATATAAGAGGTCAGAGCCAGAATCAGTATGAGAGATCAGAGCCAGAATCAGTCTGAGAGGTCAGAGCCAGAAGCAGTATGAAAGGTCAGAACCGGAATCAGTATGAGAGGTCGGAGCCGGAATCGGTATGAGAGGTCGGAGCCGGAATCGGTATGAGAGGTCGGAGCCGGAATCGGTATGAGAGGTCAGAGCCAGATTCAGTCTGAGATATATATGCGAGCGCATATATATGCGCTCGCAAATACAGGGTGTAAAAAAAAAACGCGCGCGCACATGGGCGCGGGTGTCCCATATATATACGTGCACATATACAGGGTCTCACATATATATGCGCGCGTATATACAGAGTGTCTCATATATATGCGCGCGCATATACAGGGTGTCCCAAAAAAATGTATACACATTTTAGCAGCTGATAACTCAACTATTTATTCTTTCTTTACAGACTGAACCCATTACGAGCGCTCCCATTGAAGTTAAAGGGAAGTGTTCGGCAGCCTGCCGTAGCGCTGGCGTGTACGGCTGTGATACACGCTCAACGTTACTCTGTGTGAATGTTCCCTTACACGTGGTTGTGCATGTCAGTTTCACAACCTGAACAGGTGAGAGGCCATCGGGTCTAAATAGATATTATTACTTTTTATACTTTTTTTGTACCAACCATATTTTAAAAATTACTACACTATCATCGGTTTTTGCTCGGTGCTGTTTTGTGTTCTCTTTGAGGTTTAATATGATGGAAGTTCTTGGTTGTCCTGATCTGGTCCTAGTCTTCGCTGAAGTCCTCGCCTGTCTTGGATTGTGTTCAGTCCTGGTCTTGGGTTGTGTCTGGCCTTGTCCTGGATTGTGTCTGGCCTTGTCCTGGATTGTGTCTATTCCTGTCCTTGGGCTGTATCTAGTCCTGTATTGGGCTGTGTGTAGCCTGGTCTTGGGCTGTGTCTAGACCTATTCTTGGGCTGTGTCTGACCCTGTCCTGGATCGGGTCTAGTCCTGTCTTGGACTGTATCTAGTCCTGGTCTTGGGCTGTGTCTGACCTTGTCCTGGATTGAGTCTAGTCCTGTCCTTGGACTGTATCTAGTCTTGGTCTTGGGCTGTATCTAGTCCTGTATTGGGCCGTGTCTAGACCTATTCTTGGGCTGTCTCTGACCCTGTCCTAGATTGTGTCTAGTCCTGTCTTGGACTGTATCTAGTCCTGTCTTGGACTGTATCTAGTCCTGTATTGGCCTGGTGTAGCCTGCTTTTGGGCTGTGTCTGGCCTTGTCCTGTATTGTGTCTAGTCCTGTCTTGGGCTGTATCTAGTCTTTGTTACACACACGCACACACATATATATATATATATATATATATATATATATATATATATATATATATATATATATACAGTTAGGGCCAGAAATATTTGGACAGTGACACAAGTTTTGTTATTTTAGCTGTTTACTAAAACATGTTCAGAAATTCAATTATATATATATATATATAATATGGGCTGAAAGTGCACACTCCTAGCTGCAATATGAGAGTTTCCACATCCCAAATCGGAGAAAGGGTTTAGGAATCATAGCTCTGTAATGCATAGCCTCCTCTTTTTCAAGGGACCAAAAGTAATTGGACAATGGACTCTAAGGGCTGCAATTAACTCTGAAGGCGTCTCTCTCGTAAACCTGTAATCAATGAAGTAGTTAAAAGGTCTGGGGTTGATTCCAGGTGTGTGGTTTTGCATTTGGAAGCTGTTGCTGTGACCAGACAACATGCGGTCAAAGGAACTCTCAATTGAGGTGAAGCAGAACATCCTGAGGCTGAAAAAAAAGAAAAAATCCATCAGAGAGATAGCAGACATGCTTGGAGTAGCAAAATCAACAGTCGGGTACATTCTAAGAAAAAAGCAATTGACTGGTGAGCTTGGGAACTCAAAAAGGCCTGGGCGTCCATGGATGACAACAGTGGTGGATGATCGCCGCATACTTTCTTTGGTCAAGAAGAACCCGTTCACAACATCAACTGAAGTCCAGAACACTCTCAGTGAAGTAGGTGTATCTGTCTCTAAGTCAACAGTAAAGAGAAGACTCCATGAAAGTAAATACAAAGGGTTCACATCTAGATGCAAACCATTCATCAATTCCAAAAATAGACAGGCCAGAGTTAAATTTGCTGAAAAACACCTCAAGAAGCCAGCTCAGTTCTGGATAAGTATTCTATGGACAGATGAGACAAAGATCAACCTGTACCAGAATGATGGGAAGAAAAAAGTTTGGAGAAGAAAGGGAACGGCACATGATCCAAGGCACACCACATCCTCTGTAAAACATGGTGGAGGCAACGTGATGGCATGGGCATGCATGGCTTTCAATGGCACTGGGTCACTTGTGTTTATTGATGACATAACAGCAGACAAGAGTAGCCGGATGAATTCTGAAGTGTACCGGGATATACTTTCAGCCCAGATTCAGCCAAATGCTGCCAAGTTGATCGGACGGTGCTTCATAGTACAGATGGACAATGACCCCAAGCATACAACCAAAGCTACCCAGGAGTTCATGAGTGCAAAAAAGTGGAACATTCTGCAATGGCCAAGTCAATCACCAGATCTTAACCCAATTGAGCATGCATTTCACTTGCTCAAATCCAGACTTAAGGCGGAAAGACCCACAAACAAGCAAGACCTGAAGGCTGCGGCTGTAAAGGCCTGGCAAAGCATTAAGAAGGAGGAAACCCAGCGTTTGGTGATGTCCATGGGTTCCAGACTTAAGGCACTGATTGCCTCCAAAGGATTCGCAACAAAATATTGAAAATAAAAATATTTTGTTTGGGTTATGTTTATTTGTCCAATTACTTTTGAGCTCCTAAAATGTGGAGTGTTTGTAAAGAAATGTGTAAAATTCCTACATTTTCTATCAGATATTTTTGTTCAACCCTTCAAATTAAACGTTACAATCTGCACTTGAATTCTGTTGTAGAAGTTTCATTTCAAAACCAATGTGGTGGCATGCAGAGCCCAACTCGCGAAAATTGTGTCACTGTCCAAATATTTCTGGCCCTAACTGTATATATACACATACACATACTGTACATATCATGGAGGCTTCAGACCCAGGAGGTCAATTATTACCATCTCCCAGTAAATGCTCGGCGTTCTACCTCCCAGAGGACACAATCCGCAGCAGAACCATCACCCAATTATATTGACAACCCAGCAGGAGCCACAATTATTATTTCTTTCTAGTCACGTCCAATGTAAGCATTATAAAAAAAGTATTTGCCCCCTTCCAGAATCATTATTTATGAGTGTAAATGTACTTCAGTACTTTCCTCCTGTATTTATAGTGCAGAAGTCTCGCCCCTGGCCATTGGGGGTAGCTGGTTCCATAGATCCAAAAAGCCCCAAGATGACTCCGTAGGACAGAGACAGGGTCTTCAGTATGGCACCTGTGAACCGAGTAGGGTCCAGTACGTAGACAATGGGGCTGAGCCACAGAACTACCATTGGAGAGGCTAGACAATGTTGCAGACAGAAAAATGGAAAAGAGTCCATGTTGCTAGTTGGGATGGGTACAGCACAAATCCAGTTGTGAACCCTCAACAACATGGAAGACGTCATCTTATCAAGAGACTGAGTTGGCCTGGAACCTGGAGGACAAACCTGGGTTTGTCCTTATAACGTAAGAGACCAGCTTGTAGGCCGTGGGTTGAAGACCAGAGGCAAAGACAGCAGAGACACTGCACTTATTTGGAGATCCCTGGGTGGAAGTGGTGATCCTGACACCGCCAAAAACGGCCTATAGAGTCACCTGTAGGGGTGGGATGAAGCCGCTTCTCCCCAGTTCTGTTGATCTACTTGTTAAATATTTGGCAGGTTTGCAAAGACAGTGATAAAAGGTTCCACCGATGTGATTCTGAGCCTCTGGTAGAGCAGGAAGCCATAGGCCTCCTGCCCTACCACTCTGATATATAGGTTAAAAGTACCCTGCGGTCTACAAGGTGTGAGGAAAACAGACAAGTTACGTGTCCTGGTGCAGGTGGTGGAATAATCACTGCCTTGTGTCCCCCGTGTCGGGTCACTCATGTCCTCTCAGAACTCCCGGTACCTTGTATGTGGCTCACAATCTGGAAGAAGAAGCAGCGTCACCGCAGGATGGCGGAGGTGAGTATAATATTCACACATCGGGGGGGGTTATAATAAGGGGACATTCCGGCATAAGTACAGGGGAGGCGTTGGCCTTCCGGATGTGCGCCTTTACTATCGCGCCTCGGTTCTGCTTCGTCTGTTTGATTGGCAATTCCGTTGCCATGATAAGCAGTGGGTTTCCATCGAATTCGATCTGATATCGTCCTCACTATCCTCTTGGCCATGGATTCCACCGCACTTCCGCCCCAAATCCCCTGGCCTTTAAGTTCTCCCTTCGCATTTCCTGAAAGTGTGGGATCTGGTTTGTTCTTCTGGCCGCTTGGCCCGTGTCCCGGGCCCTTTGACTCCCCTCTTCGACAACCCTATGTTCCCCCCTGGCTGTTCTGTTGATCGGTTCCTCTGTTGGGACAGAGCGGATTGTACTCGTCTTCAGGAGGTGGTGGGTGATTCTCCGCTTCTTCCTTTTGCCCAGCTCTGTAGCTCTCACCCTGACCTGCGCCTCTCGTGGTTGGAGTACGCCCAACTTCAGTCCTTTCTGAAGCAGTTCTCGCTCACCTCTCGCCTCTCTTCTCCATCCTTAGCTTTAGAATCCTATTTTGGGCGACGGACTCCCCCTCCTCGTGCTCTTTCGCTATTGTACGATGTTCTCCTTTCAAATGTCACGGCGGAACTCCCCCCTACGTCGCCGCCTGGGCTGCCGACCTTCCTGTGAGTCTGTCATCTGCGGATTGGGACAGGTCCTTCCTGCTTTCTCACAAGATGGCCCTCGCGTGTAGCGCTCAGGAGAGAAATTATAAGATTCTGTCCCGGTGGTATAGGTGTCCAGTGCTTCTTCATAGGATTTTTCCTGCTGTTTCGGACTTATGTTGGCGCTGTGGCTCCGCTAGGGGTACTATGTTGCACATTTGGTGGGATTGTGACGTTCTGCGCCCCTTCTGGGACGCGGTGTTTTCTTTGTATTCCAGGGTCAGTGGGCGCTCGGTGGCTGTTTCTCCTCAGCTGGCACTCCTGTCAGTCATTCCTGGCAAGCTGTCGGAGATTAAGAAGGACCTCCTGGGGCACTTTCTCACGGCCGCCAGGGCTGTTATTCCAAGACGCTGGCGCAGCTCTACCCCTCCCTCCCTGCTTGAGTTCCTCCAGGAGTTCCTTCTTATTCAGCGGATGGAGACCTTGGTGGCGGAAGACTCTCCCGCTTATTCCAAGTTTGAACTTCGATGGCGTCCCTGGGTTATGTTCCAGGAATCGTCTGCCTTCTCTACTGCCTTCGCATGAGTGTAACATGGCCGTCTGTTGTTTTCGTCTCCCTTTTTTCCTTGTTTCTTGCGTCTTCTTTGTGGTTTCTTCGTCCTTGTCTTGTGTTTGTTTGATGGTTTCGTGTCCACTTCTTATTCCCTTTTCTTCTTCCTGTTGGGCTGTATTTGGTTTATGAGGAGGGGGGTCTTTTTGGCTTCCCAGCCTGCTGACTTATATGCTCCTTCATTGTTGCTCGACTTATTTCTTTTTGCTCGTTTTGTATTTTATTGAAAAATCTTTAATAAAACCCGTTTTAAGCATAATAAGGGGACATTGTGGGGGATTATATTATTGGGGGAATCAGGTTACATTACAGGAGGGTATAAAAACATGGTGGCAGCAGGTGACATTGATGGTCTTAGAGCACATTGGGGGGATGGGAAGACCTCCATATAGTAAACGCACCCCAGGGACCTCCAAACAAGGACACAGGTCGCAGCATGGGCATGTTATACTGTATGGGGGAGCACTGCTGGGCTTGCTATACTGTGGGGGGACACACTGCTGGGCATATAATACTGTGGGGGGACACACTGCTGGGCATGAAATACTGTGTGTGTGGGAGGGGGGGACACTGCTGGGCATGTAATACTGTGGGGGGACACACTGCTGGGCATGTAATACTGTGGGGGGGCACTGCTGAGCATGAAATACTGTGCACGCCACTGCCCTCCCCCTTAGATGCAGCAGTACCCCCAAAGGTCTCCTGCTCCCCCTTAAATGCCAGAAACACCCAAAGAACTCTGTCTCCCTCCATTCCAACGACTCCTATACCACCCTAAACATCAATCCAATCCCCCAGACCCTCCGGGATACAGTCCCATACAAAACATCACTCTCTTTTCAGCCTCATCCAACATGCAGTCCCGTGTAACTACATAACTCACCCCCCAGCCTTACCCAACGTGCAGCCCCATGTAACTAACTCACTCCCTCCTCAGCCTCATCCAATGTGCAGTCCCATGTAACTACATCACTCCCCCCTCAGCCTCATCCAACGTGCAGTCCCATGTAACTACATCACTCCCCCCCTCAGCCTCATCCAACGTGCAGTCCCATGTAACTACATCACCCCTTCCATCAGCCTCATCCAACATGCAGCCCCATGTAACTACATCACTCCCCCCTCAGCCTCATCCAACGTGCAGTCCCATGTAACTACATCACTCCCCCCTCAGCCTCATCCAACGTGCAGTCCCATGTAACTACATCACTCGCTTCCCTCAGCCAACGTGCAGTCCCATGTAACTACATCACTCGCTTCCCTCAGCCAATGTGCAGTCCCATGTAACTACATAACTCCTTCCCTCAGCCTCATCCAACATGCAGCCCCATGTAACTACATCACTCCCCCCTCAGCCTCATCCAACGTGCAGTCCCATGTAACTACATCACTCCCCCCTCAGCCTCATCCAACGTGCAGTCCCATGTAACTACATCACTCGCTTCCCTCAGCCAACGTGCAGTCCCGTGTAACTACATAACTCACCCCCCCAGCCTTACCCAACGTGCAGCCCCATGTAACTAACTCACTCCCCCCTCAGCCTCATCCAATGTGCAGTCCCATGTAACTACATCACTCCCCCCTCATCCTCATCCAACGTGCAGTCCCATGTAACTACATCACTCTTTCCCCTCAGCCTCATCCAACATGCAGCCCCATGTAACTACATCACTCCCTCTCAGCCTCATCCAACGTGCAGTCCCATGTAACTACATCACTCCCCCCTCAGCCTCATCCAACGTGCAGTCCCATGTAACTACATCACTCCCCCCTCATCCTCATCCAACGTGCAGTCCCATGTAACTACATCACTCTTTCCCCTCAGCCTCATCCAACATGCAGCCCCATGTAACTACATCACTCCCTCTCAGCCTCATCCAACGTGCAGTCCCATGTAACTACATCACTCCCCCCTCAGCCTCATCCAACGTGCAGTCCCATGTAACTACATCACTCCCCCCTCAGCCTCATCCAACGTGCAGTCCCATGTAACTACATCACTCCCCCCTCAGCCTCATCCAACATGCAGTCCCATGTAACTACATCACTTGCTTCCCTCAGCCTCGTCGAACATGCAGTCCTATGTCACTACATCACTCTCTCCCCTCAGCCTCATCCAACGTGCAGTCCCATGTAACTACATCACTCTCTCCCATCAGCCTAATCTAACGTGCAGTCCCAAGTAACTACATCAATCCTTCCCTCAGCCTCATCCAACACGCAGTCCCATGTAACTACATCACTCCTTACCTCAGCCTCATCCAACGTGCAGGCCCATGTAACTACATCACTCCTTACCTTAGCCTGATCCAACATGCAGTCCCATGTAACTACATCACTCTCTTCCCCCTCAGCCTAATCTAACGTGCAGTCCCATGTAACTACATCACTCTCTCCCCTCAGCCTCATCCAACGTGCAGTCCCATGTAACTACATCACTCTCTCCCTTTACTGTTGGTATGTATGGAGGCTAATCTTGGATCATCTTATGTGGGCAGTCTCATAGCTATCTGTGGGTTATTACACTGATTATTTGTTGTTTTCATTTACAACACTTTATTATTGGACACTTTCAGTTTTAGCTATGGTTGAGCCCTTTGTACTATGATATTAGTGTTGCCATCCAGTGTACATCCCATGGCTGACAAGTTGATATTTGTAGCATTGTCTACCCCTATATGATTTTGTTTTATGTTTGTTTATATATTTTGTATGTATATATGTTGCTACACCTTTTTAGGAGCACTCAATAAAAGTTAATTTTTATTCATATATTTTGTGTGGCTGGTTCACTTTGTTGCTATACATCACTCTCTCCCCTCAGCCTCATCCAACATGCAGTCCCATGCAACTACATCAATCCTTCCCTCAGCCAACATGCAGTCCTATGTAACTACATCACTCCTTACCTCAGCCTCATTGAACGTGCAGTCCCATGTAACTACCGTATATACTTGAGTATAAGCCGACCCTAATATAAGCCGACCCCCCTAATTTTACCACAAAAAACTAGGAAAACTTATTGACTCGAGTATAAGCCTAGGGGGAAATGCAGCAGCTACTGGAAAATTTCAAAAATTAAAATGGCCAAGTTCTTGGGTGCAGTAAGTGCTAGGAAAGGGGAGGGGGTGTTTTGGTTGTCTGTCTGCCCCTTCCCTGAGCTTGAGGACTGGGTTTTTTACCCCCACTTGGAATTCAGCCTGGCTGAATATAGGGTATCTGCAGTGCTCCTATTAACCCCTTCCTGACGGAATAGAAGCACTGCAGATCTCCTATATTCAGTAGACCGGGCACTGTCAGACACAGGGATACCTAATGTGTATGTGCTTCACAGTCATTTTCTACTTTGAGGGCAGGTTCACACCAGCGCCCAATCTCAGTTATGCAGGTTTCCGTTTCCTGCCCGAGAAACATTCATGGGTTTGAAAAGTGTCCGCCGGTGAGCGTCTTCTGCTCTCCGCATTGAAACCGTTTTTTGTTTTTTTTTTAGTCGGACATGCAGGACTTTGTGTCCAGTAAAAAACAAAACGGTTTCGCCATGGGCAGCAGAAGACGGCTCACCCACAGACACTGAATGTCGGTTTCTGTCTTCTGCTGACAGAAAACGGAAACCTGCATAACTGAGATCAGGTGCTGGTGTGAACCCGCTGTTAACTTTTATTTATTTTATTTTTTATTATATTTTTTTAAAACTTTTTTTTAGCCCCCCTAGGGGACTTGAACCTGCAGTCATTTGATTGCAAGTTCCATAGACGGCAATACAAGTGTATTGCTGTCTATGGGAGAATCTCTACATTACTATTACGGCTGGTCATAGACCAGCCGTAATAGTAATATAGCGATGACAGGCCTGGGAGCCTTCATTAGGCTCCCGGCTGTCGTCGGAACAGGTCGGCTCCTGCGAGCTCGCTGCGCAGGAGCCGGCCTGCAACTTTAAAGGTACGGGGCCGGCCGGAGGGGGGAGGACATCTCCAGAGGGCACCTCCGCTGTAACGCTTACAGCAGAGATGCCACAGCTTATGCCTACAATCAGAGATCGCAGGCATAAGCTTCAGCATCTCTGCTGTAAGCATTACAGCGGAGGTGCTGGTTTCTATGGCGACCGCTCTGCAGAGCGGCGCCATTACGTTTACAGCCCGGCATCCGGACCCGGCATCCAGACACCGGGGCGGGTGCCGGGGCCCACAGCATCCCCACGCTCCTGCCAGGAGCGCGGCGATGCTGTACATTAAAATCTGCAGAAGTACTTACGGTACTTCTGCTAGCAGGCCAGGAAGCAGACATGCCGGGTGCAGGCCTGAGTTTACGTGGCTACGTCACCCGGCGTGTGATGGAGCGGTGGGGGGGCGGAGTCTGCTATCTTGGCCTGCTAGCAGAAAATTACCGTAATGACCCGAATATAAGCCGAGGAGCACTTTTTCAGCACAAAAACTGTGCTGAAAAACTCGGCTTATACTCGAGTATATACGGTACATCACTCACTCCCCTCAGCCTCATCCAACATGCAGTCTCATGTAAAACAAACCTGTCTCTCCCCTTCCATCCTCCATTACCACGCTACAATCCCCTCTGCTTTCTGTTCTCCAGCTCCATGTACTCTGCTCCGGCTTCCTCTACACAGCACAGAGCACTGATGGCCGAAACTCCGCCCTCCTCTGAGAGGGCACGCCCCTTCCTTTGACATCATACCTACCAGGAGCAACTCCACTCTAGTCACGACCCAGGACACATGGCGGCGGTCACCTCAGGGGCTCATGAAGATGTGTGTGCACATATACCTTTCCTTCCTGCCATAGTCACCCTAGGAGCAGCGGTGACAGAAACTGCCATAACTCCTATGATGATATCTCCTCACTTTTTAGAGGGTCGAAGTCCATAAAGTATATATAGAGCAGTGGTGACTGATATTTGCATACCTCCCAACTTTTGAAGAACCGAAAGAGGGACAAAATGTGCGGCACGCGTAGCGCGCCGCGGCAGATTAGCCCCGTCCACTTTTCTGTTGACTCCGCCCACTCGTTAATTTTTCATGTGCCCGCAAACAGTATAATCCTCCTACAGTCACCCGTAAATTATATGTCCCCCCTCTATCTCTCCCCCAGTTTCATATACACCCTTCATCTGACCCCAGTTTCATGTCCCCTCCATCTCTGCCCCCAGATTCATGTCCCCACATCTCTGCCCCCAGATTCATGTCCCCCCTCCATCTCTGCCCCCAGATTCATGTCCCCCATCTCTGCCCCCAGATTTATGCCCCCCCTCCATCTCTGCCCCCAGATTCATGTCCCTCCATCTCTGCCCCCAGATTCATGTCCCCCATCTCTGCCCCCAGATTCATGTTCCCCAAATGTAAAGCACCATGGAATTAATGGTGCTATATAAATAAACAATAATAATAATAATAATGTCCCCCATCTCTGCCCCCAGATTAATGTCCCCCCTCCATCTCTGCCCCCAGATTCATGTCCCTCCATCTCTGCCCTCAGATTCATGTCCCTCCATCTCTGCCCTCAGATTCATGTCCCTCCATCTCTGCCCCCAGATCCATGCCCCCATCTCTGCCCCCAGATTCATGTTCCCACATCTCTGCCCCCAGATTCATGTCCCCCATCTCTGCCCCCAGATTCATGTCCCCACATCTCTGCCCCCAGTGTCATGCCGTCCTCTCCTTCATCTGCCCCCAAATTCACGTTCCACCTCCACATTAAACTTACCTTCTCCTCCGCTCCCTCGCCGCTCTCTGCGCGCATCTCTCGCTGACACACGCGGCTGAAGGAAGGAGCTGACACAGGTCAGCTCCTCGCTTCGCCGCTGCGTGTCTCGCTGACACATATGCGGCTGAGGCGAGGAGCTGACCTGTGTCAGCTCCTCGCTTCGCCGCTGCCGCCGGCTCCTGGGTTGTAGATGCGATGTGCGGCTGAAGCGAGGAGCTGAAGGAGCTGACCTGTGTCAGCTCCTCGCTTCGCCGCTGCCGCCGGCTCCTGGGTTGTAGACGCGATGTGTCACATCGCATCTACAACCCAGGAGCCGGCGGCAGCGGCGAAGCGAGGAGCTGACACAGGTCAGCTCCTCGCTTCAGCCGCATATGTGTCAGCGAGACACGCAGCGGCGAAGCGAGGAGCTGACCTGTGTCAGCTCCTTGCTTCAGCCGCATATGTCAGCGAGAGAGACACGCAGCGGCGAAGCGAGGAGCTGACCTGTGTCAGCTCCTTGCTTCAGCCGCATATGTCTTCAACTCAGATCTGCGTCCTCTGGACGCAGATCTGAGTTGAAATCGGGACATACCTCCCTCCAACCGGGACCGCAGGACAAGTCACCCAAATCGTGACTGTCCCGCGGAAATCGGGACGGTTGGGAGGTATGTATTTGTTGGATATGTATATGCTCGATAGGATTTTATTAAGATATTAACAAAAAATATCTGAATACTAGCTTTTACCCGCGACTTCGTCTGCGGTGATTTGAGAATTGGGCAGACACAGACGTGTGAAAGTAGTTTAAAAATGTTGGATGGCCAGTAAATGAGATATTGTATATTGTGTATGTAGTAATACAGACAATTGTTATAGGGTTTGAAACTGCAATCGTTTGAGTGCAAGTCTCCATAGGAGGCAGCAGCGCCGCACCTCCCATGAGGCAACCAGAAGCGAGCGCTTCAGGCGGTGCTATGCCAGGGCCCCAGGGAGGGCGGCATTTTTTCTTACCTAAGCCAGTCCAGGACAAGCTGTCCTGGACTGGCTTAGCACTGAGCGGTGGTTTGGGGAGGCCACTGGAGCAGCACTGTTCCGGCAGCCTACCCTCACGCTCAGACAGAGAGCAGGTCTTCTCCGTGCCTGCTCTCTGCCTGCAAACAACGCTAAGCCACGCCCCCTTCGCTAAGCCCCACCCCTCCGCTCCGCCATGCACCATGCCCCCTCCTCCCCGGGGGGGGGCTTTCTGTAGTTCGCTTCGGGCGGCGAGAGGGGCAGGTTCACCCCTGGGAGGCAGTGATATGTATATGCATTACAGTAGTTTTGTCCGTGTGTTAGTGATGTGTGATATGTGTATGCATTACAGTAGTTTTGTCCGTGTGTTAGTGATGTGTGATATGTATATGCATTACAGTAGTTTTGTCCGTGTGTTAGTGATGTGTTTGTGTCATTTATTTTATTCTTACTTGAAGTTTTTTTGAGTGCCACTTAGGGGTTTGAACCTGCAATCATGTGATTGCAAGTCTCCATAGACAGCAATACACGCGATTGTAGTAGGATTTAAAGTATGGACGTGGGAGCGTGATGTGTTTGTGTCATTTTATTTTATTCTTAGTTGAACATTTTTTGAGTGAGTGCAAGTCTCCATAGACGGCAATACACGTGTATTGCCGTCTATGGGAGATTGTGTGCGGTACTATTATCGCGGCTATAGACCAGCCGCGATAGTAGTATTCCAAGCACAGACGTGGGAGCTTGCAGTTTGCTCCCGGTGGTTAGCGGAACAGGTCGGCTCGTGGGAGGTGAGCAGCCAGGAGCCGGCCTGCAACTTCGAAGGCATGGGGGGGACGACACTTGTATTGTAAGGCCTCTGGGTGTAGCGGAGAGCCGGTTACTCTTTGGGGATGTTGTGGAGGGCCAGCCCGTATGGGCTAGCCGGTGGGCTGTGGGGAAACGCTAGGGTGGAGGAGACTGGAGAAAGAGCAGGAGCATGTGTGCCTGGAACTTACCGCTGAGCAGGCAAAGCAAGGTAGGGAAGGCAAGTTTGAGGGTCGGGGATGAGTGTGGAATGCCGGCATAGACTTGTGGCGGCGCGGGCCAGGCTTTCTGTGCGCTGTAGTGACGTGTAGGCAGGAAGTGTGCGTGTGGCCTCCTCAGTGCAGTGTAGTTCGCCTGGGGCTAGGAGTCCTGCTTTTGTGAGTGTCCTGCTAGGAAGCCATGTTGTTTAGTGGCACAAAAAGTAGCCTGTGACTCAATCCTAAGGGAAAGCTAGGTTTGTGGAAATTTGCACGCAAATCCGTCCAGGCGTTTTAGCGTGATTGAGGTACAAACATCCAAACTCACAAACATCCAAACACACAAACTTTCACATTTATAATATTAGTAGGATTGATGTTTTAGGGTCTAAAATGCAGCAATTTGAGGTTTGATATACAGGGAATGGGATTGGACAGATCCCAGAAGACAACGGAGAAGTGGTGTAACTAGGAATGGCGGGGCCCCCTCCAAGAGGGGTACATGGGGGTGCAGGCTGTGAATAAGAGGGGTATATGGGCGTGCAGGTTGTGTGTGTGCAAGAGGGGTACATGGACGTGCAGGCTGTGTGTGTGTGTGCAAGAGGGGTACATGGGCGTGCAGGCTGTGTGTGTGCAAGAGGGGTACATGGGCGTGCAGGCTGTGTGTGTGTGTGTGTGCAAGAGGGGTACATTGGCGTGCAGGCTGTGTGTGTGCAAGAGGGGTACATGGGCGTACAGGCTGTGTGTGTGCAAGAGGGGTACATGGGCGTGCAGGCTGTGTGTGTGCAAGAGGGGTACATGGGCGTGCAGGCTGTGTGTGTGCAAGAGGGGTACATGGGCGTGCAGGCTGTGTGTGTGCAAGAGGGGTACAGGGGCGTGCAGGGTGTATGTGTGCAAGAGGGGTACATGGGCGTGCAGGCTGTGTGTGTGCAAGAGGGGTACATGGGCGTGCAGGCTGTGTGTGTGCAAGAGGGGTACATGGGCGTGCAGGCTGTGTGTGTGCAAGAGGGGTACAGGGGTGTGCAGGGTGTATGTGTGCAAGAGGGGTACATGGGCATGCAGGCTGTTTGTGAATAAGAGGGTGACGTGGGGTGCAGTGGGTGTATAAGCAAGAGGGGAAATGGGGTTGCAAGGTGTGCGAGCAAGAGGGTTATCTGGAGGGGGGAACCCCCCATTCCACCAAACTCTTGCTCACCCACAGACTGCACCCTCATTCCCCCTTCTTTCTCACACACAGCCTGCACCCTCATTCCCCCTTCTTTCTCACCCACAGCCTGCACCCTCATTCCCCCTTCTTTCTCACCCACAGCCTGCACCCTCATTCCCCCTTCTTTCTCACCCACAGCCTGCACCCTCATTCCCCCTTCTTTCTCACCCACAGCCTGCGCCCCCATTCCCCCTTCTTTCTCACACACAGCCTGCACCCTCATTCCCCCTTCTTTCTCACACACAGCCTGCACACCCATGTACCCCTCTTGCTCACACACAGCCTACACCACCCATTCCCTCCTCTTGCTCACATCGGACAGAATGTGAGTAGGAGGGGTACATAAGTGTGCAGGCTGTGTGTGAGAAAGGAAGGAATGGGGGAGCAGATTTTCTCACACACAGCCTGCACGCCCATGTACCGATCTTCCTCACAGCCTATAACCCATTCCCCCCATTGTACACTGATCTGTACAATCCAGGTAGCTCCGCCCACAAAAGACACTGAGTCTATGTTAGTAGATTAAAGGACCTTTGATGATGTCATGATAACGTCATGTCTCAGGTCCTTCAGTTTACTAGTATAGATGCCGGCACAGGGCCTGGGGACAGCGGGCAGGAGATAGAAGTTTCTCCTGTCCGCTGTCACTATGCAAGTGCCAAGAGGCAGCAGGGGCCCGAACAGCAGGCGGCCCCTGCTTGGGTGCAGTAGTAAAGGCAGCAATTGCTAGCTTTACTACTGTTAAAAGATGGACTGTGGAGGAGGCAGCTCCTCTCCATCTTCAGGCAGCCCCCGGCCTGCAGTAAGTAGGGCCCGTTATGTGCTGGAGTTACTCCAGCAGGTAACGGCCTATTTAAAAAAAATAAAAATCTGCAGCAATATCAGCTGTTACCGGGCCCCCTAGTGTCCCAGGCCCTGTGGCAGCTGCCTCCGCTGCTACTACGGTAGTTACGCCCCTGGCTGTAATATAAAACAGACTCCTACTCGCCCCGGTGTCTGCCACCGCTGTCCAGGCACTCGCCATGCCCTCACCACCAAAAGTCCTGCATCACCTATGATGTCCGTGGGCAGTCAATTCCTGGACAACCTCATTAATGACAGGATAGATCGTTCCCGGAACAATATAGTTTCATTTATTAATTCATATCTAATACTAATATCAAAAAAGGGACAGCGGGATTATGAAAAATAGGGAGTGCCCCTTATATTCCCCTCTAACATAAAATTGTGGTGTTTTGTTACATGTTCTCTGTTCACTATCTATGTGCCGCACATTTGTATGGACATCTTTGTGTTCCCTTGAACTTTATAAGTATTTCTTGAATGAATAAACAGAACACAAGAGCAAACATAAGAACAATTGTAAGAGCAGATCTAGTAACAGAGTAAAGTAAATACAATAAAGGAAGTAACCTTGGATCCAAAGTCAGCACACCTGAGAAATATACGGGGTAAAAAGGCAAAAGGACCATTAATAAATCTAATGGGGAAGGAGTGCAGTAGTGCCTATATCTGAGGGGAGGGGGTATGAGTAGACCACCTAATCCTGGATTAGGCTGGAGAAAGTATGGCAGGCCTGGGAGCCCAAACCTTGTCAAACAGTGGGCAGGTGTCAGACATAGTAGCATTAATCTTTTCATAAAACATTATTATGTCAACGTGTCACATAACATTGGTCAACAAGAGATATGGCCGTTTCCACTTGAAGGCTATATGGATTGTGCAGCCATCAGAATGTACTGGAGCAATTTATACTGTGTGTATCTGAGGGTAGACAATGGAAACTGCTGTCCGAAAAGATGTTGCACCATTCTGTGAATAGGTCCACTAAATATGGAGAGTAGTGTCCAAGGCATCACAGTGCCTAAAGCAGAGGGGCGAAACCATGAGATAAAAACTGTGCAAGCTATGGGGAGCAGATAAGTTCTATGGAAGATTTTCAAAGAAGACCCTATAAGGGTCCATTCACACGGAGTAACGTGCCGCGTGACCTGGCACGTATATGGTCTGTGAGATTTTGAGCGCCGTAAAAGCTTCCATTGATTTCAATGGGAGCCTGGATCGTATACACCGCGTTATTTTGCAAAATCACGGCCGCAAAATAACGTGGCGTATACGATCCAGGCTCCCATTGAAATCAGTGGGAGCTTTTACGGCGCTCAAAATCTCACACGCTGTATATGTGCCAGGTCACGCGGCACGTTACTCCGTGTGAATGGACCCTAAGGGTGACCTGCCAACTACCTTTGCTAATGCATAAGAAACAGTCAATCCATTGAGCTACAGTTAAGGTGGTATTAAGAGAGCTCCTATACGCTGTTCTATACATGGGAAGAATATGCAAATCTGACTTCCATGATGTAATTAGGACGTCAGTGCCTCAAGTATGCACACCAATAGAGGGCGCTGACTGAGAATGTGCAAGTCTATCTTCCATGATGTAATTAGGAAGACAGAGTCTCAGTCAAACAATCCTATAGAGGGCACTCCCTTTAACATCATGCCGATTTTCTCAGAGGCCTTTGTTTGCAATGATGTTGGGATTATACCAGGTACAGTCTCTCAGCCAAGGACAGCTGTTTCGATGTATTTGCATGTCATCAGCTTGTATAGAATTATATATATAAGTATTTTGATGTGTATTTTGTAGTGTTTTTTTTAGTGTTTTTTTAACATGAAGTCTATGGGAGTCTTATTTTACACGTGTAAAATTACACTCCAAAATACACACCATTTTACTCCACGTGAACTGGCCCATAGACTTCCAGAGCTAAGTTTTTTTCTAAATTGGATTTCAGCGGGGCCTATAATCTTATTTGGATTCGGGAGGGGGATGAATGGAAGACAGCCTTTAACACACCTGAAGGGAATTATGAGTACTTCGTAATGCCCTTTGGGTTAATTAATGGTCCCGCAGTGTGTCAGTGTATTGTAAACGACATTTTCCAGAGTTTTGCAGGCCGTTTTGTCATTGTTTATTTAGAAAATATTTTGATTTTTCTTCTCGTGACTGGGAGACGCATGTAAAACATGTTAGGTCTGTTCTGCAGGTCCTTAGGGAAAACAAGTTGTCCTTCCTGGGTTATGTTCTGTCTTCCTTGACCATCGGCATGGACCCAGCTAAGGTTCACGCTGTTCTCAACCCACTTCTCTAAAGGCTTTGCAAAGTTTTCTTGACATTGCAAATTATTATAGGATGTATTGCTAATTTTTCCACTATAGCAAAGTCACTGACTGACCTGAGTTGGAAAGGAGCAGATTTGATAAACTGGAACCAGGAGACTGGATGCATGTGATTTCTTAAAGTAAGCTTTTACTAAAGCTCCGGTTCTGATTCAACTGGATCTTAGAAAACCTTTTATCATGGAAGTGGATGCCTCAGAGGTAGGGGTAGGGGCCGTCTTATCTCAAGGCTACACTTCACTCACCATACTTAGACCCTGTGCCTTCTTCTCCAGGAAATTCTCCTTTTTCAAAAGGAATTATGATATTGGCAACCGAGAATTCTTGGCCACAAAATGGGCTTTTGAAGAGTGGCGCCATTTCCTGGAGGGGGGCGAGGCACAAAATAATGGTCTTAACTGACAATAAGAATTTGGTGTTTTTGGAATCTGCTAAAAGGTTGAACACCAGACAGGCCAGGTAGGCTTTTTTTTTTTTTTTACCAGGTTCGACTTCATTGTTACCTTTAGGCCAGGGTCCAAAAATTTAAGGGCAGATGCTTTGTCGAGAACCTTGATAGTTCCCATTGAAGTCAATGGGAGTCTTATTTTACACGTGTAAAATTACACTCCAAAATACACGCCATTTTACTCCGTGTGAACTGGCCCTAATTCAATAAATCAGCGCTAAGACACATTGGATACTGGTTCTTTACCGTAACTTTGTTTAAACCCTGAAAGTTAATACGGGGTCTCAGACTGTCATCCTTCTTTTTAAGGTGGAAGGACGAATATGCCCTTTGCGAAGAGCATCTCTCACATACTCTCTCCTGGTCAGTCTCTCCAGCACAGACAAGTTAAAAAAGCGACCTTTAGGGAGTTTAGAGTCAGGAATTAACTCAATAGCAAAATCATATGGTCTATGAGGGGGTAACAATTTAGCTCCAGATTCATCAAAAACATCTGCATAGTCTGAGATATAATCTGTCAGAGGAGAAGCGAAGGTAGAGACAGAGAGAGGCATGCAAGCGTTCATACATTTGGAACCCCATTTAACCACATCCCCCAACCTCCAATCTAAGACAGGGTTATGCACTTTCAGCCAAGGCAAACCCAGGACTATTTTAGAGGGCAAATTCTCAAGGACAAAAGGGGGAGGGGGGGTGATTTGGAATGAAGGGTTCCTATCTTAAAGAGGACCGTTCATGCCCTCTGGGCACATGCGATGTAATACACTGCTAGAAAGCCGATAACTTACCCGTTCTGTGCCCCCAGTGAAGAGCTATCGGTGCCGTTACCATAGCTCTTTAGTGTCAAAAGGGCATTTCTGACAGTCAGTCAGAAATGCCCTTCCTCACAGTAGCGTCTATTGCGCTGTACTGCGAGAGGGGTCGTTCCTTACCGCCCGGCGATGACGCTGAGCGGTGAGAAACACCTCCCTCCCCTCCTGATAGTACTAAACCATAGACGAGTACTGGGGAGGCATTCCTCACTCCTCAGCATCATGGCTGGGCGGTAAGGCCCCCTCTCACAGCACAATAGACGCTACTGTGAGGCAGCAGTTGGTGGTCGTCAGTAGATGGCAGCAGAGCACCAAAGAGTAGTTGTCCAATCCAGGTTGTCAACATGAGGTCAGCGCAGTACAGCGCAGTACAGAGGATAATCCAGAAGAGAGGTCAGTCAGATTGGGTCAGTAACAGGAGAGCATAGTGGTACAATAACAGCTTCAAGGAGCAGAGGTCTAAAGGTAAGCTGGGGTTCATCAACAGGAGAAGGCACAGTACAAAATCAGAAGGCAAACCTGGAGATCACAGCAGAGGCAAACAGGACACAGGCAGAGGGAGAGCTAACTTCTGGTGGAAACTGAATAGCCAGCGGCAAGCCGAAGCGAGAGCCCTTCGTAAATAAGTTCCGGCCTGCTGTCTGACCCCCAGCCCCGGAAGTCCATGGTCTGGCTCAGGAGCGGACCAGCAACCCCCAGGTTTGCTTTTGCCTGGAGGTTACCTACTAGTATTTCTTGTTGGCATGTTTTGGGACACTTGATATAGCTTTGTCTATTGCTTAAAAAAGAAGCAGAGACATGGGCAGCACACAACAATTCAGTGAAAAAAAAGAGGCGTTTATTAGCCCAAAGATGCAACGTTTCAGTTGACCAGAAGCGTTCTCAAGCAGCGGATAGCAGTGTACACACTCATAGACTTATAGTGCACCATGGGAAATATGAATTAGTAATCAATTACATACAATGTATCACAGAATATCACAATCATATATAATATATACCCTATATATTAAATAAAATAATGATTACATACTTGTGAAGCTCAATAATGAGTCTTCATCAAAATCAGCATATAGTGAAAAAAATACAAACTTCTAAAACAAACAGGAATACATAGTTGATAATACACATTGGTAGCAGTGACCTGGAGGAATTTACTGATCACTGACCTGCAAAATCACCATAACAGGGTCTATTACTTCTGACACGATCTGTGATAGGACATACTTGGCGATGGCACACATTAGCTTTCTGTAGGACATCCTCTCCACATTCTCTAAGGGTGTAGTTGAGATATCATTGAGGGTACACAACTATTTTCATTTACCACCTCTCTTGTACTCCTGGGTGTCCCTGCTTGTATCCTCACTGTTCATACTTGGAATCCTTGTTTCCTGAGGCAATGGCTCTTGTAATAAGACATTATACAATGTTACCCAACCATTGCAAACTCAGTGCACCCCTACACAAAAAAAAAAACCTCTGTGCCTTCCTACCAAATTATTTTTACCAATAGAACAAAATTGTCCTAAGGACCTGATAATGTTGCATAAAGGCGTGTGTTCATAAATCATAACCCGTCACATCAGATATACCTGAAAACCCCATGTCCATATAAAATATCTATAGGACACTGACATGTAGTCACATATGATCCTCAGCTATCTGAGCTGTTGGATTTTCCAGCTACCTTCATCATGTAGGCGTAGGCTTCACATAGTTGTTACCAGAGTAACCCTCAATGCATAATGAAAGTAACCAGAGCTGGCCATGCCCACAGGGACTTCCTTCATATTACCCGTATACTCTCTACACTGCTTCCTCCTTGCTCTTCGTGTCAGATCCCTACAAAATCCATTGCCTTCTCCTCAACAGTTTTCCTGCAAATTACAGTGTCTGCGGTAAGAAGAGTGATTCTTCATGACATGTGTATGTGCTAGAGGCTAAGCTGTAAGAAACAATGGCCTTGTATTACGTAATAAGAGATCAGTAACCTCTGGCATAGAGATGGTGAGATACTAGATGACTGACACCTCACCTGTCTGCACTAGTACTGATAACGTGCTATAGTGACAGACCAGCATCAGCGTGGGTTACATTAATAGCAAATATCCAGTTAAAAATGTATTTTATGGGTTATTAAAATCCATATTGTCCAGTGTAAGAATATTAGAGTTCACACAGCAATTTTTAGTGTATTTTTGGTGTGTAAAATGTTGTATTACTCAGCAATGTACATGTTATATAAGCCTGGGACAGTTTCCAATTTACTCAGTTCGTCATTTTAATAATATGGGGTTAGCCTGGTAACTAGGCACACCTTTTGGCACCTAATATAGCCTTCATAGAATAATACAGGATGACAAATACAGTCGACAGCTCCGAACACTCATTGTAAGCACTTACTAACAGATGAGAGTTTTGAATGTGAGTTTATAAGACGTCCTCCAGCTGCATTTAGGAAAGATTAAGGATCCATAGTAGGTGTATTAGGATGTACACGTATCCCTTCCATATATCTGCAGCGTCTCACAATGGAGGCCAGAAGAGTGGTTTTGGTCTCTACTGGTTGGTGTCAGGTGTGCTTTAAGAAGTTTGGTGATGTTTAACCCAACTCTGAATGTCTGTCCCTATGATTATATAAAAACTGGTCACAAACTAGCCAACATCATCTAGTTCCGAATCCCCCATATACATGCACGTACGTTTGCCTGAGCAGGAATGAGTTCCCACTACCACATACCTTCTGAACCTCTTATTAGCTGTTGTAGGGGCAGTTAGTGACATAGTGGACATAACCGTTTTGTGTCACAGTGCATCTCACTGCTGAGAAATGTAACTTGTATTCCATATGCAAAAGATCTGTTTGGTGCACTTAGAGCTAGAGCACTGTCTTCTTTTATGGTCTCCATAAATCGTGTCCCTCTTTTTGTTTATGGGGTGGCACTGGGTGGTTACCACAAAAGAAACTGGGTGCTCCTGCAAGTTTGGCCCCAACCCAAGTGCACTGAATGGCTTATTTGCATATGGAATAAAAGTTAATTTTTCCCAGTGGCAAGATTGCACCTTGACACCAGAAATGTATGTTCACTATGCCACTTACCAGGACTACAACAGCATATAAATGGTTAAGAAGAGATGTTGGTGGTAGTCTCATTTTAAAGAGAATGTTTCATGTCCTTAGAGGTGTACAGAGATGAATGCGGTGCACTATCAGCTTTCCTGTTATGCTCCCCGGTGCTGTTACTTTCAGCACTGATATCTCTCCACTGTCAGAAAGGTTGGCTTTGCAGCTCAGCGTCATTGCTGGGATGTGAGGAATACTCCTCAGTACAAGGCTATGAAAGAGTACTGTCAGGGGGGCGTTCCTCACATCCCAGTGATGGTGCTGAAAGTGGGGAGAGATCAGTCCCGAAACTAACAGTACCAATATCTCCAGCACCAGGACTCATACCGGGAAAGCTGAATTCAGCGCACTGTTGGCCTTCTAGCAGTATGTAAAATTGCACATCTATGAGGACAAATGAGAATCTAAGATAAAATATGGTTAAGAAGTTTTAACTGCATAATGCATAGTCAAAGGACCTGGTGTCCTTATTTTTAATCATTATGGGGTTGTTCCTCGTCTCGTCTCGTCTAGTTTCTTAGACAACTACAATATATGCTGACTATGCTTCAGTACTGTATACACTTTACCCCCTCTTGGATGGACTGCGGAGAGAAGGGAACATGTTTTAGACTACCAAAGCACAGTGCACATAGAAGAGTCTGAGAAACTGGCGGCCATTATACAGAAATGAAGATGTGACTAGGAATTAGACCATCAAATTTTTGTTGGGCTCAAGATGTTTAAAAGATACTGTTCAATATACCAAAGAAGTAAATTAAAGGGTTTGTGCCTCTACTGACCTTTCTTCCCTATCCATATGAACCAGATCACTGGGGGTCCGACCGCCGGGTTCTCCAGCGATCAGGAGATCAGGAATGAAAGTCTCCTATGTCTCCTCCTAGTGATAGGAGTGCCAGTGCTCGTGTGTGACCAGTGCTCCATTTATTGCTATGGTGCTGCTGGGACTGCAATGGTTGCATTGGTTCCTAAGGGAACAAGGTGATTGTTATAGTAAGCACTTTTGATAAATGAGGCCTATTATTATACAAGGTTTATTTACTCCTTATTGTAACACATTTTCTTTTTACATTTCAGATTTGTTGGTTTGTGTACAGCTGCAAAGAGTCAATAAGCACGATGTATTATCAACCGAAAATCTTAAAACTTTTTTGTATGAAACCAGAAAATGCTAATAAAAAACTTACATATTTTAGCAATAAAATAAACTTTTGACATTAAATTAGGAAAAAAGACTGTAAAATATCACAAACAACATTAAACACATCATAACACTAGCCCACCAGGGCTCCGGAGGATGAAGTTCACAAAATGGAATTTTATTATGACTGTCTTTGGCATCTTCTCCTTCCTGTTTGACATTGGAGTAGACTTGTGGATTTCTATCAAATACTTTCAAGAAGACCTTTATCTTTTTGGACTGTTAACTATATTTTTTGCTCTTGTGTCAACACTAATAGTACAAGCCTTTAGTTACTCGTGGTTTCAAGATGATTTTATTGAGGAAGCTCATGGAAGTATGAAAACCATCCTTATCCTTCACCTCTTTCTGGCAGGAACCTTGCTCAGGTAAGTCACAGGATGCTACTGGCATCGAGGCCTCACTATAACTGGGTCAGAGCATTATCTAAAGGGCTTGTGGGTTGTTCCAACTATACAGTGGTTACTACCATCTATCAAAATGGGTTTGAGGAAAAAAACCCAGGAAGGAATGCAGATCAGTCCAGGACTCAATGTGCATGCAAAATGAAAGGGGGTTCTCCCATCTCAGTCTTTCTCCAGGCTGCGTGCAATGTCTGTTTCTCACTTCCTGTATTTCTCTCCCACCTCCTTTCTCTTGCTAAATGGGCTGGAGAAGTCTCACAATACTTATAAAGAGCAGATAATCTGCAGATTCTTGTATAGAATGGACCCCATGTTATCTGTGTGTCACAATACCCTTACTAGTAGTCTAGAGACCAATGGCTGGAAACAGGGAGTATAACAATAGCAATGCACAGATAGACTTACAGTCCGTTCAATGGAAGGCAGGGAAGCTTGGCCGGAAGCAGCGGTCCTATTATCAGCAGGAGGGCTTGCTGGAGGCAGTGGTTCCATGGCTCCTATGGACCAGGTGGGTGACAAGTCTTTGGTAGCAGGAGGACTTTCTGGGGGTAGTAGTTACAGATAATAACCAACTTGGAACAGTCAGTTAGAGCTTGAGGACCTTGGCAGAAGACAGACTTCTGAAACCAATACTCAGGCAACAGGGTAATCACAACACACATGCTAAATACTCAAGAATCAGGAAACCAGGGTAAGTCACAGGCAGGAAACACAAAAAACTCCATCTTGACTGCTGGCAAAGAAGAGTTCAACAAAACAAGATCCTGACACTGAGGGGCGCGTACTGGTGCGTGACATACACACAAGGTAATGATCATTTACTTCATATTCCATCTTATGTGTCTGCAATGATAAAAAAACATTTTTTTTCCTTGGCTACAATTTTTAGTCACTCAGAGTCTCTCCATGTATTGTTTCATATACAGTTATTGTTAATTGCCTTCTTTTCAATTCATGGAGAGTTTTCTGTTACTGAATTTTGCGTTGACTCATTATAGTGCATAGTATACTATGTAAGCCTTTTAGTGTGTATCTCGCTGCACTTACTGTGGTTGCACCATTTATCTCTCTATTTATGTAATTATTTATATAAAATATATTTTTCAATAAATCTATACAATTATTTTAAAAATAACTCTTCTTTATGTGGTAGTTGGCCTGTTGGCAAATGTAGTAAGATCCTGACACTGTGTGTTTACATAGAGAGATAACAGACTTGGCTTTATCAGCAAAGTGCAATTAACTGAATGGATTGTCCTGTTGGCACTGAGTAAGTGATGTCACTTGTCCTATCTCCCAGGTCCTGGGTATTGCAACGCAGTGTAAACAAGGTCACATAGCAAGAGAACAGAGCAGAATTTCTAAAGCAATATATTTAGGGAACTATATTTGTACCATTTTTCTTTTTTCTTATTTACTACTGCATCTGTATTCATCTTTAGGTACTGGTACGCAGTCAGATATGCATATCAAGCAACATATGACCCTAGAAGACGTGAGAATACAGAGAAACTTGATGATATCAAGAAACTTGAGTATACCAAGAAACTTGAGAAAGCAGTATACGCCATGACAGATCTGAGCATGCTGAGGTGCTTTAAAACCTATTTGGAAAGTACCCCCCAGTTCATACTTCAGCTCTACATACTCATGGAGCACGGGCAGATCACTATAATCCAGTGTAAGTCAAAGATGTCATATATCAGTATAAAAACTATGGACAACTTTACACTGAATGTTTTTATTGTCATTTTGCTTCATAACCGATAATGGGGCTACGTGGGCAAATAAAAAGTGTATTCACTGCAGTGGATAAGAGTACTTACTCACATATCTGTGCCGTAAAAGGGCTGGAAGTTTGTGCACTGTGCTTGTGTGGCTGCTCCGTCTCTCGGTCCACCTCGGCTCTACTCCTCTTGCAGAGAAGAGTGGAATCTGTCACGTGACCAAGTAATGGAGTGTCAGCAGAGGGGGTAAAGGAATTAGACAGCCCCAACAATCACATATAAGGACATCAAATCTTAAATCCTGGGCAACCCCTTTCATATTACAACTTTGTGCCTTATAAGTGGTCTTCATAACTTCTGTATCCCTTATCTGATCTGTAACACTCAGAGAGACAGAGGAGCAGATAAACAATGGCGCACAATAGAGGAAGCCATGATCCTGTGTTTTATCTTTTTCCAGCAGAGTTCTGCTTTGGCGTACATAAAGAGATTGTCCAGACAAAATATATATTTTTAAATTAGGCTGAGGAAGGTGAAATTTTTTTTTTTTTTTTTTTTTTTTTTTAAATCATACCTGTCCCACACCTGTGTTCCGGCGTCCTCCCAGTGTGGTCCGGTCCTGTTGCTCTGGTGTCATCTTAAAGTGAAACTGCTCGCTGGCTGTGATGTCCCAGATCGCTTTCACTGAAGCCACTGATTGTTCTCAGCGGTCACATGACTGCTGAGGCCAATCAGCAGCCTTAGCAAGAGACCCCAGGGTGTCACAGGTAGTGACATCACATGCTCTCACCTGATTGGCCTCAGGAAGAGACCTGGGAAACCACAGGTAGTGACATCACGTGCCTTCTGCTCAGTGGTCTCAGCAGCAGTTCGGTTTGGGCCTCACCAGTCACGTGCAGCGGGGGCCAGAAGCAGGGCCGGCGTCAGCGCACGGCATAGTCGGGCAAGTGCCGGGGCCCTCAGAGCCTCTGGGGGCCCCCCGGCACTTGCCTGTCACAATTTCAGCTCATCGGCGTCCGTCCGCCGATGAGCTGGAATACATACGCGATGCAGGAGCTGAGAGATCAGCTCCTGCTTTAAAGCTCCGGCCCGGCTTGCGTGTGTAGGCGCGATGACGTCATCGCCTCACGCCTACACACGCAAGCCGGGCCGGAGCTAAGCAGGAGCTGATCTCACAGCTCCTGCATCGCGTATGTGACTGGAGAGAGGAGCATCGGGGGAACGATGGAAGGTGAGTGATAGAAGGTGAGTGTAAGTGTTTGTTTTGTATTACATATTAAGGTGAAACATAATGAAGGGGGCCCATGAAACTGGGGGGCAAATGAAGGGGAGGGGGGGAACGGCATGACACTGGGGAAGATGAAGGTGGTGGGGAGAGAACAGCATGAAACTGGGGACAGAGATGGAGGGGGCCCAAAGAAACTGGGGGGCAAATGAAGGGGAGGGGGGGGAACAGCATGACACTGGGGCAGATGGAGGGGGGGGGAACAGCATGACACTGGGGCAGATGGAGGGGGGGAGAACAGCATGACACTGGGGCAGATGGAGGGGGTGGGGAGAGAACGGCATGGAACTGGGGACAGAGATTGAGGGGGCCCAATGAAACTGAAGGGGCAAATGAAGGGGAGGGGGGGAACAGCATGACACTGGGGCAGAGACGGGGGACATGAAACTGTGGGCAGATGAAGGGGGAGAACGTGATGAAACTGGGGACAGAGATGGAGGGGGGGGACATGAAACTGGGGGCAGAGGAAGGGTGTATATGAAACTGGAGGAGAGATGGAGGGGGGGCATATAATTTACAGGTGACTGTAGGAGGATTATACTGTGTGGGAGCACATAATAAATGAATGAGAATGGGTGGAATCAACATAAAAGTGGGTGGAGCTAAATTTGCAGCGGCGCGCAGTGCGCCGCACATTTTGCCCCTCTTTCTACTCTTTAAAAGATTGGGAGGTATGGCGTTGGTGACGCCACACTCCTGCATGACGTCACTCGCTTCATCTGCAACGCACAGTGTCTCGAATCCCCCACCTCCTTTACAAGGGGGCCCACTGAGGCTCTGTCGCCCAAGGGCCCATAAAAACCTGGAGCCGGCCCTGGCCAGAAGACAACAACTGACTTAGGAGGCACTGGGGAAAGATGAATATATTTTCTTTTTTTTTCTCACAACCCCCAGCTGATTACATTTTTTCTATTTTTTTTTTTTTTTGCCCGGACAACCCCTTCAACATAAATGAAACCAACATGAGATAAGTTAATTTTTTTTAGTGTAAAACTTTTTTCACATTTTCATATTTCCTTTTATTTTCAGATCTCTCCATCTTGGTGTCCGTTTTCAGTATTTCCTGGTCTACTGTGGATTACCACATGTCATTACGAAAATCTGTAGCAGACAAGAAGACAATAAGTGTGGGCTTCCCTTTGCTCTCGTACACATTCTATAAGTTTTTCACTTTGACCTCCTGGATCGTCAGCATAGTCTTTCTTATATCCTGCAATGTCTATGTCTTTGCCGCCCTACTGACTGTCTTGGGTGTCGCTGGCTTTTGCTGGGCTTGCAAGCAACACACAAATTTCTGCACAACCACAAGAATGGAAATACTTTATAGGGTTATTGTTGGAATCATTCTCATTTTTACTTTTTTCAACATCAAAGGGTCAAAAACAAGATTTCCCTTATCCGTGTATTATATAGTGCGGCTCTTAAGCACGGCAGGGATTCTCGCCCTGTGTTTCTACCTCAGACCTGTCTTTGCCCGCACTTATATATTCGCAGTGCTCAGTATTGCTACAGTTGTGACTTTGGGACTTGGTATTTTTTCATTGATCGTGTATTATGCTTGTTTTCATCCTGCCCTCCAATTTATAGGTCACACCTATGAGGATGAAGTAGACGGAATCAGCCATAAAGACCCGAATGAGGATGAAGTAGACGGAATCAGACCTAAAGACCCGAATAGAATGAAAAAATTTATAATGCCGTAAAAGAACTGTTACCATTTTTTTTACTTTTTTAACGTCTTATCTTTTACATCAAAAATCTGCACGAAATTAAAAATATATGTCAAGCAGAAAAACCAGAGCTCTATGGTAGATACAGAACAATTACAGAATACCACAAGAAATTTCCAAATTTCGGAGTTGATGAAGGAAGTCTTACAACATTCATGGGATTTTGAAATTTCCTTTTGACTTCTCTGCTGTTGGGAAACATTGTGAAAGTGAGAGCGACCTGCCTTTACCATCATCCGGGGTGTTGTTGGAGTCTGAGACATATATGTAGCATATATAATATGTATATTTATATATAAGATTACTTTTCTAACGTGAGAAGCTTAGATACAGTGGCTCATCACTATGTATAAGTTATGAAATAACTTCTAGCAATGCAGTCACCCAAAAATGGTCAGACATCAGATCTATCAGGTGCTAAGTGAGTGCAGTGCACTTACATCCCAGTGGGGTTTTGTCTGGAGTCATCAACTTCCCAATTTCTATCCTATTTGGTCAAGACTTCTCCACAGCTTGTCTCTGGACAAAGTCCTCGTCACAATGTTAGCCTCAATGACCCTCTCAGGGCACGTCTGTATAGTACTAGTGCATAGCTCCCAACTTTAGAAGAACAGAAAGAGGGAGAAAATGTGCGGCGCGCGTAGCACGCCGCGGAAAATTTATTTCCGCCCACTTTTATGTTGACCCCACCCATTCTCATTCAGTTTTCATGTACCCCCACACAGTCTAACCCTCCTACAGTCACCCGTACATTATATGCCCCCACATTATAATGTTCCCCTCCAACTACCCCACAGTATTAGGTCCCTCTCCTGGTGCCCCAGTTTAAACTGGTGGAGACTAGAGGGGACATGAAACTGGATCAGCTGGAGGGGGACATTAACAGTGAAGGTAGTTGGAGGGGGCAATAAATTTATAGCAGCTGAAGTGGGACATTAAACAGTGGGGGTAGTTGTAGGGGGACAATAAATTAATGGCAGCTAGAGCAGGACATTAAACTGGGGGAGGGGGCGTTCCATCCCGATCTCACAGTACAGCGCTATAGGCTGTGAGGAGGGGCGTTCCTGACTGACAGTAAGAAACTCCCTTCTGACAGTGAAGAGCTACGGTAGCGGCACTGATTGCTCTTCACCGGGGGCACAGAACATGAAAGCCAATAGTGCGCTGAATTCACCACACTATCGGCTTTCTAGCTATGTATTAAACCGCATGTGTCCCAGGAGGTGAGAGCTTCTCTTTAACATCTCAATATACTGTACATCACACTATAAGGATAAGCGTTCCACAGCGTTCCACAGCAAAAAAGCGCTGCAGGAAAAGCCCCGACACCAACACATCAGTTTTTCCTGCTATGCGTTTTGCAGAAACTCCACAGAGGTTTCCTCTGGGGACTTTCTGCTTCCTTTATACCTATAGGGACACTGTAAGTGATTCTGTAGGTATAAGTGACGGTATGGGTTCACACCTTCGCCCGATCTACGTTTTCAGGTTTCCATCTTCTGCCGGTGTATACTCTCTCTATAGTAATAGGGAAAGTATGCTACTAATAGGAAGCCTGTGTGTGTATCATGGCCCTGGGAAACTGCCAGCAGCCGGCCATCTTTAATCATTACAGCGCTGCCGGCAGCCTGGTGCCCAGAGGTTACCGATCCTGCCCCGCACCACTATCAGTGCTCAGTTTGTCAATGCAAATGCATTGGACAGGGGCCTGAACCAGCCTCTGACATCCCGATTGGGCCCCTGCCAATGCATCTGTGGTTCATAGGTCACTGTTCAGTCTCCTCTTTCAGCGGGAGGTCATGCAAGTGAGACGTGGGGGGAGGAGATGCAGCAGAGAGCCGGAAGATCGGGGCAAAGTAACTTTTTAAAGAGAAAACACTCATAAAGCAGGACAATCTCTAAGCTGTTCGGGACGGCAGGACAGGACTGCAAATGTGGGACTGTCCCGCCAAAATCGGGACGGTTGAGAGGTATGCTAGTGCCCCTTTTGTTCCCCACAAACTAATAATTCCTCTTTATGCAAATCACAAAGTAATGTGTCCCACAATGATGGAGTAACAATACTGGACATCGTCGTTACATGTCTTGTCCTCCCCTGAGGGAGAGGGTAATGTGCAGCCTGGCTGCCTCAAAAGGTTATTTGTATTTAAATGAAGGTCTGCTTGGGGATCCCCCCGAACGGAAACCTAATCCACTTAAAAAAGCAGTTACTTGCGGAAACCCACAGGCCCCATAGACTATAAGGGGGTCCGCTGGGGTTCTGCCTAAAAAAGGTGAAAAATGCGGAGAGAAAAGCATTGCTTACAGCACTTTTCTCTCCACATTCTTCAAGCAGAAAGGAGAACGGAATCCACGAACGGAGTTCTAGCGATGGTGTGACCCGAGCCTTAGTACGCTAACCCTTTAATGACCCTCAGTAGTTTATACACTTATACATATTTTCTCTTCCCGTACCTTATTTATAGTTTCTCTCCCCATCTTCCAAAATTCCTATTTTTTTTCTGTTGACTTAGCTATGTCAGGGCTTACGAGTTGTACTTTCATTTGACACCATTTTGGGGTACATATACTGTTTTATTTATGTTTTTTGGGGTCCATGTGAAATAACACAATTCTGTCATAGTTTTTTGCATTTTGTTTTTACTGCATTCACGCTGCATTAAAAATAAGATGGCAGCTTTGTCTGGCGAATCGTTACGATTATGGTGATACCATATTTATATTGGTTTTATTATGTTTTACCGCTTTGACAAATAAAATGTCACTTTTTGAAAATGAATGATTTTCCTGGGGTCTCCATATTTTGATGCCTATAACTTTGTTACTGTACTGTTGACCAATATATGTCAGGGCTCTTTATTTGTGGGACAAGTTGCACTTTTTGTTGGTACCAATGTTTGGTATGTAGGAGTTTTTGATCACTTTTTATTATTATTAATTTGAGAAAGCAAAGTGACCAAAACATGTTAATTTGCGAATTTCAGTAGATTTTTTATACAGCATTCACTGTTTGAGATAAATAACGCTGTTTTTGGAGAGTGGGGGTTTATATGGACATGTTCGATTATTTATTTTTGATTACATTTTATATTTTTTTAAATGTAAAGTTTTTTTTTTCTTTATTATTGTGTATTGCAAACTATGTGTATCTTTTTTTTTTTTTTTACTTCCTACATGTTCCACAAGAGTACTTAAAGCTGGGATCTCAGATCCCCAGTACAATGTTCTTCAATACATAGTATTTCAGAACATTACACATTAGTTCCTATGGCCCTGCGTCGTGGCTGCCATGGCAATCCCTTGGAACTCTTGAAATTAGTAATATACAACAAGGTGTGACAGGGGAAGGGGGTGATCTTGCCCCTAGACTACCTGGATGCCATGATCGCTATTAATGACGGTATCCAGAGGTTTAATTCACTGGAGTTGGAAGATACTCCAACACTGGAAGCTGGTCTGGGTCCTCGGCCTGGCCAAGTGCCAGAAGTAATGCCACACAGCAATTTTGGCTCTGAGAGTTAACTATACGCTTAGCATAACATGGTAGTCATGCTAATCGTATAGTTACCGCCCTCAGTATGTGAGAGCCCAGGACTGTGTGTCTGACACTGTGATCTGTAGTACGGGGACACCACAAGGTACAGTTCTTGCCCCATTTCTCTTCACACTGTACACTGCTGACTTTAGGCACAACTCATCCAGCTGTTACTTACAGAAGTACTCCGATGACTCAGAGACTTAAACCAGGATTTTGTTGAATGGTGCCAGTGGAACCAGCTCAGGATTAATGCTGGGAAGACCAAGGAGATGGTAGAGGACTTTAGTAAACGGAGAAGTGCTCCGACCCCAGTGGAGATCCAAGGGACATGTATTGAGATAGTCAGGACCTATAAGTATCTGGGTGTGCTCCACAATAATAAGCTGGACTGGGCTGATCACCTGGAGGCGCTGCACAGAAAGGGCCACAGCAGACTCTACCTGCTCAGGAGGCTGAGGGCCTTCGGAGTCCAGGGGCCACTTCTTAGGGCCTTCTTCAACTCTGTGGTTGCCTCAGCCATCTTTTTCGGTGTAGCCTGCTGGGGGAGCAGTATATCAACCAGGGACAGAAATAGACTTGACAGGCTGATCAGGAGGGCCAGCTCTGTCCTGGGGAGCCCCTTGGGCCCAGTACAGGTGGTGGGTGACAGAAGGATACTGTCTGTGGTGACCTCCATGCAGGAGAACAAATCCCACCCCATGTATGAGACCTTGATGGGACTTGGCAGCACTGTAAGTGACCGTCTGTTTCACCCCAAGTGTGAGAAGGAGCGCTATCGCACGTCCTTCCTTCCAACCGCGACCAGGCTGTATAATCTACATCAGACCAAACGAAGATCACTCCGCACAGAGAACTAATGACTATGATTATGAAGTCTTCCTTCTTTCTCGTCTGTTCCTTAGCTGCTATGGACTCCTAGTATATCTTCTATTCTCAGCTTATGTGTGTCTACGTCTGTAATATATTACTGTGTATTATCCTGTATCTGTATTACTATGCTGCTGTAACACACTGAAATTTCCCCACTGTAGGACCATTAAAGGATTATCTGATTACGGCACAGAGCGGGGTTAAAGAGAAAGTTTGAGTTCTTTGTTGTTTTTGTTTTTTTTTCAGAATTTGTTTTTATTTGAAATTTTCCATATTATTATGTATAGTTTTTAAAAAGTACTCAAAAAGTACATCAATTTTGACTCTGACCACTAGGCCAAACTGCAGACTGACCCTACTATTTCTGTAGGGATTTTCATTGCACAAGTGACTTCATTTACTATACATCAGAAACAAGACAGGATCACAAATAGAAGATAACACCTCTACCAATAACACCCACAGTGACCCATCATTACATCCACTACTGACAACAGACGATGCCAAAGTTCATGTAATCCCCTCCCCCCACACAGAGCTTATCTAGAATACTCTTCCATGGATCTGAATGGGCCAGCTCTAGACTGTTGCTGCCTATAGCCATGACCTTGCTGTAAACAGTAGGAGATAGAAAAGAGAACAAAACAAGCTTCATAAATGGCCACATACTGCACGGAGCAAGGAAGTTTTTTGTTTTTTTTTACACCTTCCAACTTTCCCAATCACTTCAGGCAAAAACAAGCGTCAAGACCTATCTTCAGGTGAATTCTGCTTTGCAAAGTGCATTGAAATGAATGAGAGGTAGTAAAAAACCACTAGTGTTTTTGAAGTGGATTTTGCATCTGATACATTGTTCCACTCATCTGAGGGTCATTGTTCGTCAGCTGATACATCAATACAGTTTCCTTATCCTCATTAAGGTTACACTATATTTCTAAGGACATCGCAGTAATAAAGATGACATTATCTCTCCTAGATACAGATTTATACATCAAAATGTTATAATTACCCCATACTGAATTTGGGAAATAGCAGTGTGTCCCAAAAAAACAGGAATTATATAGTAGTATCCATGATCATTCCTCCCATGAACATACAATCCATATCCCTTCTGTATTATTGGGGTATATGAATAGACTGGACATACACCGTACATATCTCTGCCTCCTTCATGGGCTGAGGGGGGAAATTTAGCGACCATTTCATCTATATGGCACTGAATTGGCTGCACAGTCTGAATGGGTTACTAAAACCCCCCCAAAAAAACTGGCTGTTTGTGATGTCATGGCATATTGTCACTGTGCGTGGCTCCTCCCCACATGACATCACACACGTTATATAAGGAGCTGCAGACATTCTGCTGAGGGTTGTTGATGTTGGAGGGAAGTATATTGGGGCACATTTATCAATTACCGTTGGAGCTTCATAAATATGGAGAGTTTCTAGCAGTGCCAAAACTCAAATACCATCTGACTAAAACTGTAGAGATTCACCATAAGGCAAACATTTGGCGCAAAACATATAGACAGATGGCATACTTGGCGCACAACAGGTGCTTATGGCACACAACGTAAACAAGTGTAAATTGTACCACTTTGCACCTGGTCTATTTGGAACAACAAAATCTGTACCATAGTTGTTCTCTTCGGTCTCATAAGTGTGTTGTAGGGTTCGATACTTCTAAACCTCGCCCATTCTGGTGCACGCTTTTCAGAAGGGTCAAACCTGTCATATTATTCTGTTCTGTCTGGTGCACATTGTTCATAAATTTGTCATAAATTTTGTGCACCATAAATTTTGGCATAGACAGAAAAGTGACTTCTATCGATAAATATTCTCCTCTGTGTCTATTTCACCTCCTGCCTCTCCTATAGATACATGATCTAGAGACAGCGCCACCTCTACCTTCTGGGGGTAGTAATAAATCCACACTGATAACAATAGGGAACATTTTTGGTACATAATGCCATGATCGAGGGGCAAGAGCCGTCTTATCAAATTCTCTGTTATATTTAAATAAGACAAATTGATTGGATTGAAGGTAATAAAATAGAGTTTTATTATAATTTTATTAAGTTACAAAACATACTTTACAACATCCTTAGACTCATAATAAAATAGTTTCAGTGCAAACAAGGGCAGACAAACAGTGAGATGTATGTACAATAAGTTTACAAGAAGCCGGTAAGTATTAGCTTATCATTCATATGGTGTTTTTTCTTCCATTAGAAACCCGTAAACTATCAGCAGAACACACCGATGGATTAAGCCCACAGTCACACATTAGTGGTTGTGCTGTATCTCTCACTCATCTTTCTTGAATGGGATCAGATCCACAATTTTAACGCTATATCCCTGTTGGACGTGAGCCAGGTTTTGCAGCACACCACACCACGAGTGACTGCAGCCTTATACAACTACCTATAAAGCTTTATTCGTCATCTAAAATTGGTGCGTTCCACTGTGATTCAAGTATGTAGTATCTGGACTAACTCAATACTGCTCAGATGTGGGGCTTTAAGGTCTACTGACTCCAAGCATTGTCCCTGCATCTGCATCTCCCACCAATAACCCAAATGATGCAGAGGCTCGCCATTTTCTGTATGAAGTCAATATATAGCTGAGCTGAACAAATTGTAAACTGGCACAGCCTTTGTGTTGAGGTAAATCTATTTCAGGGATGTGGATCAGCTGTGAGTGCCGAATATTGACAGGACAACATGTTAGTAAGCTTCGAGAGCGTGTAGGTTACTGACATAAGGTGATAATCGGTGGGGCTGCACATGGCACATGCCAGTAGGACAATAGCTCTTCTATGTAAATGCTCATAGAAGGAACTTAACAAGTCATGTAAAAGGTTTCTCCGGGGAGTCTGACATCTTTTACTTCCTCCAGGGTTCTGTGGGTCACATGATCAGAACCAACATCCAACTCCCGGCTTCCTTTGCTTCCCCCCTCCTCTCTCATGTTCACCACTAGTTACTTATACCATGGGGGCTGACTTTACTATTACACTGATGTATTCAGCAGCCTCCATGATGCAGGTAGCTGGTAGTGAACATGAGAGACGAGGAAGAGCGATTCGGGGGCCGGGTGCTGGTTCTGATCACGAGGTCATGAGAAAGTAAATGATGATCGACCTCTTTAATGTTAATTGCTCAGCCATATTAAACGGAGGGTCTCTTAAAGGGAATCTGCATCAAGCTGTAGTGTTAAAGCTCATGCCTCATATATCTATGTCGCTGGGGCTTTAGTTATAACTCCTACACACAGGATTGTTATGTGAGCAGTGTTGTACATATTACAGCTAAGTCAATGCCACTACATCTTTGTCTGGTAGGGGATAAAATCACAGACATTAACATAGAAATCCAAAACCACAAAAACCACATCATGCTGTAAAGTACAGAATATGCTGTGTGCTGTATAGCAGCTTTGGAGGAAACCAAGCATTGGAATCAGATTTCTATACAGTATAAGGGTGCATGCACACTACGTAACGCCGGGCGTGTATGAGAGCCGTACATGCCGGCATTACAGCAGACTGCCGAACACTTCCCATTCACTTCAATGGGAGCGCTCGTAACAGCGGCGTTTACGAGCGCTCCCATTGAAGTGAATGGGAAGTGTTCGGCAGCCCTGCTGTAACGCCGGCGTGTACGGCTCTCATACACGCCCGGCGTTACTCAGTGTGCATGCACCCTAAAACTGGAATCAGGAACTATCAGCCTAGTATCAGAGTTCAAGCATCTGCGTGTATATTGGTATGTAACATTCATTATAAGCCACAAAATCTGGAAAGTGCTTTAGTGATCGACATTCAATCTCTATGAGAAGGCACATGAAGGGCTGTGCTGAGAGGTCACATCTGACAGGACGTCCTAAGGAGGAAGTGTGCGTTTCTTCTAATTCACCCACAGTAAAGGGTTAAAAATAAAGTTGGAAGTGATAAGGTCAATTGCCATTAATAAGTGATGGATTAGATCAATGACCATTACCCATGAGCAGTGGACAGGCCCTGCCAGTTGAAGGTTAAGGCATTTTCAGGGTTAGGTTTATCCTGGCTCATTTGCCCAGCCATGAACCGCTTCAGTGTCTCTGATGTGCCCGGTCGCATCCATGGCTCCGTTGCCACCGTGTCCACAGACTGAGGTCTGTCAAAAGGTTTTGCAGGAAATGGCTTCAGAATATCCTCTGCATTTCCAAAGCCTTCTGGATCATCATCTTAAAGAAAGTAAAAGGATCAGCAAGCAAAGAAACAATACAAAGAAAATGCTTTGGACCCAGAGACCTTTCTTCCAAACATGCCAATATAATCTCAATGTCCCCCCTGAACAGTAATGTACCTTCTTGTATCTTACCTATGCTGACTGTGCTTTTCTGGAGGATACTTAATCTTCTGAGCCGCTCATCATTTCTGGCCCGCAGTTCATCCACATTGAAGCTAGCAGCAGAGTTCAAGGAGTAACGGTCTGGTTGATTTAAGGGGATGGGGGGAACAGGAGGAAGGTCACTCTGTGGGTACAAATGTCTTCATTAAAAACTCATCCATTAACCTGAAGTAGTAGATCAGTCATCTGTATAGGCGTTTAAGTACCGTAAGTAGGTCAGGAAAAACACTTCACTCCACCCCTGCACCCCTCAGCTCTATATTACACTCACATCTATGTAGCTCAGGATCCTCTCTGCTCAGATAAAGCACTAGCTGAAGTTTTTAATGTCAATTTCTCGGTGATCTGCTATCAATCCCATGATGCCTCAGCAAAGCACTGTCTAGAGACCGCACCACCTCTACCTTCTGGGGGTTGTGTAATTATCATAGTCTCCTAAATAATCTAAGAGACCATGTGTATACAGTCGGGGAATGTGCACAGGGATCTTCTTCATTGCAGCTGTGTGACAGGAGCGTCTGATAAGCAGCAATAGCTAGTAATAGCAGTGAGCACTGGAGTCATGGATCCCTCCCCTGAGCACCATCTATTACTGTCTCCCAGTCCAGCTCCACCTCATTCCCCTCATATTGAACACAAGTTCACTTTATTGGTGGCGTTCAGTGCGAGTGGTGTGGAGAGGGCTGGGTAGAGACAAAGTGTTCGGAGGACTTACATTACATGAGGAATAAAAGACAGAATCTGCAGCATTGAGGGCTTCAAGTGACTGTGCTTGTTCTTAAAACCCACAAGGTACTATGCCTACGTTAACAGAGATAGACTCTATTTAAGGCCCTTGTAATATGTACTTTCCGTCTTCAGAGTAAGATTAGTTCTCTTTGTTTAACTCTTCAAAGCCCCAAAGACTATAAGTAACAAATATAAATAAGTGTCATACATCATAGTCCAAAACCTTATTCTTGTGTCTCCTGCGCTCTCTAGCCGAAGGTAATGCTTGTGGATCAGGTAATGGATCAAAGAATGCAGGATACGGTTCTCCATTTTCACCTTTAAAAAAAAACAAAAACAAAAAAAACTCCTTAAGTGTGTATTTGTATCACTATTAAGTAGTTGTGTTCTCCATGTGGATTCTGCACTGACATCTGCCTCCGCTTCATTTCTGATCACAGTTCCTTGGATTTCTGCTGCAGATTCTCTTGCATTTTACAACTGCCATCTAAAGGGGCATTCACACAGAGTAACGCCGGGCGTGTATCACAGCCGTACACGCCGGCGTTACGGCAGACTGCCGAACCCTTCCAATTCACTTCAATGGGAGCGCTCGTAAACGCCGCTGTTACGAGCGCTCCCATTGAAGTGAATGGGAAGTGTTCGGCAGTCTGCCATAATGCCGGCGTGTACGGCTGTGATACACGCCCGGCGTTACTCCGTGTGAATGCCCCCTAACAGCAGCAATCACCACTACATGCCTGTTTTAGTAAATCCTTGTGTTTCCCATGAAATAACATCCTTTCTCTGAATTTTGCACTGTGCTATTCCACAGTTATTCCTCCCATAGTGTGAATAAACTGAACAAGTATCACAGTTACCCTTGTTAATGGGACTAGGTCTTGTGTACAGACGTGCCCAGGAACTTTTGCTGTTATTCTGCTAATTGAATTAGATTAGATTTCTGAATAAAATGTGTTGAAGTGTGACCTGTGCATACAAAGAATGACTAATGGAGTGAATCATTACTTACCTATAAATGCGCTCTCAGATTCCAGCAGAGAGGTCTTCAGTAGGTCTTTGGATGGATCACTGATCTGTGGTCAAACAAGTACACAAGAAAATGTGTTCAAAGAACTAAAGGGGTATTCCAGTAACACAAAATTTCCCCTATCCTAAGGATTGCGATTCAGTGGGGAGTCCAATCTTTGGACTCCCACCAAGCCAGAGAATTGTTGTTCTTTGTATCACAGTTTTGTAGCCTGGCAGGTCAGGCGGTGTGTGCCGCTGTGTTATTGTCAATGTGACTGCTGAAGGCAGCCAAAAAACAGCGATATCCAGCAGTCCCACTAAAAAGAAAGGAACAGCACATGGCGCACAAGCTGACACTCCACTCATAACAGGGGCGGAAAACATCATCAATGGGAGCTCCAGTGTTCAGACCTCCTCACCAATGAGCACGTTACCCCTTATCTTTTGGTCAGTTAGTAAATTGGGCATAGTACCAGCTGTAAACCATTTCTATCCATGTGCTGACTTATGTTATAGGCACCAGTGAGCAGTTACTTACCACTCCAGGGCGAGGGAAACTGAATGCAGGGACTGGTCCAAAATCTATAATGTAGTTGAAATAGAACAGAGTTATGGTACTGAAGTGATTCTATATTCACACACTGATATATTGTTAGGTAGTAGACTTCTAATCACTGCAGGTTGTCACATCTGAACAGAAGAATGTTTAAAGGTAGTCTACCCCCCCCCCCCCTCCCCCAAGCAAATTCACCTGCCATCGTTGTTCACCCTTGTAACATTTTGATTGATAATTAAATGGGGTTTAATCCTTTGGACACCCTATAAGCTGCATGAAGAGGCAGCAGCACTTCCTGAGGCCACATGACGTCAAGTTCATCAGTCACATGGCCTGATTGCAGCTCTGTCCCATTTAATGGGACAGGGCTAAGCTGTGATACCAAGCACAACCACTGCATAAATGTACAGCACTGTGCTTGGTAGTAATGAAGAGCATTGCTCAAATGAAATGGGCTTGGGGGTGTTGGACCCCTGTCTATCTTTAACTGATAACCTATGCTAAGGATCCTAAGGCTAGATCAGCAAATAATTACACTCGAAAATCCCCTTAACAAAGCTGAATTATGTACATTCTGATGGTGGATATCTCCATCTTGGCACTATAGCGGTGTGTGATCATAATAATGTGATTCTAAGAATATACATATTACAATTACTTAAGGCAGTCATATATTTGTTCAGTCAACAACTATAATTTCTGTCCCTTTCTCCATATACATGCATGCTCAGCTTGGGTTCTGAATTGGGAGAAGGAAGTGAGCAGCTACCAGACACCTACAGTAGTGTCTAGTTATATACACCCCCTTACACATAAGCAGCTACCAGACACCTACAGTAGTGTCTAGTTATATACACCCCCTTACACATAAGCAGCTACCAGACACCTACAGTAGTGTCTAGTTATATACACCCCCCTTACACATGATCAGCTACCAGACACCTACAGTAGTGTCTAGTTATATACACCCCCTTACACATGAGCAGCTACCAGACACCTACAGTAGTGTCTAGTTATATACACCCCCTTACACATGAGCAGCTACCAGACACCTACAGTAGTGTCTAGTTATATACACCCCCTTACACATGAGCAGCTACCAGACACCTACAGTAGTGTCTAGTTATATACACCCCCTTACACATAAGCAGCTACCAGACACCTACAGTAGTGTCTAGTTATATACACCCCCTTACACATGAGCAGCTACCAGACACCTACAGTAGTGTCTAGTTATATACACCCCCTTACACATAAGCAGCTACCAGACACCTACAGTAGTGTCTAGTTATATACACCCCCTTACACATAAGCAGCTACCAGACACCTACAGTAGTGTCTAGTTATATACACCCCCTTACACATGAGCAGCTACCAGACACCTACAGTAGTGTCTAGTTATATACACCCCCTTACACATGAGCAGCTACCAGACACCTACAGTAGTGTCTAGTTATATACACCCCCTTACACATAAGCAGCTACCAGACACCTACAGTAGTGTCTAGTTATATACACCCCCTTACACATAAGCAGCTACCAGACACCTACAGTAGTGTCTAGTTATATACACCCCCTTACACATCAGGTGGTCTCATCAATATTGAAAGAACAAATAGACACTTTTATGAGATGGATTTTCACCTCATAGACTATGATACCATAAATGTCTGCTGGCTGTGGTCCCATTTATGGGAGGGCTCACCTCCTGAATAAAGGTGGGACCCCACATCTCTAAGAAATGTATGGCATATCCTGTGGCTACAACAAAATATATTTTATAGATTGAACCATTGAAAAGATATTTATTAAATGGGCTGCTGAAAATGATCAGAGCGGAGTAGAACAGGTGAATAGAGCTTCTCCTATAAAACAATGGCCCTCATCTTACCCTCTGGGATCGCTGTTCTCCGCTTCATCTTGTTTAGGTTCTTCTGCTGCTCCCTCAGTAGCGCCTGCTGCTGGATCTCTAGTGTTTGATCATCCTTTGGAGGGTCAGGAAACATGATCCGAACACCTTCACGAGTATCAGTATCTGTTTGGATAGAGATTAAAAAATGTAAAAGATTATAAACTTCACCTAAATTTGTGGCAAACAAAAAATGTGTACGTGTTTTGCGCCAGATTTATTCTTTGCTTGTAACACTTTCTGTGCCTCATACAGTAAAGGCCATGGCTTAGAGAAAAGAGGATGTGATGTGACCAAAGGGTTGTGGTTAATGGGGTTTCTAGAAATCATTCATTCATTCTAAACCCCTTTCTGATGAATGCGCTGCTGCTATTGAAAGTAAAGCACTGATCAACCGTCTGTATTGCTGACTGGCAGAAATCTGCCCTTGTAAAGTCCCCCAAGCACTTACCCCTGTACTTTAGATCATTGAAGTCTCTGATGTTCTGCATGTTCACATTATCCAGACCCTTTAAAGATGGCCTCCTTACAGTGGCTTGAAGTTTCTGTCTGGCCAATTCAAAGACGTCTGCTGAACTCTTCTCCCTTCTTCTTCTGAAATATGAAGTGAATATATTGTGGAAAAAATTCAGATATTTTAAATAGTAAAAAAAAAGAACTAGAAGTGTCAATTAAAGATGTAGAGAAATTCATGACAATACCAAAAAGGTGGAATGCAGCAGAAAATCATTGAGACTAATAATGCAACCAAAAATCGGTACATAACTCAGAAATCCCTTCTGCTTATTAACTCCACCATCATCCTTGTTTATTCAAAGTGCAATATGCGAGGGAAGTGAAAATGTCTATCCCTGGGCTTCAAGTGTTACGCCAATAGTTTACTGAGCACAACTTCACGCCTCTGCAATAGTGTCCTGCCTCACTTCTAAAAGCTTATGCAGAGGATGAAAATGGCCATTATGTGGTATCACACAAAAGCAAAAGGTAAGCATTGTAAGAAATAACCTACCACAAAACAGGAGCATTGTACAACACAGCAATGACAAGTTCCGTAATAAAAATTCCAGCGCCAAAAAATAGATAAAACTTGACTTTTACTGAATCATATTAAAAAATCTTTACAAAAATAGATCCATATTGCAAATACAAACACTGCTTACGCGTTTCAGGACAATAAAATATGTCCCTTACTCATGCACGATGCGTAAGTAGATCACATTCTTTTTTAGGGTATTATTTTAAAACTGGGGGATATAACATTTACGGTGCCTGAATAGCCTTTTTAAAGGCTATTCACGCAAATGTGGGGCTCTATCAGCATGATTTTGCTGATAGAGTCCCTTTAAAGAAACCTTTGCAAAGTTACTCTGACATGGAGATTTAGTTACTTTTTTCCATTTGTATTGGTGCCAGAGATATACTAATAGAAATCTTAGATTGTGAGCTTTATAAGGGAGAGTAACTGATAATGTCTGTAAAGTGCTGCGCAATATGTTGGCGCTATACAAGTAATAGAAATGAATAAATAATGACCCATATACCCTTTAAAAATGTGATTTCCAGAACAATTTAATCCCTGCGGCACAGTGGATCTTTAGAAAGAACATTAGAGTACAGTACCCGCTCATAGAAGGTAAGGAATCATTCTCATTCTCTGTATCTTGTAAGCGACCCTCTAGACGTCTCTGCTCACTTCGCAGCTGCTTCCTTAATTCGGTCAGTTCACTGATCACACTCTTCTTCTCATCTATTAGTAAAACACACAAGTATACAAATTTACTAAATAGCTTCAGACTATCATCTTAAAGGTCAGAACAAGCTTGTTTTTTAAAAAAAAAAAAAAGTCCTGTTCCTCTTGTCAGAAGCCAAATGAGATCTTACTAATGGTAATGGCTGTATTCAGACAGTCAGATATCGCCAGTAGGAGCGGCGATCAACGAGAAACATGTGGATGAGCATTTGTTTGCATTGGCCTAAATACAAAGGTTGAATGGGGAGGGGGGGGGGAACAATATGTACTGCGGTTATTTCTCCCCAATGCGTCAGCATGGATTATCAGCAGCGCCGCCCTGGTTGCACAGGATGAAGTTCTGCCAATAACATGCATTTTTTAACCTGCTTAAAAGATGTGACCAGCCAACCAACCAGCACTCACATATTAGTCAGCTGACCGGCAGCATGTGTTCCCAGGAGCATAAATAGCCCAATCTAATGGGGACCTAAGCCCTTTCCCTCAAATCGACTGTGCAGCAAAAAAACAAAACAAAAAAAAACAAAACACATTGATCAAGTCTGCAAACCCTTCAGCAATACTTTTAGAAAAGTAATGACAAAAGTGCCCATCACAATGCCAACAGGAGGAGGAGGGCAGAAAGTGGGTAAATGTTTATCTAACTTTCTAGCGTTGCAGCGTCCAACAAAGCCTTTCTAATGCAAACACCAAAGTCTAGCTAATATCTCCTGTTTTTGATTTATATATGGAATAGAGAATGCTTTATGATTAGTCTTTATTTGCATGGACCATACTGACAGTCCTTATCCAGCCAAAGGAACAAACCTCCAGATGTCATTGTAAAAACACAACTTAGAGTGTTCTTCAGAGGTGGCTGCCAACCCCCCCCCCCCCTTGAGTATTCTGTCATATTGTGTTTTTAATGCATCAATACAGTGGACGACATCTTGTTTACAAGCGCTGGAGGTTCGTTCCTTTAGCATCTGGACTCCACTGTCCTAGTGTTCATCCTGTGCTTGATTCATCCACATTTAGGTCAGTGAGGAGGATTCTGATCGCTCTTATAAGGTCCACTCCCTGGCCCGACAGGCAAATGTAAAAACGAAATCAACCACAGAAAAGCACTTAAATGAATGCAGCTCCTAAAGATACAAGCATCAATATAGTGTTATCTTATTCATCCCCTACATCAGAAAGCATGTATTATTATCAGTGTTTATCACTTACTACAGAGATTCCCTCCCAATCCCCTATTGAATGTCTTACTATACATACCATAGGCTCTCAGCTGATTTCTTCTAGCTGGGACTGGTGGAGAAACTGTCCTGGATTGTGGCTCACCCTGTTTCATAAAGCAGATAACACCAAGATATTAGTCTTCCATAACACAAGGCAATCATCATTTAGGAGATGGTTATATTTAAGGTCCCATACACAGAAAACATGTCAGCTAGCCTTGTCTATTTCAGAAGGACTGCTTATCTAAGGCTACAGCAGTTCACATCTACTTTGGAGACTCCATTGCAGTTTGCATCCAAAATCCATGGATGAAAAATGCTGCAAATCCTGTTTTTCTGTCCGGAAGTTTTAGTTTAAAAACAACGGGTCCCATTATAGTTACTGGGCTCTGTATGTGACCGCTGTTGTAGCCGTTCATCTATCCGTTGTTCCAGTCCTCTGACCAACAGATAGGCTGATACTAGTGTGAATCTAGAGCTGTTAGGGGGCGCCCTGACACTTGCCCAAGAGCTGATGTCAGGGAAAAGAGGACTTGACACGTTAAATTTCCAGATGTGTTTGGCAGCAGCTTAAAACATACATACATACTCAGCAGAAACTGAAAATGTGTGTATGGAATCAGGATAAACACAGTAAAAAATGCTGCTAAGAATACTTTCAGAAATAGAAAGAAGTTTATTTGTGTCAATTAATAAAATTAAGTGACTGTAAAAAAGAGAAATCTAAGTCGATATCTGATGTGGCCACCCTTTGCCTTCAAAACAGCATCAATTTTTCAAGATACACTTGCCCACAAAGAACTCTGCAGGGAGGTTGTTCCAAACATCCTAGAGAACCAAGCACAGATCCTCTGTAGATGTAGGCTTGCCCCAGTTCTTTTTTCTTCATGTAGTCCCAGACTGACTGGTTGATGTTGAGGTCAGGGCTCTGTGGGGGCCATATCACCAATTCCTGGACTCCTACTCTAAGGGATCATAACACCAATCTTGACGCGATTTAGATTTCTCTTTTGTTAATTGACAAAAATAAACTATTAACACTATTTCTGTAGGCACACTTACTTTCCACCAGTTTTCCATTTCAGCCTAACACTTTTGCACAGTACTGTAGTTGATGTCTGCTATGATCCACACAAATGGTCTTTTGCTGTTTCAAAGATTTTCTTACAGAGATTACTGAAATAGCTCTAGGTTATGTAACTGATAGACATTTCATATGTATAAGACTTACACGTGACTGGACGGACACGGCACTCTCTGCACTTGGTGGTCTCTGGGGACGAGTCGACACCTTGTGCTGTAAAGTTGGGATCACTGGGGAAGGCTGTCTTGGAGGCTGTAAAAAAAAGTCCAATAAACTTATAGGAGTTAAAAACATTCACAGAAATGCAGTTGTTCTCGCGGAGCCAGAGAGGTTACCTAGCACTTCATCAAAGATCAGGCATGTGAAGGGAATGAATCATGTATTTCATTTTAGATTCATTAATGACATTATGAGACTATAGAAAATACATAATATATCTGCTATTATTTTTATAATTTCCCTAAGAGTGACCATATGAGGTATATACTGATATAACCCAACCGCACCTTGTGATCGCATTGTAGGGGATCCGATCCCTTTAGAGAACCCCTTAGGTGCAGCAGTCAATATTGATCACAGCACACAAAGGCTTAAATGCCAGGGATTGGAACTAACATTTCTTCTCCAAAAATAAAATGTTAATATTGTTATTCTCAGTTAGGCTAAAGGTTAATATGACTGAAGTAACAAAAAATCAATATATAATGTGATAAAGTTGTTTGCATTTCTTACACCATCTTATATCATTAGTAGAATCATTAACTCCTTGTTTGCACTTTGAATGAAATATAGAGCAGAATCTACCACAGACATAAATAAGAGGATTTCAGAGTTTTAGGTTTCCACGCACCCTCTCTTGCTTTTCAGGTACTTTGGCCGCCCTCTCCTGCTCATATAATCGTTTCAGCTCTTCTTCATGTTTTGCTTCTTCCTCCTTCCTTTTCCTTTCAGCTTCTTTCCGCCTTTCATCAGCCAGACGAACCAGTTCTTCATTTTTTTGCCGTTGCTAACAATAATAAATATATTGTATTATTATTTTCAAGGTAAAAGGTTTCCAAATGTTATGGCTTCTACTGCAGACACCAAAGTCTGACAGAATCATCTTAGAGATTACACATAATTATAGGTTCAGATCATATGTACCTTATGTCTCGTATATTACATCTATCCATACATTGTGAATCACTTTATAATCATGTGTAATGAATGATGAAAATGTTCATTGATGAAAAAGTACCAGCTAAAACTAAGGGTGATGGCACAATAAGCATTACAAAATAAAGACATATATCATTTTCATTTTTAACTTGGGAAATCAAAAAACCACGAGCCTCATATAACAATCATGGCCATTAGCAAAAGTGCCAGAGTAAGCAATTCAGTTATCTACAGGATAAAAAGAAAAATCTAAAGCCTATGTTCACATGTAGTAGCTGTAACACAGTTTTTTGTGCACTTTTGCATGTTGTAAAAACCACTGCGCAGCCAAGGATACTCTACTTACCTCTTCCTCCTTCATTTTCTTCCTATTTTGCTCCTCTTCAAATTCTCGTTGAATCTTGGCCCTCTGTTCAGCCAGGCGTTTTTCTTCTCTTTCTTCTTCCAGGCGAATTCGTTCTCGTTCTGCCTCTTCTTTTCGCCTCTTCTCTTCAATCTGTATCAGACAGAAGTTTCTTATTGTTGATCAATAGAGATGAGTGAGTAGTATTCGATCAAATACCTCGCTCCCATAGGCCGAACACCAAGGGGTTAAGCACATTGAATATTCGATGCGCTTAACCCCCTGTGTTCGGCCGCTTACACGCTTTCCTATGGCAGCGAGGTATTTGATCGAATACTACTCGCTCATCTCTATTGATCATACATCTATAACTATGATGACATCGCTAATTTACACTACCGTTAACTACAACTATGTCTACAGCTGGCAGTAGGAATTTCTACTTTACTTTGTGGCTTTATTGTGACATATGTCGCTGTCAGAGCTGATCTGACTTTGTAGGATACAGATCTCAGATTCACAGTAATCATATAACAGATCATATTATCACAAACATACTACAGTTGTATCCTGCAGTCTACATTGGTGTGAATGCCCTGCAGAGAATGGTCAGGAGACTGTAACTAGTTAAACACTACCAGACTCTCTTTGGAATCGGTAACACCTAAGACTGATTGTACAAAGCTGTAATAGAGATCCATTTTCGGGGTCTGTATTACAATCATATTGACTGGACAAAATGGTGAGGAGTCCAGTCTCATGGAGTCCTAGACTCTTCATCATTTATTCATGCTAGATCTTGCCAGCTTAATCTCTCCACACCCTGGAATGCTGACTACCTAAGAAATCTACTAAGTAAGTACCATAGTAAGTACAGAGTTGGCCAAAAGTATCGGCACCCCTGCAATTCTGTCAGATAATACTCATTTTCTTCCAGAAAATGATTGCAATCACAAATTCTTTGGTGTTATTATCTTCATTTAATTTGTCTTCAATGGAAAACCACAAAAAGAATTGTCAAAAAGCCAAATTGGATATAATTCCACACCAAACATAAAAAGGGGGTGGACAAATGTATTGGCACTGTTTGAAAAATCATGTGATGACTCTCTAAATTGTGTAATTAACAGCACCTGTTACTTACCTGAGGCACCTAACAGGTGGTGGCAATAACTAAATCACACTTGAAGCCAGTTGAAATGGATTAAAGTTGACTCAACCTCTGTCCTTGTGTGTAGCACATTGAGCATGGAGAAAAGAAAGAAGACCAAAGAACTGTCTGAGGACTTGAGAAGCAAAATTGTGAGGAAGTATGAGCAATCTCAAGGCTACAAGTCCATCTCCAAAGACCTGAATGTTCCTGTGTCTACCGTATGCAGTGTCATCAAGAAGTTTAAAGCCCATGGCACTGTGGCTAACCTCCCTAGATGTGGACGGAAAAGAAAAATTGCCGAGAGATTTCAACGCAAGATTGTGCGAATGGTGGATAAAGAACCTCGACTAACATCCAAACAAGTTCAAGCTGCCCTGCAGTCCGAGGGTACAACAGTGTCAACCCGTACTATCCTATACTTGAATGAAAAGGGACTGTATGGTAGGATACCCAGGAAGACCCCACTTCTTACCCAGAGGCATAAAAAAGCCAGGCTGGAGTTTGCCAAAACTTAACTGAGAAAGCCAAAAACGTTTTGGAAGAATGTTCTCTGGTCAGATGAGATAAAAGTAGAGCTTTTTGGGAAAAGGCATCAACATAGAGTTTACAGGAAAAAAAAAAAGAGGCCTTCAAAGAAAAGAAAACGGTCCCTACAGTCAAACATGGTGGAGGTTCCCTGATGTTTTGGGGTTGCTTTGCTGCCTCTGGCACTGGACTGCTTGACCGTGTGCATGGCATTATGAAGTCTGAAGACTACCAACAAATTTTGCAGCATAATGTAGGGCCCAGTGTGAGAAAGCTGGGTCTCCCTCAGAGGTCATGGGTCTTCCAGCAGGACAATGACCCAAAACACACTTCAGGTCAGCACTAGAAAATGGTGGTGAGAGAAAGCACTGGAGACTTCTAAAGTGGCCAGCAATGAGTCCAGACCTGAATCCCATAGAACACCTGTGGAGAGATCTCTTGATGGCAGTTTGGAGAAGGCCCCCTTCACATCTCAGGGACCTGGAGCAGTTTGCCAAAGAACAATGGTCTAAAATTCCAGCAGAGCATTGTAAGAAACTCATTGATGGTTACCGGAAGCGGTTGTTCACAGTTATTTTGTCTAAAGGTTGTGCTACCAAGTATTAGGCTGAGGGGGCCAATACTTTTGTCCGGCCCATTTTTGAAGTTTTGTGTAAAATGATCAATGATTTGACTTTTTTTTCATTCTCTTTTGTGTTTTTTCCATTGCAAGCAAAATAAATGAAGATATTAATAGCAAAGAGTTTGTGCTTGCAATCATTTTCTGGAAGAAAACGAGTATTATCTGACAGAACTGCAGGGGTGCCAATACTTTTGGCCAACACTGTAAGTAATTAGTAAGGAGTAAGCAAGATGTGATTTTTTAATTTAGCAATATAGACTTTATCATACTTAAGAGATACGGCCACACCCATGTATAGCCATCTCCTCACCAATTCCTGGCGGGATAGTTCCTCCAAAAGGATGGGTGATGGAGGCTCTAGAGCAGGGGTAGGGAACCTTTGGCTCTCCAGCTGCTGTGAAACTACAACTCCCAGCATGCTCCATTCACTTCCATGGGAGTTCCCAGAATAGCAGAGCCAGTATGCATGCTGGGAGTTGTAGTTTTGCAACAGCTGGAGAGCCATACGTTCCCTACCCCTGCTCTAGAGCAAATGCCCAATGCATAATCCATATAATCCAGCCCTAGGTACTCTATACTACACAACAATTTTGTAAAACCTACACGTTCACTATAAATGACAATGGCTTCTGTTTGCTTGTGCAATAATTGTGCTTGGTGAACATATAACTAGATACCTGTTGACGTAAGAAGTTTTTGTAGGATTCTTGTTGCTGCACCTGCTGTTCAGATGGTGGCTCAGAAAATACGTTGCCCCTTGCGAACTGGGAATTATTTGCAAATGAAAACCCTGACAATAAAAAGTAACATAACACGTGAAAGTCACAAAGACATCTGTAGAGTCATGATTCAATGGAAAAAAAATTGCTACAACTTAAATAGAAATTTCCTACAGCTTTGGAAATAAGGAGTCCTTGAAAATGGACCAGAATATCTACAGCTGACTGCTATCTCACCCCATAAATATGCAGATTTGTCTGAGCAGTAAATATGTACTAATAGGGAGAGATGTGAGAAAGCTGCTGTCAGACTACTACCATGGAGGGAGGGTCCGGAGGCCTCCATACACACTGGCTGTATGCTCTTCTCTTGTTTCCTCTGTCACGCATGTCCCCACGGTTTACAGAATGCTGGAAGTGTTGTTGCCTCTTTTCCACAGAAGATGCTATTTTATCCCCTGGCTTGGAATGAATACAGCAGTAACATACCTGGTATCTTGCCAGTAGATGATGTATTATCAGCTAGACTGGTGTCGACTGCAACAACTGCCCGCTTGTCTTCAAAGGCTCTCACTTCAGGATTTTGAAACGCATCTTCATTATACTTATGCATTTGCTTAAGGTCAGCTGAAATAATAATGGATATGTTTACTTACATGAAAGCAAACCATTGTTTCACTAGAGATTAATAATTTCCTAATAGGGAATACGGATGTGACCACCATTACCTTTAAAGGCCATTACAAACACTTATATAAACCCTATGCATAGGTTAAGAAATAATGTGGTGGTCTGAAAGTACCCCTGAAATCTCTCTATCCGAATGAAGCACCAGTGCACTTCTGTGACCGGCGCTCCATTCATTGCTATAGGGTTGCTGGAGATTGCCTTACCGGCTGTCCCATACGTAGAAGTGAATGAGGTGCCAACCACGTAAACATATTGGTACCTCCAAAGCTTGTAATCTCTCACAATTTCATAAAAGAGAATATGAAATAGGGAATCTGAAGATGGCGAAATGTTCCCCGTTACTCTCATTCTGAAGCCTTTCTCCAGCAGTCTTTATTACTGATCCTTGTCATCACAGTGAAAATGCTGCTCAAGCAATCTCTGGCAGCGGAGGAGATCTGCCTAAGCAAGTGACTGGCTGATCACTACTAACTGTGCATGGTGAGGGACAAGGAGGTTGTGACCAGAGAGGAACCATCGAACAGGAGCAGTGGGGGGGATCAGAGAAGTGAGTATTGTTATTATTTAACCCATTATCAAAATGACACACCACTGGATCCTCTATTTACAGCTCAGAAAGGGCACTTACTAATGAGATTTCCCTTTACATCCTTCAGTGGGGCACCTCCACCACCTTTGCCCCATGGGTTGTAGTTCTTCATCTCTGCTTCCAGTTTAGCTTCATAACGTTCCCTTTCTTCTCTTTCTTTTCTGCGCCTTTCATTTTTTTCCATTATCTGTAAATAAAAAAATGCATCATATTAGATTCACAACACTGCTATGATCTGTATGAGAGAAGCCTCGGGAATAGATTGTAAATTGTAATGAGCTTGTCTCATCTGAGGCGCAGTGCTCAACAAGCAATGGAGTCAGTTTCATAAGAAGCCCCAATTAATCTCTCAGCATATGGGAGAAAACCAGAGTACCCAAAGGACACTCATTCACACACAGGGAGAACATCATTGTAAGGTAACAAGTGTTAACCACTGAGCCAATGTGCTGCCCAATTGACAATTGCACTTTGCAACAAACCTGCCGTTCCAGCTCCTCCTGATATGAGACAGCGGCCTCTTTGGTCTGTCGCGGCCTTTCTTCTGGAAATGTTCCTAAACTGGCTCCCTTTCCAACACCTGATTTCTGTTTGTTGTCACTGTTAAACATGAAGATATTTTTCATCTATCACTGTATTCAACATTGGTTTGTATAAGACATTTCTGAGCACAATTTCCTATGTCACCTATGTACTGAATTTATATCATATACCTTTATCTAATTCCAATGAGATCATTGGGGCACGCAAATATATTAAAACAGTCATATAATACTCCAGTCTTAGTAAATGAGGTCAATGGCTGAGAGTTACTAGCTGGTCATTTTTTGGGGGGGGGAAGTGAACTAAAACTACATGTCCATAAAGTCCAGTAAATGTATTTTCAGGGCAATCACAACACCTTCCATTTGGACTAAGTCTGAGTTCAATTTGATGTCAGATTCCAGTTATTATGAATTTTGGAAGAATCCCTTATCTCTAATGGCTGCTTTCTTCCAGCACCACACCAATCCAGAGGTTGTATATGGCAGTGCAACTCAGCCCCATCTACTACAGGGACAGGTGTAGCCCTGTCTATTTAACCCTTAAGTACAATCATGGTGTCTATCATAATGATACGTGTATGGTAGTGTTGTATTATAGACACCATGATAGTACTTAAGGGTTAAGATAGCAAGCATGTTTTATATAAACCTGGACAACACCACTATGTGGACATTTTAAAATAGAACAATATAATTAAAAAAATATTTTTTTTTTCAATCAAAGTTACTCACAGTGTGTGATCAGGCGGATAAGTCGGGATGCCATGTGCGCCAGGCATGCCAACACCTGCAGTAGCTTGCAGAGCCATCATATTTGGGGGATCTGTGTGGAGAGGGACACATTCATGAAATATACACAGTTTCTAACCTAATAACATATCTCTTTAGGAAAACTAACCAAATCTAAAATGCAGGCAAGCTTTTAAGCGAGTTGTCTGGGGAACTTAAATGATCCAATTGCATACCAGGTCTTGTGGTCCCAGTACCTCCACTTTAAAATCTGGATCACATGATCAGTGGCTTTATGAATAGGGGCTGGCAGTCAGGCTCAGTTCAGTAACTAAGCCAGTGATCTACTCCATCAGCACAGACAGACAAGGGTGACGACTTGGCTTCTGAACTAAACCTGACAGTCATCTCCCATTCATTACATCACCTATAACTGAAGCAGGTGGAGGAAGTTTTGTCTCATGTGAATCTATGCCTGAAACAGACTAAACGTCTACATGATAGGACTGCAAGTCCTGGTGTAATATTGGCTCACTTACCTTCCCTGCTCCCCCCTATAAATGCTCTTCAGCAGCTTATTCCCATTCTACCTGCAGAAGACTGCTATATTTTTTAAAGCATAACTAAACTTTCAGACAACTTTTGATTTTCTGGCATTATTTGTATCATTAATACATTTTGTAATATAGTATGTTATCATGTTTTGAATCAATTCTGTGAAATCTTGCGTTTTGTTCACTCTTTCCCTTATTTCAATATTTGTTAATAAAGTTTATTACAAAATTTATTAATGACACAAATACTGCCAGAAAATCAAAAGTTGCCCGACAGTTTAGTTATGCTGTAAGTATTTCAGACAGCTACTGATATTGATAGTTCACTTAATAAGCTATAAATCTTTTCTTTCAAAAATAGAGGAAATAATTATTGACTTCAGTATAGTCCAGCAGATATTCAGAATTTAGGGATTACCTAAAATCTCACAAGTAAAGAGGTGAAAAATGAAACAATGCTGTATTAATAAAACAATGTGAAAATAATAGATTATACTTTGGACTCAGATATAGATAGCTAATATCAAAAGCAGCAGTTTCTTACAATAAGCAAGGTTTGGGTCCAGCGGGTTCCGCGCACCATAGTAGTAATACGCATCATCATAAGGTGTTCGGTAGTTGTCCACTAGGACTGGGGGTTGAGGTGGAGCTACAACTGCAATCCTATAGAAGGTTGAAAACAAGAAAAAGCGCAAAGTCATATTTTACAATTACATAATGCAAGAATTACCTTTGTGTAAGGCTGAGAAATTATTAAAATTAATGAATAAATTCACCATTTCAAAGAATTGGGATTCTCTTTTTTTTTAAAATCAGAATCATCTCATCCCTGTGCTGGAGTCTTATACATTCGTGCTGGATTTCTTCTCAAACTACCATCCACAGTTTCGTCACTGTAGTCTATAGTGAGATTTTGGTGATACCCCTTATCTTTTGATTTCACTTTACATCAAGGACTGTAGCACAGACTGACAGAAAATAGTGACCGAGACGTCTTCTGGGTTTCATAGTACACAACAACATACTGAGGCTTCTACTTATTCTTGAGTATTAAATACTCAAACATAGAAACAGTCCGTGACTTCAATTATCCTTTGTTCTTGGTTTGGGATATCCTGAGATAAATTGCTCAAAATAAACAGCTTTGAAACAAAAAAAAATTACATTACTCTGTATGGCATTAAAGACACAACTGTGTCACAGCTGAGCACTGCTAGTGACCAGTGGTATCAAAATATATGAAGCAGATGGGATCCATTTTTGCCCATGAATCATGGAAAGCTCTCTATAATCCCTGTGTGTTTATAATACAAGAAATAGCTATTTACTGTCTTCAGCCAACACCTATCTGATGTGTATGGCTGACTACATTTAGGGATAGCCCTTCAGTGATTTCTAAATATATGAGAAATGCAATAAATAAATGCAAATCTAAAGGTGGTCTAATAAATTTACCTGGGAGCGACTATTTCTCCAAGGGTGTTGGATATTCCTCGGTGGTATTCTTCGTTGGCTGGATTATACCCTATGGGAAATCCATTACCAGTGACAGCTGGCTCAGGAAGAGGAGTCTGAAAAGCTACTCTGGGTCTTTCCGGAGGAGACTTTTCTTCAATAACTGGCTTATTTTCGATCACCGTTCTGCTGGTCTTCTGTGGGTCAAGAAGTATTCCAGGTCGATAGGGGGTGTTTCGATCAGGCATCTCCTGCTGTCGGTTTATTGCCCCAAACTGTCGTAACCTGTCAGGCTTTTCAAAGAAAATCAAAAATATTTCAGAGTTGGATTTATGTGAGTTTTATCATCACATGAAAGGGTTTGTAGTATTGTTAATAGGAAGTTAATTAAAATACAACAAAAAGAGAAAGATAAAGAAGAAAAGTTTTTTTACAAACTTAAAGGGAGTCACCAGAAGCCAATATATCAACTCAGCCCTGCAGATAGATAAGTTAGGGCGCTTTCCCCTCTGCAAATGAGCTCCTGGGAGTAACAAGGGCATTGTCATTGCTCTGGAGGTAAGTAGCAATGCCTAAGGGGCTCATGTGCATATTGACAAAAGCGGCAATACCTTGGCAATGGAGTCAATGATTCTCAAGGGAAAAACACCATTTAATTCATGTGGTTCTATCTATCTATCTATCTATCTATCTATCTATCTATCTATCTATCTATCGGATCAATATCCTGGGTTCTGATGACAGACTCCCTGTAACATGTAGCCCACCTGCAGACACTGGCTAATTCAGCTTACTTCGTATGAAAAATCACAAAATGAGAGAGGATCTTAGTGCTGAATAAAGCCAGCCATAAACATAACATAGCTTTAGCCAAACCCTCGCTTGCCCACGGCAATCTCATTCAACTCCTCTATTCACATAAACGCTTGGTTTGCACAAGTGGTATGTGTGTCCTGAATGGAGAGAAGGGGTTAAGCTGCTGCCATTCTCCTCTGGTGGCTACTTATCTCCTGGAGGGCTAAAAGATCGGGGAGTTGGTAATGGTAGGCCAAATACATATTAGGGCGGGTAAACACCAGCGCCCGATCTCCGTTATGCAGGTTTCCATTTCTTGCTCAAGAAACTCATTTGAATGGGTTTGAAAAGTGTCCACTTATGAGCGTCTTCTGCTCTCCGGGGAAAAACCATTTTTTTTTTAACCAGACACAAAGTCAGACATACAGGACAGTGTCCGGTTAAAAAAACAAACGGTGTCGTCGCAGAGAGCATAAGACACTAATGGGCGCTCACCAGAGGACACTGAATACAGGTTTCCGTCTTCTGCCTGCAGAAAACGGAAACCTGCATAACGGAGATCGGGCACTGGTGTGAACCCATTGGCCAATCCTGCTGAAATCAGCTGGTATAAGAACCTCTCTGACTATCAGGACATGATCTATAACTGGGGAATTATAAAACTTATAACGCATGTGGGTCAAATAGCTAACACTCTCTTTTACCACTAACACTCAAAATAGCAGCTATAAAATCCCAATCCAGTGTCTGAACAGATAAGAAGAGGGATCATAGTCCCTGACGCCATATATTTACAGCAAAAGCCTTGCAGCAATAATCCTAATGTCATAATGGGAGACGCTGACTGCATAGGGTCGCTCAGGAGGATTTCCAGTTTGGGGGCTATCAGGCTGTTACTAGCCTTTAACTATCTATGGTTTTCTGTTTTGTAAATTTCCAAAAAAAAACAATTTATTTCCGTCATAAATTTCTGATCATTAAGTAGAAATTTTTAGCATAGCTTCTAAAAATGGAAATAAAAGCCCATTGTGGGCTGGCTTTGAATTGCGTATAAATCTGCATATACTTACTGAAAGGCCTGGTTACAGCTGGAAATACACTAAATATTGATCCTATTACAATCTAATACGTATAAACAAAATGTGCATTTTATCTTTTTTCTACTAAGATATCATGTACACTCAGTGCAGCCAAATGTACATATTTTTGGAAGATTTGGGGGACAAAGCTGTTGACAACTACCGTATCTTATATTTACTACCATCAACATAACTAAAATAAATACCGTATTTTTCGGACTATAAGACGCACTTTTTTCCCCCCAAATTTCGGAGGAAAATGAGGTCTATTACAGCAGATGCCGGGGACTGTCTTAGCTCCCGGGGCCTGCAGATTGTCACGCTCCTGCCGCTGAAGAAAACCAGCGGTGGCAGTAGCGCGGCCATGCTGTAAATCCGCTCCTCCTCCGCAGGTCCCGGCAGTTAGTTAGCCCCGGGGCTGGTCCCCACCGGCCCCATACCTTTAGTGATGCCGCAGGAGCCGACCTGTTCCGATGACAGCCGGGAGCCTAATGAAGGCTCCGAGGCTTGTCATAGATATATATTACTATCGCGGCTGGTCTATGACACTCCGCGATAGTAATGTATAGAATCTCCCATAGACGGCAATACACTTATATTGCCGTCTATGGGACTTGCAATCAAATGATTGCAGGTTCAAGCCCCCTAGGCGGGGGATAATAAAATAGTAAAAAAAAAAAAACCCACTTAAAAAAAAAAATATAATAAAAAAAATAAAATAAATAAAAGTTCACCTCCTTTCTCTAGAATACATATAAAAGTATAACATTACTGTGAAACATACACATTAGGTATCCCTGTGTCTGAAAATGCCCGGTCTACTAATAATTTTATGTACAGTGAACGTCAAAATCAAAAGTGCTAAACCGCCGGGTTTTTCTCTCTGTTTTGCCTCTGAATTAAATAAAAGGTGATCTAAGCAATAAACATTTCCCAAAATAGTATAACTAAAAAGTACACCTGGCCCCACAAAAAAAACGCCCTATACATCCCCATACAGCTGCAGGGTCACCTGTCAATGTGGCCTTGCAGCTGTTCCAAAACTACATCTCCCATACATTAAATATTTTACCATTTTTCGCCTGAAAATTTTTTTTCCCTATTTTTCTCCTCTAAAACCTGGGTGCGTCTTATAGTCCGAAAAATACGGTAATTTTTAATGACTAGCAATAAAAACTGTATTGTAAACGGGCTTCACATTTCGAGTGGCTCCGAACATGTAAGCACACTTTGCTGTTTTTTTTCCTATTGTCAGGTATAATAAAAGAAAGTTGTTGAGGCTGAATATATTCTGCTACCAGTCACATTGTTAAAACCAATTCCAAATGCATGCAAATGTTAAAATGTGCTGAGGTCTACATGATCCAAACTATTACAGCCATGCAAGCAAAAAGATAAGGTAAAAAGCCATTAATATTGTATAGCATCCTTGCAGAGAAAAAAACAAATAGTATTTTTAGAAAAAAATCATCTCAATTTACCTCCTCTTCATTTAGCTAGAAAAAGCATGTAAGAAAAATTAGCAAAAAAGTACACGATATATACAAAACACAGCATGAAAGATATAGTGAACGACCGTCCATTTATTACTGAATAGAATATATAAAGTGTCTTACTTCTACAATTCTTGTGTTTCTTTCATATTTAGGATTCAGTAGATAGATGAATGGCTGTAAAACCTATAACTAAGGTGATCTGGACTATGTAACAGTGTATTTTTGTATAGAAATGCTTTTTAAATATTTTGCATCACTACCATGGTCTAAAGGCAGCGGTTCTCAACCTGTGGGTCGCGACCCCGGTGGGGGTCGAACGACCAAAACACAGGGGTCGCCTAAACCGGAAAATACATATTTCCGATGGCTTTAGCCGCTGAGAAGCCGCGCTGCCTTTGCAGCAGGGTAGATCCTAGTGGGGTAAAGGACCTGTGATGACGTCATGACCATGTGATCGGACTCTGGTGTGGGCGGAGCTATTCAGTACAGTGCCGAGTTACACAGGAAGAGAAGGCTGCAGTGAATGGAGACTGGAAGGTAAGATGGAGGGAGGAGACAGCAAGTGTAAGCAAGGGGTGGGAAGGGGATGCAAGCAGTGTGTGAGTATGATAGGAGGGGATGCAGGCTGTGTGTCAGCATAATAGTGGGGTTCAGGCTGTGTGTGAGCAAGATGGGGGACATGAATCTGGGGGCAGAGATGGAGGGGACATGAATCTGGGGGCAGAGATGGAGGGGACATGAATCTGGGGGCAGAGATGGGGGACATGAATCTGGGGGCAGAGATGGAGGGAACATGAATCTGGGGGCAGAGATGGAGGGACATGAATCTGAGGGCAAAGATGGGGGGGGCATGAATCTGGGGGCAGAGATGGAGGGGACATGAATCTGAGGGCAAAGATGGGGGGGGGCATGAATCTGGGGGCAGAGATGGAGGGAACATGAATCTGGGGGCAGAGATGGAGGGGACATGAATCTGAGGGCAAAGATGGGGGGGGCATGAATCTGGGGGCAGAGATGGAGGGGACATGAATCTGAGGGCAAAGATGGGGGGGGGGCATGAATCTGGGGGCAGAGATGGAGGGGACATGAATCTGCACGCGCCGCACATTTTATCCCTCTTTCTACTTTTCAAAAGTTGGGAGGTATGGGTTGTAGCAAAATTAAGGCCCGTTCACACGGGCACAGAGGGGGCAGGTTATGGTGCGAAATCCATGTCATAATCCGCCCTCTCACAATGGAGGTCTATTTAGACCGCCAGGCTTGTTTTTTACGTGAGCGGCATGCTGACGCTCACGGAAAAAAAAAATGGGCTGCCCTTTCTTCAGGTGGATTCCACAGCTCGGTGACCCGTGGCATCCGCCTGGCGGTAGCAACCTCCCGAGTCGTCCCATTAATTTGAGCCGACTCTGGGGGGGGGAAGCCGCGACAGTCGTGGAAAGCGTGTTTTGACCCGAGAGTGACGCGGCTCCCCGCGTCACTCTCAGTGCCTAAATCCGCTATGGATCCGCTATACCGCTCCCTGTGTGAACTAGCCCTTACAGTTATGAAGTAGCCACCAAAATTATTTTTTGGTTTGGGGTCACCGCAAAATGAGGAACTGTATTGCGGACTCACGGCATTAGAAAGGTTGAGAACCACTGGTCTAAGGGTACTCATTGTAGTGCCAAAATGAATATTAATGAGGTGCCATATTTTTCAGACTAATCTTACTAACGTAAGAATCTGTGTCTTACAGTCCAAGTTCAGGAAGGTGCAGGAGTGTCAAACCACCCTAAGGACCAAAAAACCCCGTGTGAACCCGGCCTTAGGAATAAGAACTTTGCCTGATCAGTGAGAGACCTGTGCAGCTGCACCCCTCTTCCTCCCTGCCCAAAACCAATCTGTCAGATCAGTGCAGGACAGGAGATTTAGCATGTAAGAAACACAGCGCTCCCCATCGTAAAGGTCCTCAAACCTTCAGAAAGACCTTCCATGATTTAATGTGATCAATCACAAATATAGGAGGAATCAGGAATGGAACCTGGTAAGTATATACTATGGCAGGGAGTAATAGTAAAAAGAATGCAAAGCTGTTTTCCAAGATGTAAATAGGAAAACAATGCCTCTGCTTGCTGCCCTAAGTCTCCATACACCTGTGAAGGTGATCTCTCCTTAAGGAGTGATATTATCCTCAGAAACTGGTCTAGAAGCCTCTCATCTCTGCCAAATCAGTTTTCCCTACGCTGTGCTGAAGAGATCCAACCAGATCGAAACAGCGCTGTCCACAGCTGGGAAACTGGTTTGGCTAAACTTCGGATCATAGTATTAAGGCATGTTGAAAGTCGTGCATGATGTTTAAGGGGGCTGCCCCTAGAGGGCAGCAAGCAGAGGCGCTGTTTTCCTATTTACATCTTGGAAAACAGATTTACATATTTTTCCCACAATCCCTCCAGTGGAGTGAAAAAGCTTTTGTAAGTCTCCATATGCCTGTGAAGGTGATCTCTCCTTAAGGAGTGATAATATCCCCAGAATCTAGTAAAAAGAAGTCATATACATGCAGCAGAACTGTGTGTAAATGAAAGAGAGTATGTGTAGCAAAGCTGTGCTGTGGGTGTGTAATGTGTGTACTATGTTTTACAGCTCAGTTGTGTGTCCATAATATAACACAGCAAAAAAACCTTAAAATCTACACTACACTATAGAGCAATATGGAGGAGTCATATCACATGGACAACTAAATATATCGTTTAGTCCATTTCATCTGAACCTATTCAGTGAGTGGCAGAAAGACAAAACTCTGCTTCAGTTTTCCATCATGGGAGACAGAGGGGCGGAGAAGCAACTACTGTGGAGTTTCTTTCATTTAGGTGATAAACATTTGGTTAGTTAGGGCCAAACTGCTTAGGACAACCACTGTTGCTAGAAGAGTTGACCCTATTGCCTGTTAACCCCTTCTAGCATATCTGCAAGAAGAAAGGTTTTTATATGAAGCAGCGGTCGAGCATGCCACAAATATACCAAGATAAGAAAGCTTTAAATGGAAGGAAAGCTTTGAACATGATGGTAAAGATAATGGCCACAAGAACACACCAGTAAACATATATGTATATACTTATAGTCCAGCAGAGCCAAGACAGAGGAACAAGCAGCAGAAAGCAGTTGTTAAGTACACTAGAAACAAATGCTGTTACTCACCTGCTTCTCGGGATCTATGGCTCCAGACGCAGCAACTTTCAGTTCCAGTTCCTTCTCTCTGCAAAATTATATGCCTCCATAAATACATGCAAGAATTTTACTGGGGTATGGGGTCCCAAAATCCCAAGAATGGAAATCCCATATGCCCATTTGAACAGAGTGATGGTTTCTCCCTTCACTCTCTAGACAATTGATGAAGATACAGTGCTTATGCACTCCTGAGCTCTCTCCATACATTCCCATGTGCAGTGTCAGACTGGGGTGTCTAGGGAACCCTGCAGACCAGCGATACCGAGACAGAGCGGCTAAAGGTAATAACATGTCGGGAGGCATGCTGCTCACCCGCCATACGATGTGCAACAATGCACTACCTAAACCTACTGCTACACACGGTATGGAAAGTGATCAGCATGGCTCCTAGAAATGTTACCATTACCTATAGCCGCGCTGTCCTGGAAGAGCTGGTCTGCAGAGGTCCTGGCTGTTGTGTCATCACAGATGTGATATTGATGGCCTATCCTAAGGACAGACCATCAATATTATAAAGAAGGATAAATCCTTTAAAGATTTGTCCAGGAATTGGAGCAACTCATGTGCCAGGCGGGAGGTGTAAAATAAAAACTAAATAAATAAAAGGCGCCTTCACCTTCCCCAGTGCTCCATTGTCTGCCACCAGTGTCCATTTAGTCTTGTGCCGGTGCCTCCTTGCTGGGAGTCCTGCACCTCATGTGATCGCTGAGATTATTTAGGTACAGGATTTCCAGAAATTAGGCCATGAGACCGAACAAACACAGGCGGGGACAACAGGATGCTGGGGACAAAAATTCAAGGAAAAATACTGTGGAAAAAAATAAATTGAGATTCACTGCTACTTTTTTCCCAGTGTTTTTTAGGTGCATCTCGCTGTTGCGCCAAATCCTTAAAGAGAACCTTTCATCAATTGGGGCACAGGCAGTTTTATATACTGCTAGAAAGCCGACAGTGTGCTGAATTTAGTGCACTGTCGGCTTTCCCGTTTTCTGCACTATCGGCTTTCTAGCTGTGTATTAAACCGCATGTGCCCCAGGACATCTCAATATACTGTACATCACACTTTTTAGGATAATGCCTAACACAGCGTCCCGCAGCAAAAAAGCGCTGAGAGAAAACCCCCGGCGCCAACACATCAGTTTTTCCTGCTATGCTTTTTGCAAACTCCACAGAGCTTCCCTCTGAGGACCGTTATAACTATAGGGACACTGTGTTTCTGTAGGTATAAGTGATGCAGGGTAAACACCAGTGCCGATCTACGTTTTCAAGTTTCCGTCTTCTGCCGACAGAAGACAGAAACCTGGCAGACCGTGTCCGTCTGTGAGCGTCGGTGAGTATTTTGTGCTTTCCGCGGCGAAACGGCCCCTGCCACTATCAGTGCTCATTTTGTCAATGCAAATGCATTGGACAGGGACCCGACCCAGCCCCTGACATCCTGATCTGGCTCCAGGCCAGTGCATCCGCATTGGGAAAATGAGGACTGATAGTCAGGGCTCGACGCCCACCAGGGGATTCACCGGTTCCCCGGCGGGCAAGTCCGACCCTGCCCATGCGACTCAGGACGTAGTATTACGTCCTGGGTCGCTAAGGGGTTAAATAACAGTATACAATTTAAGTGCCATTTTATACTATGTCATTTCTCCAGACATGATCGATTTAGTAAAAGCTTGTAAATGTATTGACTAGTACAATATGTCAGCTGACAGGTCCCGTGCTGAAATACAGTCTTAAATAACGCATGTACCGTCTTTTGTTTCTCTGTTGTTCAGCCATCTGTTCCATTAGTTCTTGTCTGTAGCGATCTTTCCTCCTCTTCTGAGCCTCTTCTTTCTCTGCTCCACCTATGATATAAGTATAAAAAGTATGCCAACATTTAACTTCTCAGAAATATAATAGGTCTACCATGTAGCCTTCGAAAAAATTTAAGCAAAATTGACAAGGGAACAAGTACTATGGGAGTGCCACTTAGCTTTAGCAGTGATCACAGAGTTTGGATACAGATACAGGTCTAATGACCCTAAGTAATAGCTGAGCCTTGTGGCAGTAATGTGAGGAAACGTGTAATAGAAAGTGCACTAGTTCAGTCTTAAAGTTTAAAGGGTCTGGGCAAAAAAAAAAAAAATCTGTTAATTCAGTTTTGTTTTCCAGATTAAAGATTGTTTTTAAAATTTACAGGCACTGTACACTGTATACCTACATATAGCTGCATGTATTTATATGTAGCTCTTTATCACACAATTGTCACTCCATATGATCCAAACTTACAGAAATATACTGTTTGGTTAAAAATCTTGGTTTGTACCAATTTAAGAATGTACATTCAGTCATCTAAGGCTGAGTTCACACAGAGTTTTTTGGTCAGGAATTCGCCTCAGAATCAGCCACCAAAAAAGGCCTCCCATTAGGGCTAGTTCACACGTGGGCAAAGGGGAGGTTTTTGACAGCGGAATTCGCTTCAAAAACCTCTCCTTTAACATGGTGGTCTATGTAGACCACTAGCTTTTTTTTTCCTCCTAGCGTTTTCCGCCTGAAGAAGCGACATGACCTTTCTTCAGGCGGAAAACGCCTGAAGAATTGCATAGAAGTGAATGGGAGGCGAAAACCGCGCGGTAAAAAACCGCGCGGTTTTTTGCACACAAAACCGCGCGGTTTTTTGCAAAAAAACGCGCGGTTTTCGCCTGCAGTTTCTATAGCACATATAGGAAAAAAAAACCCTAGCGAAAACCGCTAGCGAAAACCGCGTCAAAAACCTCGTCAAAAACCGCGTGGAATGCAAAAAACAGCGTCAAAAAAACTCCTCGAGGTTTTTTACCTCGCACAAATAAGCTAGGCGGTTTTCACGTGTGAACTGACCCTTAGAGTTCTATTGGGAGGCTGATTTTGAGGCGGATTCCTGACCAAATTCCTGACCAAAAAACTCTGTGTGAACTCAGCCTAATAGTATAGAAATAGCTTAGTTTAAGACTCTTGCAAAACTATATTTTATACCTCTTCCAAGTTGGGAAAAGATATTGTCTTTCTGAAGCACTGCTATTAGGGTCCATCCACATGGAGGAAAATGGTGAGGAATTTGGTGTGGAATACTCCACGCTGGAAAAAAAAAGCCCCCCATTGATCTCAATGGGTTCTGCTAGCTTTTTTTTCCAATATATATTCCAATATATTTTTTCCACTTGTGGAAAAAAAAGCTAGCAGAACCCATTGAGATCAATGGGAGGCTTTTTATTTTCAGTGTTTAATATTCCACACCAAATTCCTCTGTGTGAATGCACCCTTAGGAAATATTATCTCTATAGCTCTACAACGCACCATATGGAGGCACACGGAGTGCCTAATGCTCAATAGTATGGATCAGCTTTCTACATACAACTCTGCTTTATACACATTAGGCCTTACAGATGAGATCAACCATTTTCTTGCCAAGGACGTAGCTCTACGTCCTCCCACGGTGTCACTTGTCTAGCCAATGTCTAGCTGCTACGTCCTTATTCTAATGCCCATATCTCTGGACTCGTTTGGACTATAAAGATAATTTTAGATTAATTTTAAAGATTAGAATCTCATCTTATACCAAGTGCTTCATGTTAACCCTTACTGTGCCAAAACGATTCACTGTTGACAGGGCCGGCTCCAGGTTTTTATGGGCCCTTGGGCGACAGAGCCTCAGTGAGCCCCCTTGTAAAGGAGGCGGGGGAGTCGAGACACTGTGCGTCGCAGATGAAGCGAGTGACGTCATGCAGGAGTGTGACGTCACCAACGCCATACCTCCCAATTTTTAAAGAGAAGAAAGAGGAGCAAAATGTGCGGCGCGCTCTGCGCGCCGCGGCAAATTTGGCTCCACCCACTTTTGTTGATTCCACCCATTCTCATTCATTTATCATGTGCTCCCACACAGTACAATCCTCCTACAGTCACCTGTAAATTATAAGCCCCCCCTCCATCTCTCCCCCAGTTTCATATACACCCTTCCTCTGCCCCCAGTTTTATGTCCCCCCCTCCATCTCTGTCCCCAGTTTCATCACGTTCTCCCCCTTCATCTGCTCACAGTTTCATGTCCCCCGTCTCTGCCCCAGTGTCATGCTGTTCTCTCCCCACCCCCTTCATCTTCCCCAGTGTCATGCTGTCCCCCCCCCCTTCATTTGCCCCCCAGTTTCATGGGCCCCCTTCATTATGTTCCACCTTTATATTTAATACAAAACAAACACTTACACTCACCTTCCATCACTCACCTTCCATCGTTCCCCCGACGCTCCTCTCTCCGCTCTCTCACTCCAGTCACATACGCGATTAAAGCAGGAGCTGTGAGTTCAGCTCCTGCTTAGCTGCGGCCCGGCTTGCGTGTGTAGGCGTGATGACGTCATCGCGCCTACACACGCAAGCCAGGCCGGAGCTTTAAAGCAGGAGCTGATCTCACAGCTCCTGCTTTAATCGCGTATGTATTCCAGCTCATCGGCGGACGGACGCCGATGAGCTGAAATCGTGACAGGCAAGTGCTGGGGCGGGCAAGTGCCGGGGGGCCCCCAGAGGCTCTGTGGGCCCCGGCACTTGCCCGACTATGCCGTGCGCTGACGCCGGCCCTGACTGTTGAAAACGCTATTGGGGATTGAGATCTCATTAAAGATTTCAATTCCCGACAGCGTTTTTAACAGCAATTCGCTAAAAATCTGTAAGAGCTCTTATGAAGATCTAGGTATCATTTTAAAGATGAGATTCTCTTTTTTAAAATGAATCTAAAATTATCTTCATAGCCTAAAAGAGTCCTGAGATACAGGACTTTAAATTGACCCCCCCCCCCCTCCTGTCTTGGGAAGCATTAGTGAAACAGGAAGGGGGGGAGGAGCAGCTGCAGCCTACACAGAGACAGAGAAGCATTTTCTCTGTCCCTGTGCACACCCTGTATGTGACCCCAGGAGGGGAGAAAAAAGAGATTCAGTTCCTATTCCCCCCCTCCTGTCAATCAGACTGCATACTGTACTTTTGTTCTCTGTCACATACAGGTATAATATAATTCCCAGCTACGAATAAGGATTAATATCCGAAACGCGTCAGATATACTTCCTCTGTACCTAAGAAGTATGTGCCACACTGATTTCATTGTGTATTTTTAACTCGAATTTTCCAAATAAATTTTGTGGATTTTAAGAAGCTGCAGCCTGCTGGATTTCACTTTGGAATGAATCTATGCCTGGAGCGCCCGGAACCGAGGGGCTATATCCGTGCAGCATTGCAGATCTTACAAGGAATGTGAGTGTATTCCGGTTTTTGTCTACATAACTGAAGACGTTTTCTTTATTTGACCTTGACAATGGGCTTTCCTTTTCCCCTCTCCCCTCCTGAATATATGTCGTGTATAATATAATTCCCCCCTGAGCTTTACTAGTGGGGTATTCTTATGTTATACCCTGAACACAACCATGAAGTTTATTGGCGCTGTGACCCAGACATTTACCATTGTCCAGGTCGCAGCTCCAAAAAAAAAGTCGCACCAAACACACAACATATACACAAAATCATGAATAAAGTTTACATTTCACCTAATCCCTGTCCTGTCTATACCTGAGCTTTCTAGAGTAAAATGCATCTCTAGTGATGTCCGTTACATGCTAAAATAATAGTAACAATGATTATCACTAGAGATGAATGTATAGTTTGCTAAAATTTTTATAGGGGGATGGAAAATAACATTTTTATGTAAAGTCCTATTTAATTTGCATGCACAAAATGGGTTGGTGCATTTCTGCGATTTTGGCGTTTCTTTAACACCCGCCCCTGTAAATATATACATGTGTGGTATGTATGAACTCCTCACATATTGCAGTTTTATGGACAGTACATTATGTTTGCAGAAAGGGATTGCTTGAGACACACTTTAGTGGCAAATTTGAATTTTTGTGCAATGTTGGCTTGCAATCTCTGATTGCCGCAACGTTGCATGAAGGTGGTTATATATATGAAACATTAAGTTGCGTTTTTATATACAGTATGCTGTGAAATCTCAAAAAAGTTAGATTTTGTTATCACAGTCACAGTTTGGTAGGTGCAGTATAGTCTTTTAACATATTAATGAATAACAGCAAAATCCTGCTGGTCTTCTGTATTCATGTTTTTGGGAGTCCGAGCTCCGAGTTGATGTTTGCGGTACATATAGTATATATATATATATATATATATATATATATATATATATATATATATATACATTGTATACACCATAAGCTATTATTTTAAATGTATTTTGTATATGAATGTGAGACTGAACATGAGTTTTAGGTGCAATTATGTGTTTTAGTGCATTTTTTCAAAAAATGTTTTGTGTTTGTCACAAAGTTGCATGAAGGTGGATGTGGCTATTGATGACCCATTGAGACATATGTAATCTTCAGGTTGTCTACTTTCAAAAAATATATAGGGTTTAGGGGTTCATTTACTTTTCATGGTGTGTAATCCCTACATTTTATAGGATGATACTTTTTTAACATTTCTAGCTTCAAAGCAGATTTTTGCTCCTTCCAGTTCTAGCGATTTTCTGAAGACACGAGCATGCGGGTGTAGGCCATAGTGATATGAATGAACTCTGCACATGTTGAACTCTTATTTTTAGGAGGTTTTGTGCATATAATTTATTGTTTGGTTCCCATTTTTAATAACCAATATACATTTGCATTTTTTCATAAAACATTCACTTTAAATCAAAATTGCATGAAGGTGCCTGTTTGTATACAGTACCAAGTGGCATTGAGACAATGCTGCAGGTGTCTAGTTTAAGAAAACATATAGGTATGAGGGGGTTGGATGATTTTTTAATGTTGCAATTTAGCTTTGATTTATCCATCTCAAAACTGTGAAAATTGCTCTGGCTACTGGAGGTGCAAAATTTCCAGAGACCCATGGCAGTGAAAGGGTTAAAGCCCCACTCCAGGTTTTTTTTTTTTTAAACCCCCACCCTTTAGTACAGAGCAGTCAATAGTATATTGAAGAATGAGATCACTCTCCTGGTGCATTCTTTCTTCTTTATTTTCTGAATAGTTGCCCTTGCTGGTCACAAATGGTGGACTGAACCTGTCTATTCACACTCCAGACAGAATAGTTTTACCTATGTAAGTTTATAAGAGCCTGTATAATATGCTCTTATAGATTTGTGCAGAAACCAGGGACTTCCAGCCAGTGGTGTAGCCTGAAGCTCCTGGGCCTCAATGCAAAATTTGTAATGGGTCCCTCTTTACTAGTGCCATTTAAAAAGTTTATTATACGTGTTATGGGGCCCCCTCCTGGTCTGGAGTCCAGTAGCAATTTCTACTACTAGAACCCCCTTATAGCTACACCCGTTTCCTGCTGGTGTGTGAATCAGCAGGTCAATTTGCCGATCACATGACCAGTCAGGTCACCTGTTCAAAAGCTAAAGAAAAGAAAGGAGGTGCTCGGTGTGTGATCTCACCCTTCATTATATGCTCCGTACTACAGAGCACAAACAAACAAAAAAAAATCATCGGAGTAAAAAAATAAAAAACATAATATATGTGAAAAAGCAATTTTAGTTTCTATGTATCGTATTGCTTTTTTGATTTGCCATACCAAGTAGAAGGCCCGTGGAGAAGGTTTCATCTTTAACGTGGGCAGACTTTGAGCGTTCTGTTGGCTGAAAAGCGGTTTCAATTTTTGCCCTAGTTGGGAAGAAACGTATCGAAACATTTATTACAACTGAAGACCTAAACCATGCAGAACAGATATACATATGCAGACATTATTAGACCATAAAAAATGATTGCCAGTAGCTTTTTTTTAAAGGTAGGTTCACACTAACGTTATTTAATGTCCACAGGATGAGAGCAACGGGTATAAAAGGATGATGCAGATGGAGCCCTCTCTGTCTGGTGTCTGTATGTATTCACTCCCAGGTGAAAAAACATGACAGGAACTTTTTTTACTTCTCTGATGGAAGAAAAACCTATGCATGCAGGACTTATTCTTCTGCATCCATCCCTCTACTACCGCTAATGTCTGTTGTGCTCGTCCTATGGCAGATGAGATCAACAAACTGTAATATCGATAGTGTGAACATTGATTTAATGCAAATCCCAAAAAAGCAGTATTATGAAAGCATTATTGATCAGCTACAGTTGTGTTCAGGACCTCTAGTTTTTTTGTACCAAAACTAGGACTTATTCTCAGCAAAAATCAGAGCGGAAACAACCCTAAGGAAATGTTAGAGAATGTTTCCCTTGCGACAAGACCTAAAGATGGGTCTAAAGTTACCTGCTCTTCGTAAGTGAAGTAGCAGGCCTTCGATTGGATTGCTCCCGGAAATCATCTTCATAGTCCATGGGGTATTCTGGATCCTTCCTGTCTCTATGTGGCCTGTACGAAAGAAAAATTAAGTGTGCAGCCTCCATTTCCCCATTCATTTCATGTCTGCAGGAGGCACATAACAGAAGAGGCTGAACTTAGATTTCTTATACATATAGGGATAAGCTGTACATTGGTCGGAGTCCCAGTGGATGGACAGAACGGTGAAATCCCCATTTGAAGCCGTTGCTCCATTCATTTCTATGGGAATGTAAGCGATAGCCAAGTGTAGTGCTCAGCTATCAAGGGAGCTTATAGCCAAACCCACAGTGATCAGCCCAAGTTTGTGGTGGCTCCCATTCACAAATAGACAACCCCATCAATAACACTCAGTTATCAGCATTGGACTTACCAAAATCAGAAGATTTAAAGAGTCCCCCAAATATAAAACAGCTTTTCATAAATGAATATAAGAAACTCTGGAATATATCTTATGAAAGAAATCTGTTTCCTTCCTCACTTATTAGGATGTTCTCCTTTCCCTCAGACCTTTATCTTCAATAACATCCATATCTACCTTTGGCCTCAAGCATCAACGTTTATGGAGATAGGGGTCCTGGAGGGCGCTGCCAGCTAGAGCATTTATCGGCTCATTCTGTAGAGTGGTAAAGGATTACCTTGAAATACATAGTATAGTCAGAAGAGCTCACTCTGTCTTTTACAGTAGCCTTCTCTCTCTCCATAGACTTTTATGGCTTGATAAAAGGGGAAGGAAACTTCTTTATTTAATAAGATAAGATAATCCTTTAATAGATATGTTACAAAGTCCCTTATATTCACTGTTGGAGGTTCACTTAGGGCTAGCTTACACGGGGACAAGGAGGCGGATTTTGACAGCGGATTTTGCCTCAAAATCAGCCTCCATAGAATGGTGGTCTATGTAGAGAGCGTTTTTTTCCGTGCGTTTTGATTTATTTTAAAAGCGTCGCGGTTTTTTGCAACTCTGGTCACGTGCGGTGGATTTGTTCGCCGGAATACAACAATGGAGCTGCAGGACCAGACCGCATTGGCAAGCACTGGGAAAAGGAGAGTATGATTTAATTTAAATAATTAGGGTGGCCAATTTTGCCTGGACAAACCAAATAGCACATGAAGCATCAAAACTACCTGCGCTTGTTGCCACGAGAAAAAATTTCAACTGTACTGGAATCAGCGGAGACAGATGACAGATGCTTATAACTAGAATTGGTGTGGGTCCTCTCTAAGCCCTACTGGCAGAAACACAGCAACCTTGGTCAGGGACATCCACTTTTGGGTGGGTTTCTATAAACTTCACCACTTTTGTAGTCTGGTTCCTGGCAAAATCGGGACTCTTAGAAAGAATGGCTATATGTAATATCTTCTAGATTAATTAAGATGATAAATATATTCCCTACCTGTGATCACTTCTTTCAATCTGAAAGTAAGCAGCTCGATCAGGTCGGTATTCATGACTCTCCCGAACATTACCATGATTACGCAATTCTCTAAAGGAAAAGGACTCCTGTTACTTGTGATCTTATGACAATTATGGTGCATTAGTTCAGAGTTACATTAATATAGGTCACTACTTTTCTATAGGGTCCTGTAAAGCATGTTGAGTGAGCGAGCGAGTGCGTGAGTTTTGGAGCAGATAGATTTTTCTCTATTTTTTTGCATTCAATATATGGGAAACATCATAGCAGATCTACACCCACCAATTTAGAGAGTCTGAGATGGAGAACAATGCTAGAAAATGCAGAATGCAAGTCATGTACTGACCATAAATAGTGTTATTACTCATGTGCATGCAAGCTTTATACAAGGTTTGTTGAAAGGTTAAGAAGGTTTTCTAATTCAATCCACATAAGCTTGGTCCTATTGAAACTATAAAACTGCTGTAAAGAAGTTCCACACCAATGTGAAATAAAAATTTTAAGGGATTCTACCACTAAACTAATATTTTTTCTAATGACCACATCGGAATAGCCTTAAGAAAGGCTATTCGTCTCCTACCCTTAGACGTGGTCTCCGCCGCGCCGTTCCGTAGAAATACCGGTTACCGGTATGCAAATGAGCTCTCCACAGCAATGAGGGCGGGCCCCAGCGCTGAAACACCGATGAGCGCGTCCCCATTGCTGCCCGAGAGCTGTTTCCAGCGCCGCCTCCTTCTTGAGCAGCAACTCCGCCTCTTCTGTCTTCTGATGCGGTCCAACTTACGACACCTGCGCAGTAGGCTCCTGCATTGAACTACAAGAGCTCTTGCTCTTGTAGTTCAATAAAGGAGCATACAGCGCCCACCCATTTTTGGGTGGCCGCTCTTGTAGTTCAATACAGGAGCCTACTGCGCAGGTGTCGGAAGTTGGACCGCATCAGAAGACAGAAGAGGCGGAGTTGCTGCTCAAGAAGGAGGCGGCGCTGGAAACAGCTCTCGGGCAGCAATGGGGGCGCGCTGACCGGCGTTTCAGCGCTGTGGCCCGCCCTCATTGCTGCGGAGAGCTCATTTGCATACCGGTTAAAACCGGTATTTCTACGGAACGGCGCGGCGGAGACCACGTCTAAAGGTAGGAGATGAATAGCCTAGTGGTAGAATCCCTTTAAGAAAGAGCTGATAAAATACTAAATACATGTTTGCTGGCCTGTACCTGCATGTTAAATGGCTAACCATGCCAGTCACTGAAATAATACTTGTCATTTTATATAAAGTATGCAATAATAAGTACGCTACTTATGGGACAGGCCATAAAGAGCATTTCATGAAACAGTTGACAAAAATGCAAGTTTCTAAGGCCAAAGATGTATCTAATGTTCAAAAACCATAGTTATAACTTACAGTGTTGGCCAAAAGTATTGGCACCCCTGAAATTCTGTCAGATAATACTGATTTTCTTCCAGAAAATGATTGCAATGACAAATTCTTTGGTATTATTATCTTCATTTAATTTGTCTTCAATGGAAAACCACAAAAAGAATTGTCAAAAAGCCAAATTGGATATAATTCCACACCAAACATAAAAAAGGGGGTGGAAAAAAGTATTGGCACTGTTTGAAAAATCATGTGATGCTTCTCTAATTTGTGTAATTAACAGCACCTGTTACTTACCTGAGGCACCTAACAGGTGGTGGCAATAACTAAATCACACTTGCAGCCAGTTGAAATGGATTAAAGTTGACTCAACCTCTGTCCTTGTATGTACCACATTGAGCATGGAGAAAAGAAAGAAGACCAAAGAACTGTCTGAGAACTTGAGAAGCAAAATTGTGAGGAAGCATGAGCAATCTCAAGGCTACAAGTGCATCTCCAAAGACCTGACTGTTCCTGTGTCTACCGTGTGCAGTGTCATCAAGAAGTTTAAAGCCCATGGCATTGTGGCTAACCTCCCTAGATGTGGATGGAAAAGAAAAACTGACGAGAGATTTCAACGCAAGATTGTGCGGATGGTGGATAAAGAACCTTGACTAACATCCAAACAAGTTCACGCTGCCCTGCAATCTGAGGGTACAACAGTGTCAACCCGTACTATCCATCGGCGTCTGAATGAAAAGGGACTGTATGGTAGGATACCCAGGAAGACCCCACTTCTTACCCAGAGACATACAGTCCTATGAAAAAGTTTGGGCACCCCTATTAATTTTAATCATTTTTAGTTCTAAATATTTTGGTGTTTGCAGCAGCCATTTCAGTTTGATATATCTAATAACTGATGGACACAGTAATATTTCAGGATTGAAATGAGGTTTATTGTACTAACAGAAAATGTACAATATGCATTAAACCAAAATTTGACCGGTGCAAAAGTATGGGCACCTCAACAGAAAAGTGACATTAATATTTAGTAGATCCTCCTTTTGCAAAGATAACAGCCTCTAGTCGCTTCCTGTAGCTTTTAATCAGTTCCTGGATCCTGAATGAAGGGATTTTGGACCATTCCTCTTTACAAAACAATTCAAGTTCAGTTAAGTTTGATGGTCACCGAGCATGGGCAGCCCGCTCTCAAATGATCTGAAAACAAAGATTGTTCAACATAGTTGTTCATGGGCAGAATACAAAAAGTTGTCTCAGAGATTTAACCTGTCAGTTTCAACTGTGAGGAACATAGTAAGGAAATGGAAGACCACAGGGACAGTTCTTGTTAAGCCCAGAAGTGGCAGGCCAAGAAAAATATCAGAAAGGCAGAGAAGAAGAATGGTGAGAACAGTCAAGGACAATCCACAGACCACCTCCAAAGAGCTGCAGCATCATCTTGCTGCAGATGGTGTCACTGTGCATCGGTCAACAATACAGCACACTTTGCCCAAGGAGAAGCTGTATGGGAGATTGATGAGAAAGAAGCTGTTTCTGCAACCACACCACAAACAGAGCCCCCTTAGGTATGTAAAAGCACATTTGGACAAGCCTGTGGACTGTTGAAACAAAGATTGAGTTGTTTGGTCATACAAAAAGGCGTTATGCATGGCGTCCAAAAAAAAACAGCATTCCAAGAAAAACACTTGCTACCCACTGTAAAATTTGGTGGAAGTTCCATCATGCTTTGGGGCTGTGTGGCCAATGCCGGCACCGGGAATCTTGTTAAAGTTGAGGGCCGCATGGATTCCACTCAGTATCAGCAGATTCTTGAGAATAATGTTCAAGAATCAGTTACGAAGTTGAAGTTACGCCGGGGATGGATATTTCAGCAAGACAATGATCCAAAACACCGCTCCAAATCGACTCAGGCATTCATGCAGAGGAACAATTACAATGTTCTGGAATGGCCATCCCAGTCCCCAGACCTGAATATCATTGAACATCTGTGGGATGATTTGAAGCGGGCTGTCCATGCTCGGCGACCATCTAACTTAACTGAACTTGAATTGTTTGTCCAAAATACCTTTATCCAGGATCCAGGAACTGATTAAAAGCTACAGGAAGCGACTAGAGGCTGTTATCTTTGCAAAAGGAGGATCTACTAAATATTAATGTCACTTTTCTGTTGAGGTGCCCATACTTTTGCACTGGTCAAATTTTGGTTTAATGCATATTGCACATTTTCTGTTAGTACAATAAACCTCATTTCAATCCTGAAATATTACTGTGTCCATCAGTTATTAGATATATAAAACTGAAATGGCTGCTGCAAACACCAAAATATTTAGAACTAAAAATGATTAAGATTAATAAGGGTGCCCAAACTTTTTCATAGGACTGTAAAAAAGCCAGGCTGGAGTTTGCCAAAACTTACCTGAGAAAGCCAAAAACGTTTTGGAAAAATGTTCTCTGGTCAGATGAGACAAAAGTAGAGCTTTTTGGGAAAAGGCATCAACATAGAGTTTACAGGAAAAAAAAAGAGGTCTTCAAAGAAAAGAACACGGTCCCTACAGTCAAACATGGCGGAGGTTCCCTGATGTTTTGGGGTTGCTTTGCTGCCTCTGGCACTGGACTGCCTGACCATGTGCATGGCATTATGAAGTCTGAAGACTACCAACAAATTTTGCAGCATAATGTAGGGCCTAATGTGAGAAAGCTGGGTCTCCCTCAGAGGTCATGGGTCTTCCAGCAGGACAATGACCCAAAACACTTCAAAAAGCACTAGAAAATGGTTTGAGAGAAAGCACTGGAGACTTGTAAAGTGGCAGCAATGAGTCCAGACCTGAATCCCATAGAACACCTGTGGAGAGATCTCTTGATGGCAGTTTGGAGAAGGCCCCCTTCACATCTCAGGGACCTGGAGCAGTTTGCCGAAGAAGAATGGTCTAAAATTCCAGCAGAGCATTGTAAGAAACTCATTGATGGTTACCAGAAGCGGTTGCTCGCAGTTATTTTGTCTAAAGGTTGTGCTACCAAGTATTAGGATGAGGGGGCCAATACTTTTGTCCGGCCCATTTTTGGAGTTTTGTGTAAAATGATTAATGATTTGAATTTATTTTCATTCTCTTTTGTGTTTTTTCATTGCAAGCAAAATAAATGAAGATATTAATACCAAAGAGTTTGTGCTTGCAATCATTTTCTGGAAGAAAATCAGTATTATCTGACAGAATTGCAGGGGTAACAATACTTTTGGCCAACACTGTAAAGGGGTTATCCAGTTTCTAAGGCCTCGTTCACATCTGCATTGGTATTCCGTCCGGGGGAGTCCGCATGAGGCTCCCCCCCACCCCGAATGAAATACTGAACGCAACTGCAAGAGGTGTGCAGTGAAACCACATGGACCCCATAGACTATAATGGGGTCCGTGTGCTTGCCGCCAGATCTCCACAGGGATCGTGTGGACAGGAAAGTAGTTCACAATCTACTTTCCTGTCTGCATGATTCAAGCAGGCAGCACACAGCCAACATATGGACCCAATTATAGTCTATGGGGTCCGTGTGCTTTTACTGCACAGCGCTTGCAGTTGCATTCGGTATTCCGTCTGGAGGGTCCCCATGCAGACTCCCTGAACGGAATACCAAATGCAGATTTGAACGAAGGGTAACACGGATGGCCTTTCTTTAGTATACGTCACCAACACCAAATCTGCAGGGGTCCAACACCTGAGACCCCCACATATCGCTTATAAGCACTGATGCATAAATATATAAAACATAACGTTTATTTTCAAACCCCTAAAAATGTTAAAGGGCTGTTTAACCCTAAGACATCAATTAAAATATACAATACAACATATCACCAAATGACAATGTAATCCTCAGATTCAGCACAATGGGACCAGAAACACCATACACATCATATAAAGGTAAGTATAATGGTTGGATCTTACCCCTTTAATCACCACCGTGTGTACTGGAACCAGACCGGACAGTCCCTAGAAGACCCTATAGTTCTGTCCCTATGTCCCCAAGAAATAACTCCCGCTCTAACAAGGGCAGTCCCAAGCTGAACCTGTACAAAAAATGTTCTCAGTAGTACTGTCCCACTGAGGTTCATTATAGAACATAGAAACCTACTACTGGTGTTGTATGAAAGAGGAGATTCTCATCCCTCATATGATACCAAGAGCTATATGAATTATTTCCAGAGATTATATCAGTTGAAAACACAGTTGGGATAGGGATATTTATAGGCAGCAGCAGTTGTTCCCTATCCCAACTATATGATAGAATCTCCTCTTTCATACGACACCAGACGCAAGTCTCTTTGCTTTATAATGCTCAAGATAGAACTGTTTGAAGTGATTTTACACACACAAGCCCATACATAGTGAAAAGCAGGGGACTGCTATTAATAGAGGAGCAAGGTGAGGAATAAAGAACTGCAGGATTTCACAGAAAGGAGCCAAAATTTGTTAATAAAGTATATTACAAAATTTATCTAAGGCACAAATGCTGCCAGAAAATCTAATAATGTTTGAGATATTAGTTAAGCTATAAAGATATATTCAATTTTTTATTTTTAAATAAAAAGGTGACTATGCTACATAAGAGCTAAGAAGAGATTTTGCTATTTATTCTAGGGAGAAGACAAATTACATTGATCTTTACATGAGCAGTTTTGTCCTACTTACACTATGTTACCCAATTCTACATTGGTGTGGAAACCCATTACCCCTTACATTTTTATTAATGTATTCTACATTATACCAAGTACCTTTCAGGCCGTGGGTTATATCTCATGGGTCTTCTGTCTTGAACATCTCTGTCATACTTTAATCTACTGGTATGATTGTCCTCAATCTCATCACTCAGATTAAGTCTGAGGGGTCTTCTTTCAGATTCCCAGTCTCTAGAAATGTATCGTGGATGATCCATCATGTTATCGTTCACATCTGGTCTTTTGATAAAAGGATCCTCAGTTTCAGTATGATTATCTCTTCTACCAGCTCTCTCGGCCTCAGACCGTCTTTCTTTGAGAAGCTTCTCATAAACCTCCATGGACGTGTAGGGATCCTTCCTGGGATGATCTGGGTCTCGATTGGTCATTGGCACCGACGGGTACTGTTCTGTTTTTTTTCTGTTCTGAGATTTCTCATTCTTAAACATATAAGAGAAAATATTTGCTCAGCTTTAGAAATATTGAGAAATCTGTCACTGCTCTTTACTAGAGATGAGCGAGTAGTATTTGAACGAATAGTTGAATATTGAGGTCTACTCAAAACAAATTTTAGAATATTTCACTACTCGCTCATCTCTACTGTATACGTTTTTTTTAATGCCTACGTTGTCCTAGTTCCTGTCACACCTCCCCTGCATAGTTATTTGCTGTAAAAAAAAGCGGCAGGGAAGGTGGGAGGGGAATCGAATTTTTACTGCGTTTACCGCGTGGTATTCGACGAGTACGAGTATTTCGAATACCACAGTATTTCATCGAATACTACTTGCTCATCTCTACTCTTTACGTGTTAAATTAACCTCCACAAATCTGCTGACAAACTCCCTTAATGAAAGTGTACATCATAACATATGAGAGTGCGGTTTTACTGAATTTTTATAGCAATTGTGTGATAATTTTGACAAGTTTACCGAAAATCTATGATCTTCACAAGTTTGCCACGTGAGCAGTTGCTAAATGTAATACTTCTCATGGGTTTAATAAAATTTGCCTAAAGGGATTTTTCCGTTTACAGAACCCAATGTCACATACCCTATTAGGGAACTCTGAATTAAGAGCTCCTAAACAAGGGGAACTATAGGTTTGAAAATCTGACTTATAGATTAGGCTTCAGTCCATGAAATGCAGCCAGTTGGGAGATCAGGACCCCCTGCGTCACAATGATCTATGATGCTAGGCGTCTCCCTGGGGGGTTACTGCCCCATAATATATATGGCATGGTTCATGTAAGTGCAGACAGATAGGATATATCCTTAGGATAGGCCGTAAATATCTGATCGGTGGGACCAACAATCAGTTCCTACAGGAATCAGCTATTTGGGGATGCATCTGGTGGCTATACCATACAGTTCACATAGTAGGAAGCAGATAGCTCCATGCCTTGTATAGTAGCCATAGAGTGTAACTGAAGTTCAGGTCCTATAGACATTAATGAGCTACACTAATGGTGCCCGGGTAGTATATAGTTATACGTAGTTATCTTCTTCCTGTTCTGGTCATTGTATTGTGCGAGGGCTGGATGCACTGCCAAACATCTGATTGATGTGGTGACCAGCTGCTGGCCCGTATGCCGATCACATATTTATGGCCTATTGAAAGGGTAAGCCATATAAAAATAAATAAATAAAAACCTAGACAACACTTTAAAAGGATTAAAAAAAAAAAAAAAAAAAAAGTACCGTCTCATTAAAAGAAAATAAACGAAATAATAGATCCCATTAATAAATAAAAAAAACCTACAGTGGGTTCTACAGAATCAACTAAATACAGTGATTTTTTTTAAATTCAATTTGACTTTTGACTACCAGAATATAATCTTCTTCTTCAAGAGCTTCTTTCTGTATTCTCCTCTGGTCCTCATCCTTCATCCTCAGGAACTGATTGTACTCGCGGTTCCTCTCAAGGCGTAATCTTTCCTTGAATATTTAAAAAAAAAAAAAAAAAAAAGTAGATCTCAGATTGTTGTATAATAAAAAGTACACAGGAGCATACACTGGGAAAATCTCTGTCTCACCATCAAACTCCCATATAATCCTGACAATGCTAGATGATATTTACACCTTTGGGCCTCTTTTTCAAGCGCCGGACACTGTTTCCGGATATTGTCAATGATTTTCTGGATAGCTGACTGGTCTGTCGTCTGGCATAAGTCTTCCTATTTGTCAACATTTTAGCCAACATAGATTGGTAGCAAAGCAATCATCTAAGACTATAGTCACATCTGTGCCAGAGTCCCACTTGGAGGGTCCGCCGAAAATTGGCAGAGGAATAAGCCCTGCACAGAGGACTTTTCTCTCTGCTGCTTTCAGTTTAAAAACAACAGACACCCAATGGACCTCATTACACTTAATGCAATCTGCCAGGCTCCGCGTTTAAACGGTGTTTGTAGCGATCCATCTCTCAGTTGTTCAGATCCCCAACAGAGATGCAATGCTAGTGTTAACCTAGTGTAAAGCTCGCTTTGCTATCGATAAGAAATTGTCAAAAAAGAGCTATTTTGTCAGCTTTGTCAAAAGTTTGGCTTACTGACTCCATAGCCCTGATATGAACCAAAGGTCATTTTGTATTGCCCAAACCTTAACCTCTATGCACAAGACAGAGTTTGCAGTCCAAGGGGGCATTGGATGCTCCATACCATTAATTATAGAGCAGGTCATATCCCACTGAAATCCATAGGGGACAGAAGGCACTCAGATGTTACTGAGTATGATATAAAGTAGAGGACCTACCTTAGCTGAAAGCCGCTCACCAATGGGGAGAGACACACCGTAAGTAAGTGGGTTTACTTCAGCAGTACTGGTAAAGTGCTTCTAGATGAGAAAAGATTAGAAGTTTTTCAGTGGTATTACTTTATGTGCAGCTACATGTTAGTTAAAGGGAAGCGGTCACATTGTACATGCCATGTGGGCAGCAGGATACACAACGGAGGAGCTGCAGAGCCATAGTTTTATGAGGAATGATTGACACTACATTCACACATTATTTACATGTAGCTGGACAGCATTTTCAGTGTAAAAGGTTCTTTTTATATCATCCATAGGGTGCATGATAGATTGGAATATAAATTGCAATACTCCTCTTTACACTAGTCCCCTTACGTAAAATACTGATGTATACTGACCATGACTGTCCAAAGAGTTTCTAGAGCAAATGGACATTATCAAAGATGGTCACTCGCTTGATCTCATGCATGTATTTATCAATCATATAAGAATAAAGTCTGGGTTGCAATTTTCCATTAGCAGGGATATGCAAAGCCAGAGGCCTTATAGAAAGCTGCTGCCCACCCCTTGCAAGATAAACCATTATAGAAGGGAGCAGTCTATGAGCTGTATAAAAAAAATACTCAAAAATAAAATATTACTGATGTAGCACAGACATCAGAGATTATTGTAATATCCATGGAACGTAAATAATTAAAATCAATATACATACATTCAAAGGCAGACAAGGACTAATGAGATGACTGTAAAAAAAAATAAAATATGCAGCCACTATATGGTAGCAAAGCTTCAGCCAAAATGGATTGTGCGCAGCAGATAGAGTACTGAATAGCAAGTGATAATAAGCCACACAAAATGGGCATTAGGTCCCATCACAGTGCAGGTTTGATGTCCCCCTTTCATATCAAAACTGCACCGTAAGCCTGGCCCTGAAAAATGCATACGGAACTAAAAAGCAAGGCTTATTTATAAAGCTAAATAATTGATATGATTTTACGGATGAGGTTAGTAATGAAAAACACCACGTTAGCATTAATTGTATACGTATGTATTACGACACAGCGGATGCGCACACATTAGTATGAAGCCATACAGCAGCCTCCTACCTTACGTTTGGCCAGAACATTTCCCTAGAAGTCAGGAAAATACAGCACACTATTACACGGAAATTAAACTTTACTGGGGAGAAAGGTCACGATAAAGATTCTTTGCTTTGGCCATCATGGTGATCATTGGTGCAATTGAGCTGCAAGATCTTCTAGACTGGTATAATATTTGCTAAGAGTGTAATGTCAGTATCACGTGGCAGTGGTACCTGAACATATAATATTAATTGGTTCAGGGACGACTACTGTATGTAGAAACCGTGACTATGGAAAATTCGGAATTGGTTCTGAAGACCGAAAATAAGAAAAAAGGAGGACTGATAAAAAAAAAAAAAAAAGCAAAAAACAAGGTATATAAAGCAAGATCTAACATGTAGCAGATAGAAAAAGCAACTAGACAGTGGCTAAAGGACATCTGTCAACAGGAAAATGTAGAGATGATTCTTCTGTATCCCAAAATATCAGTATTATTCAAATCTGATGCCCATTTGCCAGAAAATTGCAATATCTAATAACAAAAAATTGCTTTGGGGTGTGATCTCGCTTGCCTGGCCTTTGGTTTTCCCTCTAGCTTGCCTTTCCCTATACCTGGCCTAGCTCAGACTGACAGCCTTCCTCCATCTTCTAGCATCAGCAGCGTTCTTGACTGTACTATGCATGCTAGATGACGTCAGACTAGTACAGCGCACCCAGGAATGCTGCTAAGGCTCTATGAACACAACCATGGGATTTGTCATTTTGCTAGCCATGTTTTTACCAGCTAGCACACTGACCCATTCTTTTGTTATGGTCCCATACACACAACCGTGTTATCACGGATCCATGTGGGGAGCTGTGAGCCCTAAGGCAAAATTCAAGATAGGTCCTATTCTTATCCTATTGTTTTATATTAATGAAATGTTTGGGTCTGTGGAGATTACAGACAGCACACGGATATCATCCATGTACTGTCCATGCCATTTTCTCATGGACCCGTACATACACGTTTGTGCATATGGTAGCCTAATGCTTGTCCATCAAGTACTGAAGGGTGGAGATGGCCACAGTATATGAGAGGAAAACTGCAGTGGTGAAAGAAGCCCCGGCAAACTAACACACCCCAAATTACTTTTTCCTCTTTCGAATATTGCAAAAATTGTGATTTACCTGCGAATGTCACATCAGAACTAAAGTAGGAATGGCACATTTGGAAACAGGAAAATCACCTCTACAAGGTACTGAGCTTAGCTGTAAACGTATTTCCCTGCTGACAGATGAATCAATTTCTACAAGGTTTTTGGAAAGACCTAAACTGTGACTGTTGTGTAACCTGGTGGACGGATAGTCCAGTGGCGGCTACTGATATATATGTACAGTACTCTAGTGTGCACACAGAGATACACACTGCATTACAGAGGACCTGACACTGGGCCAATAGCTGTATGCTTTATGTTATATAGTGTTGTCACTGCAGGTATGTCATTGTGATTTTGTGACTACTGTTACTTTATCCCTCGGTATTCCAGTAGCCGCTCTTCTGCACTTTGCCTCTACTCTACAGTTCTCAGTCAATTCCAAATTTACAAGAGCAACAGTTTTGTTTTGTATGCCAAAACCAGGTGTGGAGACTACACAGAGAAGGCATAACGGGAAAATCTGTATCTCTTCTATGTTTGTACCCACTTCTGGTTTTGGCCTTCAAATACTAATGCAAAATATAAACTGAGTAAAAGTATTGTAAAGCAGTCTGGAGTCTCCCTGACTGATTATGTTTACCTGATTGAGGTATCTTCGATAATCTTGCCGTAATTCTTCCTTGAGTTTGTGCTTTTTTCTTTCATAATCCTCTCCAAGCGGTAAACTCAATCCATAGCTAGCATCTGAAAGAGTTGGAACGTTTTCAGGGTAAACTGAAAACCTAAATTACATGTAAACTAAGTAAGGAAAAATATCCCACTTTTCTATACAAATCAATGACAGTTTAATCTCTAGGCTCCAAGGCACCTGTTTGGTGGTCCTATGGGACTGCGATGCCCAGTCCTAATGGGCTCAAAAATAATAAATTGCTGCAAAAGGAACAAATTACAAAATCACATTGAAAGGGAGTCTGTCAGCAGGAAAATTGGTATCACACTAATGACAGTACGTTGTAGGTCGGCTTCTACACTTTCCAAAGACGCCTTTCTTACTCTGCATTGCAGATCCATTTTCATGAAGTTTGGCATTTTATCCTCATGCAAATTTCTTTTCCTGCCAGCGCTTTGCTCTCCACTCTGGATATCTATCCCTAACTCCAGCCCCTCCCCCATTGCTGGAGTGACATCTCCCACTTTGTCTGCAGCTTCCTCCATGTGAAGTGTGAATATGCAGAAGCCACCATACTAGTACTGTCACTAGTGCGTTACCCATTTGTCCTGCTGACAGACTCCCTTTATGTCACACACTGGTGAGTACACGCACACTTTCTCATCATACCTCCCATTTGCTTCTGTACAGCTTCTTTTTGAGACTGCCTGTTTGGTGGAATGTTCTCCTTGGCGTAAGCTCTTGGTTGATCAGCTACATGGGGATTCTCAACCCTTTTGCTCTGAAAGATTGACAAAAATAGTTAACATTTTTCAGTGATGTTTCATTGGTTATTTATTGTTTAAAAAAGTGATAGTGGGCACCATGTGATATTATAATGGGGAGCAACTCATGTGTTCTATCACTACTACATGAACAAACTCCAAAAGAAGAAAACTGCACCTATATTGAGACGCTCAACCCAAATGTATCAGAAGTATAGAACTTAATTTTATTGACACTGAACATCAAAGACATCTGGACATGTCTCCATATTTTTCATGCAGAGAGGGGAATAGAATCCCTGAATGTAGTACAAGCTGTTTTGAAGGTAGAGGGCGCTCACAACAAATATTGGTGGGATTTAGGATTTTTCTTTAGTTCAGTCATTTTGTTAATTAACAAAAATAAAATTATTAACACTTCTAATCTTGAAAGCATTCTTACTTTGCATTTTCCCCACACCTGACTAAAACTTTTGCACAGTGCTGTACATGATGCAAATCTGATTTCCTCATGGAAATTGACATGTGGCGCAAATATTAAAATTTATGGCTGGTCAGTCTTTGTGCACATTTTCATTGTGGATTTGAGAGATGAGATAAAAACCAAAATCTGCACCAAAATTTGCATGAAAGTCTCCATTCAGAGTTGTCTACATCTATTTTGCAGATCCATTTAACAGGCGCAAAAAAATGGGTGCAAACGGATGCCATCTGTTTACATACAGATCAATGTTGAAAAAAAATTGTGATCTGGATGGAGCCCTACACATACAGATTTAGTTTCAGAAAATCTGCAGCAAATACTTTTATGTATGCATGTAGCCTAGGACAGAAGCAAAGTCTTACTTAAAACCACGTGCCTCTGCATAAAATATTTTTTTTTATAAATATTGCACTTATACTGTAAGATGTTTCATGAACATAAAAAGATGTTATCGCTTTTCTTGGCCAGTGAAGAATATTCAACGAACAATCTTGAGAACATAAGATTAGTATTGTGTAAGCGAGTGATCAAGAACGACAGACAACAAATAGAATCTGCTGGCTGGTGAAAATTATTTGTTGGTAGTGACCATGGCAAAATGTTCCTATGCACCTCACCTTTAAGATACAAAGTACATAAAAACATTCCTGCAAACACCGCCAGTCATTCCTCTGGCTGGGACTCAATGTTACATCGTAATGCACACAGGAGATTTCTTAAAACTTGCCTTGAAAAAATGAACTGTAAACCCGTATAGAAAGCAGGTAATACAATTCACACTTTTTCCCAAATTTACACTTCAAAGGAAGATTTGAGATGAATTCTGCCCTAACCACAGGCAGTAAGAAATACTGACAGGTTCCTCCTTACAGATAGCTATGTTTTACTATGAAATGCAGCAAAGAAAAAAAACGTGCTGGGCACAGTGCGGGGAGTCGCACTACGGACAATTCCACCATCCGCGGCTCTTTTCAAAACTATGGAGGCAATTTATCAAGACTGGTATTTTCTACACCGGTCTAAATCCCTTGTGCTCTGTACGGGAGATGAAGCATCTCTAGCCCTCCATGTGCCAGAACCTCAAATCAAGGATCTGAGCTTTTAATGGTATGCTGGAGGTTTAGTGCTAACAAACACACTGCCATATTTCTGTCTGTTGTCCTGATCCATCATAGCATTAGAACATTAGAAGTTTACAGAATGAAAGATATAGATCAAGCACCTTCGGTTTCCATCTGTTATCATTCATAAAGGATCAGAACAACAGGCAGAGAAACAGCAACGTTAAAGTAGCCCAAGCCCTTTTTATATCAGATTTCTATGCAGTGCCTAATGCAAAGATGTAATGTCTACTTATGGGAATCAACACAGAGATACTAAGAAAATAATCAAGTATGGATTGCTAAAAGATTTCAGCTCTGGAGTCAAATGATGGATGCAAATTTGGAATATAAGACCAGCTGGACCCTGGGATCACTACAGAATCCTAAAGCCTTTTTAGCAACATTTTCGGCAGTGTAACCTTGGGGAGAAGGGAAACCAATGACCAGCCAAAGCTTCAACTAGTAATAAGAGGAGTTCAAGACGACTCTCTGAAGCAGGACCTGCAGAGATCAAGTGTTTGGTGGTCTGGTGTCAGTATAAATAGGGGTGTAATGATGACACAAAGCCCTTTTAGTCACAGTATCTTTCTTTAACTTTTCATCAGTCCTGGGGTGTAACGGCAGAACACTTTTAGTAAATGAGTTTCCTTATGAAGAGATTCTTCTACCTGTACAGAAACATTTCATTGTACTACCCATCAAACAAAGTAAAAAGCCCGGAGCAGACTGACCCTGATTTCCATATAGGGCGGATCCTTTTCCAGTTCAGCCTTGTCTTGTGCTAGTTTGGCCCTTTGCTCTTCAAGAAAATGGTCTATGTCGTCCCCCATTCCGAAAGGGATTTCTATGAGGAATATAAAACATCTTGAGAACCCGAACATTATTGTAACACTTAGACAGCACACAATACTGAACAGACATGAGGATATAGAAATATAAGGCTGAGTTTATGATTTCTTAAAGGGGTTTCCAGGCAAATTATATTGATGGCCTATCCTTTGGAAAGGTCATCAATATCAGATTGGCAGGGGTCTGAAAGCCAGGACCACACACTGATCGCCTGTTCGTATCAGCCATTATACAGAGAGCAGAGCTGAAAGCAGATGGCTCTGTCCTCTGTGCGATGGCTGTACGGGTTACACCACTGCAGCTTCTTTACATGTGAACAGAAGCAAAGCCGCAGAGCTGTCTGATGAGGATCAGGTGGCCAGAAAATTCACTTAAACTTGTAGTCATAATGTATCTACACTCACCGGCCACTTTATTAGGTACACCTGTCCAACTGCTCGTTAACACTTAATTTCTAATCAGCCAATCACATGGCGGCAACTCAGTGCATTTAGGCATGTAGACATGGTCAAGACAATCTCCTGCAGTTCAAACCGAGCATCAGTATGGGGAAGAAAGGTGATTTGAGTGCCTTTGAACGTGGCATGGTTGTTGGTGCCAGAAGGGCTGGTCTGAGTATTTCAGAAACTGCTGATCTACTGGGATTTTCACGCACAACCATCTCTAGGTTTTACAGAGAATGGTCCGAAAAAAAAAAAACATCCAGTGAGAGGCAGTTCTGTGGGCGGAAATGCGTTGTTGATGCCAGAGGTCAGAGGAGAATGGCCAGACTGGTTTGAGCTGATAGAAAGGCAACAGTGACTCAAATAGCCACCCGTTACAACCAAGGTAGCCAGAAGAGCATCTCTGAATGCACAGTACGTCGAACTTTGAGGCAGATGGGCTACAGCAGCAGAAGACCACACCGGGTGCCACTCCTTTCAGCTAAGAACAGGAAACTGAGGCAACAATTTGCACAAGCTCATCGAAATTGGACAATTGAAGATTGGAAAAACGTTGCCTGGTCTGATGAGTCTCGATTTCTACTGCGACATTCGGATGGTAGGGTCAGAATTTGGCGTCAACAACATGAAAGCATGGATCCATCCTGCCTTGTATCAACGGTTCAGGCTGGTGGTGGTGGTGTCATGGTGTGGGGAATATTTTCTTGGCACTCTTTGGGCCCCTTGGTACCAATTGAGCATTGTTGCAACGCCAAAGCCTACCTGAGTATTGTTGCTGACCATGTCCATCCCTTTATGACCACAATGTACCCAACATCTGATGGCTACTTTCAGCAGGATAATGCGCCATGTCATAAAGCTGGAATCATCTCAGACTGGTTTCTTGAACATGACAATGAGTTCACTGTACTCCAATGGCCTCCACAGTCACCAGATCTCAATCCAATAGAGCATCTTTGGGATGTGGTGGAACGGGAGATTCGCATCATGGATGTGCAGCCGACAAATCTGCGGCAACTGTGTGATGCCATCATGTCAATATGGACCAAAATCTCTGAGGAATGCTTCCAGCACCTTGTTGACTCTATGCCATGAAGAATTGAGGCAGTTCTGAAGGCAAAAGGGGGTCCAACCCGTTACTAGCATGGTGTACCTAATAAAGTGGCCGGTGAGTGTATGTCATCATTACTTAACTGGGACACATCCTTATAGAAACCATCAAGGTTCCCATTTAATGACTGCATGCAGAGATGTTGATCTTAGAAATACAAGCATTATTTGCAGAATCTGTAATACTCCTTTTATATCTAACCATGTACACTGCAGAACTTAGCCTTCTGTCGAAGGTGTAAAATCCTGACATATTCATCTGATGGAAGACTCAGCCATATACCACTATATAAGCATACAGTGGCCTACGTTCATAGAGTTCCCACTATAAAAACCGTATAGTGCAGGTTTTGTTTGTTTGGGGTTTTTTGCAGTAGCCCCCAGTATAATAAAGTAAAGTCTGCCGTACATTATATAATTGAAAACCAAAAGTATACTTGCATATAATAGGCACAAGGGAGGCCAAATGTAAGGTAAGTGGAACCCAATGAATAGATTGAATGTATATGCCTGGTAATTTTCCTGGAGATACAGAAAAACGGGACAACATGCGCCGAGCCTGACATTATATGACCACCTGTAAAGTAAGTGCAAGGCGTGTGCAGGTAAATGTGAACAAGTCTTTTATCTGGTAAGTCCTAGTCGATGACTACAACACTACACATATGGAAAAGAGGTAAAGAAAATTCTAATTTTTGCAAAAAAAAAAAAACCCGCAAAATTTGGCCATTTTATCTTTTTAATCGTCATTAGAACCATTTCCATGGCATGAAGTAAGCCGTACCCTCCTAGCAATACTGCGTGCCATGCTGACAGCAAACATTTGTAATCCCAGTGTGTTATCATCCCATAGAGGTTGCTAGGATAAGCCGGAAGCCATGCATACAGATGGATCTATTCCACTAAGACACCAAGGCAACCGGGCAACAACAAAAAGGAAGGCCGAGCGCAGAAACAATGAAGAGCCAGATGAAGCCTCAAGAGATGGGCCACTAAGTATTATTCCCAGAAAACTGTCTAATATCATTAAAGCAAAGGACACAACGAAGGGTTTTATACGAGACAAAGAAGGTCAAATCTAGCAAAACAAATATGATAAGACATTATAAAATACTGGGATATTATAAGAAGCTTACAGCAATGTACAGGATAAACTGCACTGTAATACAGATAGACAAATACTATTAAGCTAATCATACATAGTAATCTAATATGTATGATGGGGCTTTATGATAACATTAACCCTCTGTGGATATGCTGTTTGTGCAAACAGACACGGGACTAAGGGGGCCATTTCCACTGAGACTTAGGGTACATTTAGTGATAACTATGGATGCCGGAGCCACATTCAGTTTTCCACATAACCTTCCAATGTCTTACTGGAATATGATAATGCCTGCAAGTAACATCATTCTAATTACCTTCTTTATATGTGTACATTATCCGCGTACTGTGACATCACTGTGTGTATTATCCCTGTACTGTGACATCACTGTGTTTATGATCCCTGTACTGTGACATCACTGTGTGTATTATCCCTATACTGTGACATCACTGTGTTTATGATCCCTGTACTGTAACATCACTGTGTGTATTATCCCTGTACTGTGACATCACTGTGTTTATGATCCCTGTACTGTGACATCACTGTGTGTCTTATCCCTGTACTGTGACATCACTATGTTTATGATTCATGTACTGTGACATCACTGTGTGTATTATCTCTGTACCGTGACATCTGTGTTTATTATCCCTGTACTGTGACATCACTGTGTGTATTATCTCTGTACTGTGACATCACTGTGTGTATTATCTCTGTACCGTGACATCTGTGTTTATTATCCCTGTACTGTGACATCACTGTGTGTATTATCTCTGTACTGTGACATCACTGTGTGTATTATCCCTGTACTGTGACATCACTATGTTTATGATTCATGTACTGTGACATCACTGTGTGTATTATCCCTATACTGTGACATCACTGTGTGTATTAACCCTGTACTGTGACATCACTGTGTGTATTATCCCTGTACAGTGACATCACTGTGTGTATTATCCCTGTACAGTGACATCACTGTGTGTATTATCCCTGTACAGTGACATCACTATTTATTATCCCTTTACAGTGACATCACTGTGTGTATTATCCCTATACTGTGACATCGCTGTGTGTATTATCCCTGTACTGTGACATCGCTGTGTGTATTATCCCTGTACTGTGACATCGCTGTGTGTATTATCCCTGTACTGTGACATCACTGTGTTTATGATCCCTGTACTGTGACATCACTGTGTGTATTATCCCTGTACTGTGACATCACTGTGAGTATTATCCCTGTACAGTGACATCACTGTGTGTATTATCCCTGTACAGTGACATCACTGTGTGTATTATCCCTATACTGTGACATCACTGTGTGTATTATCCCTATACTGTGACATCGCTGTGTGTATTATCCCTGTACTGTGACATCGCTGTGTGTATTATCCCTGTACTGTGACATCGCTGTGTGTATTATCCCTGTACTGTGACATCGCTGTGTGTATTATCCCTGTACTGTGACATCGCTGTGTGTATTATCCCTGTACTGTGACATCGCTGTGTGTATTATCCCTGTACTGTGACATCGCTGTGTGTATTATCCCTGTACTGTGACATCACTGTGTTTATGATCCCTGTACTGTGACATCACTGTGTGTATTATCCCTGTACTGTGACATCACTGTGAGTATTATCCCTGTACAGTGACATCACTGTGTGTATTATCCCTGTACAGTGACATCACTGTGTGTATTATCCCTGTACAGTGACATCACTATTTATTATCCCTTTACAGTGACATCACTGTGTGTATTATCCCTATACTGTGACATCACTGTGTGTATTATCCCTTTACAGTGACATCACTGTGTGTATTATCCCTATACTGTGACATCACTGTGTGTATTATCCCTGTACTGTGACATCACTGTGTGTATTATCTCTGTACTGTGACATCGCTGTGTGTATTATCCCTGTACTGTGACATCACTGTGTGTATTATCCCTGTACTGTAACATCACTGTGTGTATTATCTCTGTACTGTGACATCACTGTGTTTATGATCCCTGTACTGTGACATCACTGTGTGTATTATCCCTGTACTGTGACATCACTGTGTTTATGATTCCTGTACTGTGACATCACTGTGTGCATTATTCCTGTACTGTGACATCACTTCATGAGTTATCTATTACACAACTACGTGCATTAGCTGTGTACTGTGACATCATTCTGTGCATTAATCCTGTAATGTGACATCGCTGTGTGCATTACTTGTACAGTAAAATCACTATATGCACTCTCTCTTTGTAAAGGAGACCAAAATAATCATACACTATTTCAGTTCTGATCTTGCTGCTTAAGGTGGTAATGTTAGAGTTTGGTCCAAAGTTTTGCTATGACCCAATGGTGACTTGTTACAGGATATGGGTGAGAATTGCACCTTTTTTAGTACTTTCCAGGCACAGCGGTTGTGTTTGTTATCACAGCACAGCCCATTCACTTGCGATCAAGTCACGTGAACGATAAACATGACGTCACATGGCTTATGAAGCAGAAGCGGCACTCGGCGAGTCAGACCCCATGGAGCTTCAATCGATGGGCTATCCTAATAAGTCATCTATTTAAATGTGCTGGAAAACACTTTACTACCCAATACTGAAGTTAAGAGATGTAATTTGCCATCCCACTGAATATGAAGACAATGGAAAGGAAAGATCATAAGAAGGGAACTTAACACTAAAGCTACATTTACATCCACATCAGAGGTTCTGTAAAACGTCTCAATCAGAGATTCCATCACAAATCACAGACAAAGAAGTTCTGCATGTTGCATTTCTTCATCTGGGATAAGGACAGACCCCATTGGTTTCCATCATGTAATGGTTACATCTCAGACTTGCATTCAATGTTTCTGTTTCATTGATGGACTGTGCAACACAATGAGATCATCTTTAAGATTTGGTTCTCTCAACTAAACAAAACTTGTCAGTATATTACATTTAAGTCAGCAGCTTGGTGTATGTCTTCAGAATATCCAATGACTCACTCAGACACCAGGAATCCAGAGTTGTGCAGGATGAAGTCACTGGAAGGACTGAAAACCGATGTACACAGAATGCAGTCACATTAGTATCCTCAGAGATGTGTTATCACGTATCACTAGATAGCTGACAGTGTGCTGAATACACATGTCAGTGTCCGCAGTTCTGTGCCTGGGTGCAGGAGATATTGCTGCCCTTATTTTTGGCACAGATATCCCTCCACTGTCAGAAAGGTGGGCCTTAAAGTCTAGCGTCATGGCTAGGAGTAGTGTTAGGTGGGCATTCCTCACCGCCCAGTGATGAGTTGTAAGGCCGGCCCTTCTGACAATGGAGGGATAGCAGTGTCAAAAATAACAGCGCCAATATCTCCAGCACCCAGACGTATACTGGCAAAGCTCGTAGTGCACTGAATTCAGCGCACTCTCAGCTTTCTATCGGTATGTAATACCGCCCCATCTTTGAAGGCATGTAGGGTCTTCTTTAACAACATGTTCTTTGTAGAGGGGGTCCTGTGAATCCACATTAGGTAGGAGCATTGTAGACTCCAAAGTTTATGCCATATTTGCCCATACATTTATTAGAGACTCAGCGGATAATGAGAACCAACTTATAGAACTAAAGGGCTATTGTGGATGTCGGACAATTCATCATCTCTGCTTGAAGTTAATGTAAGTGACCCCTCAGGATACAAGTAGACAAACGTCACATTTTTATTGCAGTTTTCAAGGCGGTTGGGGCTGATTTTGACGCTGAATCCACCTCAAAATCTGCCTCCAAAAAAGATATTATTGAGAGGCTTTATTTGGAGGCTGATTTTAAGGTGGATTCATCGTCCAAATCAGCGCCAAAAAAACTCCATGTGCACAGACCCTCAGGGTACAGCTCTGGCTTCTTCATAAAACGGTTGTATACCAATGCACCAGAATCGAGATCTACACCAGTCAAGAACTAGCATAGATTTCAATTCAAGGCTTCATCAACCTGGTCCATCCCATTCCCCGACTACATTTGCACAATGTGGTGGGTGAGTCACAAAACAAAAAGCGCCTTGCGTCAAATATGGACCACAATAACATCCCTCTATGATAGAAAAATAGCGGATGCGGCCTCTCCGCCATGAAACTGCTTTTTTTTTTTGCATAGACACAAAGTCGGACACGCAGGACTTATTGTCTGTACAAAACAAGCGGTTTCACGGCGGAAAGGCTGCATACAGACACCTGTGGCTTGCTTTAAAAACCCAGTGAAGTAAATGAGTTTTACACTGACTGCCAGCAAGCCGTCCCCGATCTGTTTTTGTGCAACTTCAGCAGGTGGACAGCAGGTGCAAGTGTGAACACCCCCAAAGATTGCTAAATCCCCTCCTCTGCCTTCCATCCTATAGACATCTTACTCTGGACATTTACTCTTCTTAAGCAAGTTAAAAGTTACAAAACTCAAAGACAGAAATAAATCACCAGAACTGAGGTATAAAGGGATTACCCACCACTGACAAACTGATGGCTTCTACTTACACTAGGGTTCACACCTGCGTTCAGATATCTGTTCATGGGGTCCAAAGGAGTCCCCAAGCAGAGTTAGGTGTGAACCTAGCCCTAGGAGAGACCATCCAGAACCACCGCAGATCAGCTGTTTTCTGGAGACGCAGCTCCTGACAAGGCGTACATTCTGGCACTGTGCTACAGCTTGCTACTCTTAGTACTGCTGGTTATGGATCCTGCAGCAGGGTCCCATTTATGCCTATAGGACATGGCTACAGTACTAATAACCGCCAGGACTAATAGTGCAGTGTGTGAACAGCGCAGTGGTTGTCAGGACCTGCACGCAGCTGATTTCTGGGGTCCTTAGACCCTGCACTAAACTAAAATGAAGGGCTTATCTTAAGACCATCAATCTGTTAAAGACGGATAACCCCTTTAAGAACCTAAACCCCTGCTATATATGGACATGCAAGAGGTTTAGAGGTTCCCTTTAAAAACTCTCGTACAGTTCACACAAGGCCCAGGTACAGCAGTGTGTGTATATATATATATGAACAGGACAAGTGACGTCACTGCGCGCAGAATAACATGGGGATGACGTCTCCAGCTGCTGGACGTCATGGGCACTGGTTAGCTCACCAAGACAGGGGATGATGTGGAGACCCCGCCATGTTATTATACAGTACAGGGGACACCACGTCCTCGGGCAGCAGTGCCATACACCCCGCACACCTATAAGAAGTGCAGCACAGCACCGCTCAGGAGGCCGCGCACACACACACAGCACATGACACACTCACAGCAGACGTCCAGTCACAGCCGCACATCACCATTACCGAGCTCTCCGGCCACAGCCGCTCCTCTCCGCCGCTTATGTGTATGTACAGCCGTTAGCTGTGTGTCTCTGTGGTGACAGGCACCGCCCCCGCCGCTCAGCTGGCTCTCTGCTAAAAGGTGTGTTCTAGCGCCCCTAGTGGAGAGGAGGATTGCAGCGCTACCATAGCCACTGTTTGGGATTATAATCCTATATTGGTCACATTTTATTTTTTACTGCTTCTTTAGCTGTAAATTACTAAATCCACGCAACAGAAGTGGTAGCATACTCTGAGACATGTCAGGTTGTATGAAATCATAAAACATGCTTACTGCAGCCATGTAACAAACTGGTGGGGTCAGTGCTAATAGGTAATAGGGACCACAGCAATGTCTCCTGCTCATAAAAGTGATAGGCAGAATGATGTCACAGCACAGATAATAAAGATTGTGATGTCACAGTACAGGGATAATACACAGTGATGTCACAGTACAGGGATAATATACACAGTGATGTCACAGTACAGGGATAATATACATAGTGATGTCACACTACAGGGATAATATACACAGTGATGTCACAGTACAGGGATAATATACATAGTGATGTCACAATACAGGGATAATACACAGTGATGTCACAGTACAGGGATAATATACATAGTGATGTCACAATACAGGGATAATATACACACACAGTGATGTCACAGTGCAGGGATAATAAACAGTGATGTCACAGTACAGGGATAATACACACAGTGATGTCACAGTACAGGGATAATAAACAAATGGAGCTGAACACATAGGCGTTTAAAGCAGGAGCTGTCACAGCTCAGCTCCTGCTTTAACGCTGAGCTCTGGCATTTGTAGCCGCGATATGATGACGTCACATCGCGCCTACAACTATGTGTATGAGTGAGAGAGCGGAGAGAGCGGAGGGGGAGCGATGGAAGGTGAGTGTAAGTGTTTGTTTGATTTAAACATTAAGGTGGAACATAATGTAGGGGGCCCATGAAACTGGGGCAGATGGGGGGGGGGAGGGACGGCATGACACTGGGGAAGATGAAGGGGGGGAGAACGGCATAACACTGGGGCAGATGAAGGGGGAAGAACGGCATGACACTGGGGCAGATGAAGGGGGGAGAACGGCATGACACTGGGGCAGATGAAGGGGCAGAGAACGGCAGGACACTGGAGCAGAATAAGGGGGGAAGAACGGCATGACACTGGGGCAGAGACAGGGGGACATGAAACTGGGGGGATATGAAACTGGGGACAGAGATGGAGGGGGGGACATGAAACTGGGGACAGAAATGGGAGGAACATGAAACTAGGGGCAGATGAAGGGTGTATATGAAACTGGGGGAGATATGGAGGGAGGACATAATTTATGGGTGACTGTAGGAGGATTATACTGTGTGAGAGCACATGAAAAATGAATGAGAATGGGCAGAGTCAACATAAAAGTGGGTGGAGCCAAATTTGCCGCAGTTGGGAGGTCCGTTTCTTCTACATTTACCAGGTGATTTTACCATTTATATGACTTTTTTTCACTATATTTCACCTTAACCTTGTACACTATTATGTTTGCTGCTCTTATCTGGGATTGTTAGGGGGCGATCACACTACCGTCATTGTCCAACAGGTAGTGTCTGCTGCTAGTGTCTGTTCAAAATCTTGCACAGACATTAGGAGCGGACACTAGCTTTTCAGACCCCAGAGTATAATAATCGGAGACCCGGGGGAATAAAAACATAAAATACTACTGTTTCTTACCTGTCCCTCAGCTCCTCCGCTGTTGTTCTTGTTCAATGACGTCGGACGTCACATGACCCGGGACGCAGCCGGGTTCATGTGACATCAGACAACTAGGAAGGAGGCCTGGCAGGATCGTGGAGAGGTAAGTAACAGTGTTTTTTATGTTTCTTACCTCTCCCGGTCCTCCAATCATTATACTCGGGGGTCCGAAAAGTCTCCCGAGTATAATGATAGCAGCAGTAGCGGCTGTCACCGGGCCCCTAATGTCCCAGGCCCTGTGGCAGCTGCCTCTGCTGCTATGGCGGTAGTTACGCCACTGGTCACATGAGGGAAAAGAATCTCCTACAAAAGCAAGTGTTTATATTCTATAATGCCGGAGATATCTGATGTGACACCCCCTCCCCTCATTATCTCTTCACAGTGAGAAGCAGGGACAGCTCTCAATAGAGAAGCAAAGGAAAGAGTAAAGTAAGGCAGGATTTCACAGAAAGGAGCCAAAATGTGTTAATAAAGTATATTACACAAAGTATTCAAGTCACAAATACTGCCAGAAAATGTAGTTATCCAAAAGCCTAGTTACATTTTAACATATCCCAACAGTAGGTCCGATTTAGGCTAAGGCTACATGGCAACTTTGGCCATGACTCCACTAAATCAATCATTTATGGTCCAACCCTATAGCATATATATATATATATATATATATATATATATATATATATATATATATATATATATATATATTCCATATTCCATATCTATCTATCTATCGATCTATCGATCTATCGTCGTCATCTATCGCCTATTTCCCAGACAATACACTATTTAGTAATGACGCTGACTTCTCAGTAGGTGGCGCTCTGCTCTCTCAAACTATTGCTCCAGTTCACGTTCTTAGGCACATCGGATCATACCATTTCATAACAAGGGGTAATAACACTGGTAAAACTCCTTATTAAATCCGCCACAATCTAGTACAGCGGCTACCTATATTATTTGCGTTCGTGACACAGTTTAATGTCAGTCTGAAAAGATTTCCTAAGCTAAATAGAACATTTAGTTATATGAGTATCCCCCTGTCAGATTAACGTCCCGGGGCTTGATACTTGTCACTGACATGCGCAGTACAGGCTGTTGTGGTTCGGCCCCGGTAAGATGGCGGCCGGCAGCAGTGTGGCCCAGAAGACCTGGGAACTGTCCAATAACATGCAGGAGGTGCAGAGCATCGATGAGATCTACAAATATGACAAGAAGCAGCAGCAGGAGATCTTGGCCGCCAAACCCTGGACGAAGGAGTGAGTGGTGACGGACACGGCTACATTACCGGCTCCAGGGCCGGGTGACAGCGGGGAGGCTGGGCTGTAGGGATAGAGATATGGGGGGAGTTGGGGCAGGGGCTGGGTGTCAGCTGGTGGGACTTTGTCTTTTGCCTGTGTTGTTGCCCTTAGCAACCCAACACCTCTTAGCTTACTAAAGCATTGGGGGAATCAGACCTGGCCGGTTGCTTTGGGCGACTTCTTCCCTTAGCTGTAGTACTATTGGCTACTCTAAGCCATTCTGCGGTTATACATTAATATTGGGATTACAGCGCCCCCTATGTATGATATGGCTATATAACCTGGAAGAGGTTGTGAGTGACCGTCAGGTATATATGAGGGTGTTGGAGTCTGGCTGTGGAAAAATATAGGATGGCGGTAAGGCATGGCGATTATAACACAAGTCAAAATCGTGATTAATTAGTCATTTTACCTTGATTATGATTAATGGCGATTATTTAGGTCACAACCCTATTAAATTATGAATGTGTGTTGGGTAAACCTCAAAAGGTTCCTCTCTTGGGGTACGCTCAGTGGTTTCTTTCGTACTGAACACATGAAAATCAATACTGCTATTATAATCTGGAGGTTCTCAGACCCCAGAGTATAATTGGGGGAGGTCATCAAACATAAAACCAAAAAAAAGTATTACTCGCCTCTCCTGAGCTCCAGCGTAGCTCCCTGTTCTATTTGGGGCTTCTGACTGACATCAGTGACCGCTGAGGCCTGTGATCAGCTGTCACCCAGTATAATGACGTATAGACCTAAGTGCTGGAACATGTCATACAGAAGGACCAAAGAGAACAGGTAGGAGAGGGGCGTAAAAGATGTTTTTTTATGTTTGATCTCCTCCAGCAGACCTCCAATTATTATACTCTGCAGCCTGAAGAGACCCCAAGGTATAATAATAGCAGTCAGTTGTTTGGTCCGAACAAAACTATAGGTGGAACCTCCTGAATATTGTAATAACCAAACCAAATCATATCAATGTTTGGTTTTGGTTATATTGCTGTTTTTCTTGTGCTGGTTATCTACCTAGAAGTGTTAATAGGAAATGCCGTCCTATTTGTTGTTGCCTATTGGTTTTCTAGATAAAATGTGAGTAAGGATGAACGATCACTAAATCCAAACGACAAATCATGAAAGACCAAAACGAGACTGCTGACATAGCTGACTGTAAAACCTAGCTTGTATCTGGAATCTTTATATTGAAATATATTCCTAACTATACATGCTGATAACAAGGGTGCAAGATAGAGGACTGTGCGATATACCAGGAAGGAGGTGCAGAGATGGGCAATTAAATCTGAATTTTCCCTAAACTATAACCATACAGAAGACTTTGTCGTTGCCCTTAAAAAGATGGCCCTACAAATACTAGTCCATATAGTATCAACAGGACAAATGTCAGTTGTCCTCTGCACCAAAGCACACCATAAACATGTGATGTCAGCCAATAGCCCTCACCATACTGACATGTCTCTGTACCGCCTGCCAGCCTCTGTCTACTGCATTGCAGCAGTGCTATAGTGACTCCTGACCTCAGCTAAAGTGATGTATTATCCTCGCTGACGTCATAGCTGCAGCAGAGCAATCAAATAGATTATATCTTAATAAATATCCACTTTTGGCTATGGAAAACCTGTCTAATGTATGGACAATTTGTTTGCAATTTTATAGCAGTCAGTGTACTTGCCCCGTTTTTTGTCAATTCATTTTTTATACATTCATCCAAATGTATAAAATGAATTGGCAGACTGACAAGTTACCGTCAGGTTCCATTATATATATTTTATTGTAACTTTTTTTTTTATTATTATTTGTAAATTTAGAGTATTTGTCAATGCTATAGCTATAGACCACGATAGCTGCTGTTTTTTGTTTTTTTCTCATTAGAATAAATTGTGATTTTTGTTTATTTTTTTTTTACAGTCATCATTACTTTAAATACTGCAAAGTATCAGCCTTGGCACTGCTGAAGATGGTGATGCACGCCAGATCTGGAGGAAACCTGGAGGTGATGGGTCTGATGTTAGGAAAGGTGGATGGAGAAACCATGATTATTATGGACAGCTTTGCTTTACCAGTGGAAGGAACTGAAACCCGAGTGAACGCCCAGGCTGCTGCCTATGAATACATGGCTGCATATATAGAAAATGCAAAGCAGGTATACAAGACCGTGAAAATGCACATTGTGTGTATGGGGCGATAGAGATGAATGGGTCAGTGTAAAAAAAAAATAATAACTCCCAAAAAACGGGGCTAGTACACTGACTGCTATGTGCCTGAGTGTGTCACTAGAGGGCAGCAAACACTACCATTAACTACTAACTACATTCTCTTACTCAGGTTGGAAGACTTGAAAATGCAATTGGATGGTATCACAGTCACCCTGGCTATGGCTGCTGGCTTTCAGGAATAGATGTGAGCACTCAGATGCTAAATCAGCAATTCCAGGAACCATTTGTTGCTGTGGTGGTGAGTATTATATATAGGATTATGAGATCACATTTGGGAAGAAACAGAAAAAACCTAATCCTAGTTCACTTCTAGTATTCAGATTTTATCTGCATTCAAGCAGTTCTAAAAACAAATCTGTATTACTTTCCAATAACTAAAATGATGTCTTCAAAATGGCCTTTACATGATAAATGCCATTATAATCATCACATTCTGTTTCCTTAGATCGATCCAACCAGGACAATATCTGCAGGCAAAGTCAATCTTGGAGCTTTCAGAACTTACCCAAAGGTAATATGTTACATCTCAATGCTGGAGTATAGAAATTTCTAAATTTCTAGACATTATATAAATATTGCTTTGTTTCTGATCATTAGGGGTACAAGCCTCCAGATGAAGGTCCATCAGAATACCAGACTATCCCATTGAATAAAATAGAAGATTTTGGTGTGCATTGTAAACAGTAAGCGTTTTGTCATGTTAATGTTTCCAAAGTTATGGATTATCATTAGGGTATATTCACATGCAGAAGATTTATTGTATAAATTTCAACAATTGTCCCATGATCTAAATGGAATTTACAGAAATCTTTTGTTTGTTTCCGAAACATTCCAATGAGTGGGACTGCTTTTCTGTTGCAGAAATCACTAAAAAAAAAAAAAAATCTGCAGTGTGTAAATACATCCCTATGTTTATTGAACATTTGAAACTGTTGAGTTATCAGGTGCCTGCTGTTGGCCATGGTTATGTTTTAGTGATTTTAGGCCTGTACACATTAGTATAGCTATACTTCTCCTCTCCTACTACTAAACTAAACTAACAATACATAATAATAATAAATTATTAATAGAAATATATAATAAAATATTATAATAATTATTAATATAATTTTTTATTTTTTTAATATATATATATATATATATATATATATATATATATATATATATATATATTATTTATACTTATTTCTATTAAATGTGAAAGTTTGGATGTTTGTTCCTCAATCACACAAAAACCACTGAACGGATTTGAATAAAATTTTGCAAATAGATTTGTAATCTTGATTAAAACATAGGATACTCTTTATCCCGGTAAATGATATGGCTTCACGACTGTTATGAATTTATGTTCACATACTATATTACACTGCTCCTTCAGCAGCCTTATCTCAGCCAGGTCTGTTATCTTTCTCTGTAAACACACAGCCGGGTGGTATGATAAAGACAAGAAGCCCTAGACATGCATGTCGTGATCAAAAAAAAAACCTTAAAAAATTTTAATGTTGTAACTTGAAAAAGTAATTATTAATTTTGCCTTCCTATAGGTATTATGCTTTGGAAGTTACATATTTCAAGTCTTCTCTTGATCGCAAGCTGCTGGAACTCTTATGGAATAAGTACTGGGTGAATACACTAAGCTCTTCAAGTCTCTTAACAGTAAGTACCTTGGACACTATTTTCCTCTAGACTTATTTTAAGGGGCTTATAAAGTTTTATTGCCATGATCTTTCTATAAATACCTTCAACTTGCCATTTAAAATCAAGCACAACTCCCAAGACGGAATAATAAAATGGTTAAGGTGTCTCAAAAGACGTCAACACAAAACAAGCATCCTTGACAATAAAAATACAAATCATTCAGCAAAGCAACAATGTATGGCTATTAGAACGCAGGGATGCCTATTGCTCATATTTTGTTTATTGGGGCACGTTAACTGAAATATTGCATTCTATAGTTTTGCCTATTTAGACATAATTAAAAAAAAAAAACATCTGGTCCTTAGAAGACGTTAAAATTAGATAAATACAACCTCAGATGAACAACAAGGTGTGACGCATTACACTGTTTATTATTTATTTTGCAAAAAAATAGGTAAAAATTAAGAGGGTAAGGCTAAGTTCACATCTTTGCCAGGCTGTCCTTTGTTCTGGTAAAGCAGACCGCTACAATATTACATCCACATGGAGCCCGAGGGATCCCATTCACTATAATGGGGTCCATCAGTGCCTGCTGTTTTTAAACTGAGATCAGTGGAAGAAAAAATTGTGTAGGATTTTTCTGTCCTCTGATTCCAGGCGGACACTGCAACTGAGTCTGTGGAAACTGATGAAGATGTGAAGTTAGCCTAAATAGTAACAAGGTGCAACTCATCAATTCCTTTGATTAATTTATTGGCAAGTGTGACCACCTCTATCAAAGCAGAAGTATTGGCAGTTTGCTGGTCTGCAGCATTAATGCATGTAGTAAATGCAATGTTCCAGGAGGAAAGAGTCAGCAATGAAGTTAGTGAAGCGGTTATTGTTGCTCAGCAGGCAGAAAAGGATCAGACTTGGTTCACACAGTGAAAGGTGAAGAAGAATTAGAGGCAGTCTTCTTCCTCAGGTTACCCTCCATGTCCCTTTGCTTCCAGCGATGGAAACTAGGAAGTATAGCTTCAGATACAATGCGACTAATAAGCAAGAGTGTCTTGCACCATGGGTTCAGTAGCTGAATCAGACGTGGCATCCATTGCAACATTGAGCAAAAAATTTAAGACCTACTTTGTGGACTCTGTATGACTCTACTAATCCATAACCTAGGCAACAAGCTGTAAACTGGAGACACACATAGCTCTAAAAAATGTTCTATAGTGTAGTAACTTACAATTTGGAATTCAGGCACTGACCATAAAACATATTTCTCCACCTTTTATATAGTTTATTTGTATAAGTAAATCCTGCTCCTATGTTGATAAACCTATCACTTTTTACTGTACAGCTGCAGCATTTGTGTTTAGCGCCTGGTATCCTGCAGATTCCCAGGCAATGTGGATAAGCTGATAAATCCAACATACTATAGATCCCGCAGGGGATCTTCAGGGGTTTACGCTGCACATTGCCTCTTCCAGCTCCTCCTCATGCAGGGAACCCCATTGTGTGCTGTACTGCAGCATGTGTGGCCCACATAGGAGTATAAGGCGGGTTGGGAGAGACCTGGATGGTTATACATTCCACTGAGAGATTTGTGTATGGGCCACTAACCCTAAGGGCTGGTAAACACTGGAACGCCCTTTGTCTTGCCTTGTATACAGCTCTTAGCCTCTTACACTTTGGCACTTTTGTATTCCCAGACAAAATCAAACAGAATTTAGAGATTTCCAAAAAGCAAATGGCGTGCTGAAGCCTGAAGGAGGGGCGCTAGCTTTCAGGGCAGTGTTTACTGAAGCTGTTATGGTCACTGCAAGAACTATGGGCAGGCCGAGTGACTGGATTAGATATTTCGGTTACATTGATACTTGTTAAACAGTGTGTGTTTGATAATGCTTTCTAACTCCACTAATGTACATTAATGTCTGGGTAAATAGCTCGCTGCGGCTACTTGTATTCTGTAAGCTCAGAAATCCATTTATCATATACAACATATAGGGCAAATAATCTTTAATCCATTGTATAAACACTACAATTATAGATATAATAATGGCTTATCTTGAGTGTTTTGAGGGCATGCGGTGCGGGAATTCTGCAAAAATTGTAGGTGTTTGTTTGCGTGGATGATAGATTGTAATTTTTTGCTGAATTTTAAAGGGTCTTTTTTGTTTATAACAATTATATGGCATACAAAGTAAAGCACTAACTGTTGCAACCCCTTTAAAAGATGTCATTATTGGCTTTGTGACTGCCTTTCCTGTTCCATAATGTATGTTGTTGTTCTCATTGTTTTGATTATTCATGAGATAAAATATATATAATTTATATAAAATGCTATACTATTTTACTTATATATTTGCACTGTCCTCTGTGTTTCACAGATAAAAAAAAAAAAAAAAAAAATACTACCAGAAAGTCACAAATCAAGTGACATCTCCTCCCCAGATCTAATCCTCTGCCCTCCATTACAAAGGGGGGAGGAGATGGCTGTGTCCTGTAGGCTCACACTATTGATGGGGATCATTCACTGTTCCCCGCGATTAGAATTCTTCTTTGCATTAGGATTATGCTACGTTTTTGGGGGGGTTTTGTGATTACGAAGGCACGTTCATTGAGGGTACAAATTATCAAGAGTTTGGATATTCGCATCGTCTTAGAATTTATCTTTAACTGTATTGTAAGTGCCATAGTGGAAAATTTCCATTGTCTCAAGCTCATTCCACAGTATACAAGCGTTATAAGAAGTGAATGTGTTTAATGCTTATCTGTATCTTCTTTGTTTTCCACCCATAGAATGCTGACTACACAACAGGACAGGTATTTGACTTGTCCGAGAAATTAGAACAATCCGAAGCTCAACTTGGCCGTGGAAGCTTTATGTTAGGATTAGAAACACACGATCGAAAGTCTGAAGACAAACTAGCCAAAGCTACAAGAGACAGGTATTTTTTTTCTTTCTTTCAATATTCGTGTGTATGTGTAATGGTGAGACTACAAAGTCTGTCCCACTACACATGACCGTATGCCTGTCCACCAGGGTTGACCAATGGCTGCAGTTTTGTATGTAATTATTTATAAGGTATTCTACAAGTGAGGGCGGGTTCACACCTGCGCCCGGTCTCCACTTTGTGGGTTTCCATCTTCTGCCCGAGAAGCTGGACAGGAGATAGAAACCCGGCAGTGAGTGACTGACCGTGAGCTTCTTCTGGTCACTGCAGCGAAACCTTTTTTTTTTTTTTTTTTTTTTTTTTTATAACCGGATACAAAGTCCTGCATGTCCGACTTTTTGTCCAGTTAAAAAAAAAAAAAAACAATTTCCCCGCGGAGAGGCACAAGATGCTCATGGGCAGACACTTTGCAAACTCATTCAAATGAATGGGTTTTAAAACTGACTGCCAGTTTCCATCTCCTCTCCAGTTTCTCGGGCAGGAGATGGAAACCTGCAAAGAGGAGACTGAGACGCAGGTGTGAACCCACCCTGAGTGATTGTTTTAACCCCTTCCCGCGGATGGCATTTTTTGATTTTCGTTTTTCGTTTTTGACTCCCCTCCTTCTAAACCCCATAACTTTATTTCTCCACTCCCAGAGCCATATGAGGTCTTAGTTTTTGCGGGACAAATTTTTCTTCATGATGCTACCATTAATTATTCTATATAATGTACTGGGAAGCAGGAAAAAAAATTCAGAATGGGGTGGATTTGAAGAAAAAATGCATTTCTGCGACTTTCTTACGGGCTTTGGTTTTACGGCGTTCACTGTGCAGCCAAAATGACATGTCCCCTATATTGTGTGTTTCGGTACGGTTCCAGGGATACCATATTTATATGGTTTTATTTACATTTTGACCCCTAAAAAAAATTCCAAATCTGTTAAAAAAAATTTTTTCTAAAAGTCGCCATATTCCGACGGCCGTAACTTTTTTATACGTAAGTGTACAGGGATGCATAGGGCGTCTTTTTTTGCGGGGCCGGGTGTACTTTTTATTTCTACCATTTTCGGGAAATGTTATTGCTTTGATCACTTTTTATTCAAATTTTTATCAGAATCAAAACAGTGAAAAAACGGCGGTTTGGCACTTTCGACTATTTTTCCCGCTACGGCGTTTACCGAACAGGAAAAATATTTTTATAGATTTGTAGAGCGGGCGATTTCGGACGCGGGGATACCTTACATATATATGTTTCACAGTTTTTAACTACTTTTATATGTGTCCTAGGGAAAGGGGGGTGATTTGAACTTTTAATTCTTTTTATATTTTTTTATATTTAACTTTTTATTTTTATTTTTTTTTTTGCATTTATTAGACCCCCTAGGGGTGTTGAACCCCAGGGGGTCTGATCACTAATGCAATGCATTACAATGCTAATGCATTGCAATGCATTGCAAAAAAGCATCCTTTCTTTTGCAGGCTGCATAGACCAGCCTGCAAAAGAGAGGATTTGCAGACAAGCCTGGGAGCCTGTACAAGGCTCCCGGCTGTCATGGCAACGGGACGTCAGCCCTGGAGCATGCTCCAGGAGCCGGCGATCCCGGCCAAAATGGCGGCGCCCATGCGCCGCTGGGAAAATGGCTCCTCCGGCGCCTTTGACCGCGGCGCCGGAGGGGTTAACGCCTCCGATCGGTCCGGGGACCGATCGGAGGCATTAGAGCCAGTTGTCTACTGCTTAAAGCAGTAGACACCCGGCGGCTATGGCGGTCGCCATAGTTACAGACCCGACATGCGCCGTACTATTACGGCGCATGTCGGGAAGGGGTTAAAAAGTCTGTAAGTGTTGCAAACGAGGCCAATTATAAAAAAAAAAAAAAAAAAAGTATTTGCTTCTCCCTGTTACTCTGTTTGCAGCATCTTCTTTATAGATCCCCCGGCAGACAGTCACCTGGAGAGACTATTAGGCTGTATTCACACTGAGTAACGCTGGCGGTTTTTGTGCTTATTTTTGCACATAGCGCCGCGTAGCGCCGCGTGTACGCCACCGCAAAATAACGCGGCATTTGTGGAAAAGTCTCCACTGAGGCCTGTGACTGGTTGCAGTGGTCACGTCACACAAACAGGTTGTCACTGCTGACGTCAGCCAAGGAACCTGTAAACAACCCCTTTTAAGCTTTTGTATTGCAATGTGTGAAATCTGCAGCATGAGGTGACATGTTGTAGATTTTAACAGGAGATTGTCGCCAGAACCTAGCAAATCAACCCAGCCCTGCCAAACTGATTCAGGTGACCTGAACCTATATCTGTTTTCCAAATGGCAGTACCCTCATTGCTCCAAAGAGCTCATTTGTGTTTTGACAGTGTTACATTTCTGCAACAGAGACACCAATTCACAAGTCCATTAGTGGTTGTCTAGGCCAAAGAAATATTTTTTATTTAGGCCAGGGGGGTGGGAAAAAACAAAATACATACTCCCCTATCACCAGTGCTTGCGTCTTGGTGCTCAGCTGTGTTCATACAGTGGTCACATGACCGCTGAGGCCAAAGTGGCCTAAGGAAGGGACCCGGGGACGTCACAGGTAACAATTAAAAAAAAAAAAAAAATTTTTTTTAATGAATTGAAAAAAAAATAAAAATGTAAGTTTGGGTCACCTGAATCAGTCTCTCTGCTGGGTGACAGACTCCCTTTGCATCGAAACCCGCAGGTCAGTTTCGGGTAAGTTCACACTGAGTTTTTTAGACCGGAACCTGAAGTGGAGGCCGCCTCAGGTTCCAGTCCAAAAACCGGGTCGCTGTGACTGGAAGCTGGTGCACTGCACCGGCATCCAGACGCGCACTCCGCTCCGGATTAGGCCCAATGAATGGGTCTAGTTGGGAGGAGGGAGTGTCTTCAGGCCGAATCGCAAGGCGAAACTGCCTGAAGAATGAGCATCTCACTTCTTTTCTCCTGATCACCTCGCTTCTTTACTTTTTCTCCTGAGCGGCTCCCATTGATTTCAATAGGAGCCGTCTTTTTGGTCAGGATTTTGAGGTGAATACGGCCTCAAAATCCTGACTAAAAAACTCTGTGTGAACTTACCCTTATGCTGTGAGTGTTTTGTACAACATATGAATGAAATTTTATTTAAAGAGGATTTATTTCTCATCTCTCCTGATGTGTCTGTTTTTAGTAAATACTTCCCACAAAATAACAAATCTGGAATGTTTTTTGTTTGTTTTTTTTGTCATAACTGTTTGTTGTGTCATTCCATTGTGATTCCTATTGGAGGTGTTACCATTCAGCTGGAGTCTTATACTGTCACATTGATGTATTACGGGGAATGTAATTCTTTATTTGGTAACTAATTTTGTATTTTTTTTTTCTGTCAGCTGCAAAACAACCATTGAAGCAATCCACGGCTTAATGTCGCAAGTCATTAAAGATAAACTGTTTAACCAAATTAATACTTCCTAAGTGTAATTCTCAGCTGTTTCTTGTTGTTTTTCTCGTGTTTTTTTCCTCCCCTTTTTTTCGTTTTTGGCCATAAGTTGCTTCCTTTATGCAGAAGCTGTAAAATGTCACCAGGTAGCACTCACGACCCTTGTTTGAGCCACAGAAAGCATAGTCACGTTTCACAACTTTTCGGCATTACAGGGCCGCTTTCTGCGTGAATAAAATCTCAGTTGAACATACTGTGTGAGACTATTTTCTTTGAAGAGGGAATAGGGTTTGTGGTGAATGGGGGTCTTTACAGCCTACATTACAGAAGAATTACATCTATTATGCTGGGTTCACACCAGCGTCTGGACTCCATTATGAGGTTTCCGTCTTCTGCCTGCAGAAGACGGAAACTTGTTGTGCCAAGTCTGGCCGTGAGCGCCGGTGAGCATTTTATGCTCTCTGTGGCAAAACTGGTATTTTTAACCGGTTAAGGACCGCCGTACGTAAATTTACAGCCTGCGGTCCAGGTACCTAAAGACCGGACTATTGTCAAAATACGTCCTGTCTTTAGGTACCTATTTCGTGGGGGGAGGACGGGGGTTAGGTGTTACTAACACCTAACCCCTTCCTCAATAACGTCCAGTCGGAACTGAGTCCGACTGGACGTTTTAACCCTTTTGATCGCGCCGTGAAACATCACGGCGCGATCGAAAGGCATCCGCCGACAATTGAATCAGATCGGCACCCCCCGCGGCGAGATCGGGGGGTGCCGATAGCAGTAAAAGGTAGTCTGGGGTCTGGCCAGTGACCCCAGACTACCGGAGCCCCCCTGGTGATCCTGCCAGGACCTTCTGATGTCAGGCTGTGCGTCTACACAGCCTGACATCCTGCTACGGAATGCCATGTGGGACACCTGCAGGCTGTGTCTCACATGGCATTCTATATCAGCAAAGTATTGCTGATTGAAGTGTCCTAAATGGACACATGAAAAAGTAAAAAAAAAATGAAGTGTATGAAAAAAACTAATAAAGTTATAAAGCCCAAAAATCCCTTTTTCTCTATAGAAAATGAATTATATAAAAAAACACAATGCATATTTGGTATTGTCGCGTCCGTAACAACCTGTACAATAAAACTGAAATAATATTTAATGTACACGGCGAACGCCGGAAAAAAAAAAACGGAAAAAACTCGCCGGAAGTAATGATTTTTCGCCATCTCACCATACAAAATATACTATGAAAAGTGATCAAAAAGTCATATGCATCCGACAACAGTACCAATAAAAAGCGCAGGTTGTCCCGCAAAACATAAGCCCTCAACCAACACTGTCAACCGAAAAATAAAAATGTTACGCCTCTCAGAAGATGCTATGCAAAAAACATTGATTTATGTCCCCAAATGTGTTTTTCCTCTGCAGAACTAGTAACACATAAAAAAAATACTATAAATGAGGTATCACCGTAACCGTACCGACCTGCAGAATAAAGGCCACATGTTACTTATACTGTATGCTGCATGGTGTAAAATTAAAAAAGTAAAACTCAATGCCAGGATTGATTTTTTATTTTTTTTTTTTATTTTTTTTTTTTAAATCCAGCAAAAAAGGTTAATAAAATGTATTCAATAAGATGTAGACACCCAAAAACGGTGTCATTACGAAATGCATCTCATCACGCAAAGAATAAGCCCTTATATGGCCGCGTCACCAGAAAAATAAAGAAAATATAGCATCTAATAATGTGAAGACAAAAGTCCGCAAAAATCGCCAAATCATTAGAACACGACTGGCTGCGGCAGGAAGGGAATATATAAGCTGTGCGAGCGGATATCAGGGGACACCCCAGATTTACAGCTTATGAGGGAACAGACACCAGAAGTGACCCCCAGAGTGACTCCCCCAATCATAGGAGCTACTGGGACATAGTAGGGAATTTGGTGTTTGCAATGTTCTCCGCACAGCTTATATATTCCCTCGTCGCCATCCGCTGTGCAGTCACGTCCGGATACTAATACTCACTACACCCCCTGATAAATTCTTTGAGGGGTGCAGTTTTCAAAATGGGGTCACTCCTGGTACCCCATGGAATCCACTTTTCTGGTACCTTACAGGCTCTACAAACATGACATGGCGTTCAGATACCAAACATCCAAATCTGTGCTCCAAAAGCCTCATAGCGCTCCTTCCCTTCTGCGCCCTGCTGTGCGCCCAAACTGCAGTTTATGACACATGTATGACACTGGTGTACCCGGGATAACGTACGTAATGTCATATGTGGGTATAAACTGATATTAGGGCACAGCCGGATACAGAAGGGAAGAAGGGTTATTGGGTTTTTGGAGCACAGAAGGTTTGGTTTTTGGATGCCATGACACTTTTGCAGAGCTGAAACGCCAGTAAAGTGGAATCCCCTGATATGTGACCTTATTTTGGAAACTACACTCCTGAAGGATTTATCCAGGGGTACAAAGAGCATTTTTAACCCCCAAGTGTTGCTATAACTTATTATCCATAAATGAATATGAAGCTGATTGTGAGAGGTAAAAATGACCATTTTTCCAGGAATACGTCATTTCAGTGCCTAATATGTTGTACCCAACTTGTATCAGAGATGAACGCTCTAAAAGCTGTTGTGCCCGGGATACCCGCTTAACAGTTTTTGGAGTGTCTCTGCTGACATAAGTCGGGCACAACATGTTGCACACTGAAATGGCAAATCAGTAAAATTTTCATTTTTAACTTCTCTATCAGTTGCGATTTCATTTCTGGAAACTAAATAAATGCAACACTCAAGGGTTAAAAATTCTCGCTACACCACTTGATAAATCCCATCAGTGGGCTAGTGTCCAAAATGGGGTGACATGTCTGCAGATTCCACTTTATTGCCAATTCAGGGACTTTGCAAAAGTGATGTCCAAAAACCAAACTGTGCTCCAAAAACCAAAATAGCGCACCTTCCCTTCTGTGTCCGGCTGTGCCCAAACAGCCATTTATACCCACATATGGCATTAAGTCCGTTATCCGGGGTACACCAGTGTCATACATGTGGGCATACACTACTATTTGGGTACACAGCAGGGCGCAGATGTGAAGGAGCAATACAATCCTATGAAAAAGTTTGGGCACCCCTATTAATCTTAATCATTTTTAGTTCTAAATATTTTGGTGTTTGCAGCAGCCATTTCAGTTTGATATATCTAATAACTGATGGACACAGTAATATTTCAGGATTGAAATGAGGTTTATTGTACTAACAGAAAATGTGCAATATGCATTAAACCAAAATTTGACCGGTGCAAAAGTATGGGCACCTCAACAGAAAAGTGACATTAATATTTAGTAGATCCTCCTTTTGCAAAGATAACAGCCTCTAGTCGCTTCCTATAGCTTTTAATCAGTTCCTGGATCCTGGATAAAGGTATTTTGGACAAACAATTCAAGTTCAGTTAAGTTAGATGGTCGCCGAGCATGGACAGCCCGCTTCAAATCATCCCACAGATGTTCAATGATATTCAGGTCTGGGGACTGGGATGGCCATTCCACAACATTGTAATTGTTCCTCTGCATGAATGCCTGAGGATTTGGAGCAGTGTTTTGGATCATTGTCTTGCTGAAATATCCATTCCCGGCGTAACTTCAACTTCGTCACTGATTCTTGAACATTATTCTCAAGAATCTGCTGATACTGAGTGGAATCCATGCGACTCTCAACTTTAACAAGATTCCCGATGCCGGCATTGGCCACACAGCCCCAAAGCATGATGGAACCTCCACCAAATTTTACAGTGGGTAGCATGTGTTTTTCTTGGAATGCTGTTTCTTTTTGGACGCCATGCATAACGCCTTTTTTTATAACCAGACAACTCAATTTTTGTTTCCAAAATGAAGCTGCCTTGTCCAAATGTGCTTTTTCATACCTCAGGCAACTCTATTTGTGGCGTACGTGCAGAAACGGCTTCTTTCTCATCACTCTCCCATACAGCTTCTATTTGTGCAAAGTGCGCTGTATAGTTGACCGATGCACAGTGACACCATCTGCAGCAAGATGATGCTGCAGCTCTTTGGAGGTGGTCTGTGGATTGTCCTTGACTGTTCTCACCATTCTTCTTCTCTGCCTTTCTGATATTTTTCTTGGCCTGCCACTTCTGGGCTTAACAAGAACTGTCCCTGTGGTCTTCCATTTCCTTACTATGTTCCTCACAGTGGAAACTGACAGGTTAAATCTCTGAGACAACTTTTTGTATCCTTCCCCTGAACAACTATGTTGAACAATCTTTGTTTTCAGATCGTTTGAGAGTTGTTTTGAGTAGCCCATGATGCCACTCTTCAGAGGAGATTCAAATAGGAGATCAACTTGCAATTGGCCACCTTAAATACCTTTTCTTATGATTGGATACATCTGGCTATGAAGTTCAAAGCTCACTGAGGTTACAAAACCAATTTTGTGCTTCAGTAAGTCAGTAAAAAGTAGTTAGGGGAATTCAAATCAATAAAATGATAAGGGTGCCCATACTTTTGCACCGGTCAAATTTTGGTTTAATGCATATTGCACATTTTCTGTTAGTACAATAAACCTCATTTCAATCCTGAAATATTACTGTGTCCATCAGTTATTAGATATATCAAACGGAAATGGCTGTTGCAAACACCAAAATATTTAGAACAAAAAATGATTAAGATTAATAGGGGTGCCCAAACTTTTTCATAGGACTGTATGTGCTTTTGGAGTGCAGATTTAGATTCTTCGTTTTTGGACACCATGTCACATTTGCAGAGACCCTAAAATTGCCCCTACAAAATGGGGTCACTTCTTGGTGAATTCCAGTTTACTGGCACCTCCAGGGCTCTGCAAAAACAACATGGTGCCCAGAGGGTCCCTCTAAATCTGTACCCCAAAAGCTAAAACGCACAGTGGTCCTTCCCTTCTGAGCCCTGCTGTGTGCCCAAGCAGCAGTTTACACCCACATATATAATTTTTTTTGTCCCTCGGGATGACCCACTTAATAGTTTTAGGAGTGCAGGTCTCTGACAACACAAAGTGGGTGCGACGTATTGGGCACCGAAATGGCATATTTTAAAAAAATTTCAATTTTAATTTTGTACATTAATTTTTGGGAAGTATTTTAGGCTCAAAATTATAATACCCCTTGATACATTCCTTGACAGGTGTAGTTTCTAAAATGGGGTCACTTTTGAGGGGTTTCCATTGTATTGGTACTTTAGGGGCTCTGCAAATGCGACATGGCACCTGAAAACTATTCCAGCAACATCTGCCCTCCAAAATCCAAATAGCGCTCTTTCCATTCTGAGCCCCAACATGTACCCATACAGCAGATTATGGCCACATATGGGGTATTGCCGTGTTCAGAAGAAATTGTGTAACAAACTGTGGGGGGCTTTTAATTCTTAAACTATTTGCAAAATTAAAAATATGGCGCTAAATGGACGATTCATTGGGAAAAAAAAGTAATATTTAATTTTCACGTCCCAATGTTAATAAAATCTGTGAAACACCTGTGAGGCCAAAATACTCACACTACCCCTAGATAAATTCTATGAGGGGTGTAGTTTCCAAAATGGGGTCACTTTTAGGGGGTTTCCACTGTATTGATACTTTAGGGGCTCTGCAAATGCGACATGGGACCTGAAAAATATTCCAGCAAAATCTGCCCTTCAAAAGCCAAATAGCCCTCTTTCCATTCTGACGCTGGGTTCACACCTGCGTTTGGGGTCTCCGTCCTATGGTTTCCGTCTTCTGCATGCCAGAAGACGGAAACCATAGACCGGGTCCGGCCGTGCGCGGCGGTGAGCGTTTTAGGCTCTCCACCGCGAAACCGGATTTTTTTATCCGGACACAGAGTACTGCATGTCCGACTCTGTGTCCGGATTATAAAACCCGGTTTCGCGGCGGAGAGCCTAAAACGCTCACCGCCGCGCATGGCCGGACATCTCTCTCACCCATTCAATTGAATGGGTGAGAGAGACTCCTGCAGGTTTCCGTATCCTGCCTGTGTTTTAGGCAGGAAACGGAAACCTAAGTACGGAGTGCCGGGCCGCAGATGTGAACAAGCCCTGAGCCCCGCCATGTTCCCATACAGCAGATTATGACCACATATGGGGCATTTCTGTGTTCAGGAGAAATTGTGTAACGAACTTTAGGGAGCTTTTCTCCTTTATCCTCTTGTGAAAATTAAAAATTTGGGGCTAAATTGACAGTTTGTTGGAAAAAAAAAGTAATTTTTCATTTTCATGGCCCAATGTTAATAAAATCTGTGAAACAGCTGTAGGGTCAAAATGCTCACTCCACCCTTTGATATGTTCTGTGGGGGGTGTAGTTTCCCAAATGGGGTCACTTTTAGGGGGTTTCCACTGTATTGGTACTCTAGGGGCTCTGCTAATGCGACATGGCACCTAAAAATAATTCCAGCAAAATCTGCCATCCGAAAGCCAAATAGCGCTCCTTCCATTCTGAGCCCCGCCATGTTCCCATACAGCATACTATGGCCACATATGGGGTATTGCCGTGTTCAGGAGAAATTGTTTAACAAACTGTGGGGGGCTTTTACTCCTTTAACCCCTTGTGAAAATGAAAACTTTGGAGATAAAGTGACATTTTAGTAATTTTTCATTTACACATCCCAATGTTAGTAAAATCTGTGAAACAACTGTAGGGTCTAAATGCTGACTATACCCCTTGATGAATTCTGTGAGGGGTGTGGATTCTAAAATGGGGTCACTTTTGGGGGGTTTCCATTGTTTTGGTACTCTAGGGTCTCTGCAAATAAGGCATGGCGCCTGAAAATTATTCCAGCAAAATCTGCTGTACAAACACCCAGTGTCGCTCCTTCCCTTCCATGCACTGTCGTGTGCCCAAAAATCAGTTTATACCCACATGTGGGGTATTTCTGTGCACGGGAGAAATTGCACAATAAACTGTCAAATGCATTTTCTCCTTTAACCCTTTGTGAATGTGTTAATTTTAGGTCTAAATGAATGTATTAGTGAAAAAAAAATGAAATGTCTAAATTTCACTGCCATATTATTGTTATTCTTATGAAATGCTTAAAGGGTTAACAAACATCCCAAATGCTGTTTAGAATAATTTGAGGGGTGCAGTTTTGAAAATGGGGTGATTTATGGGGGTTTCTATTATAGAGGCCTTTATAATTCCTTTCAGAACTGAAGTGGTCCCTAAAAAATTGGTTTGGAGAATTTTCTTGTAAGGGTGCATTCACACTGAGTAAACGCTAGCTTATTTTGTAGAGTAAAATTACACTTGTAAATTTTGCTATCCCATTGACTTCAATGATATTTTTTTACAAGTGTAAAAATACGCCTGTAAAAAATACGCCTGTAAAAATACGCCTGTAAAAATACGCCTGTAAAATGTCATTGAAGTCAATGGGATAGCAAAATTTACAAGTGTAATTTTACTCTACAAAATAAGCTAGCGTTTACTCAGTGTGAATGCACCCTAAATCTGGAAAATCGCTGTTACACTTGTAAGCCTTGTGACGTCCAAAATAAATTAAAAGACAATCAAAAGATGATGCCAATATAAAGCAGAGATATGGGAGATAATATTTATTCATGTATTTGGATGGTATGACTATCTGCCTGAAAAGCAGAGAATTTCACATTTTGAAAATTGCAATTTTTTTCAAATTTCCATCAAATTTCCCTAGTTTTTTTTTATAAATAAATGCAAAAATACTGATTAGTGTTTTCCACTAACATGAAGTATAATGTGTTACGAAAAAAACAACTTCAAAATCATTTGTGTAAGTTAAAGCGTCTCAAAGTTATTGCCATTTAAAGTGACACATGTCAGTTTTGAAAAAAGAGGCCTGGTCTTTAACATACTTTTGGGCCTAGTCCTTAAAGGGGCTCTATCAGCAAAATCATGCTGATCGAGCCCCACATATGCGTGCATAGCCTTTAAAAAGGCTATTCAGGCACTGTAAAAAGTTAAATTAAACTACCCCCCCGTTTTAAAATAATAACTTAAAAAAGAATGTTCTCTACTTACGGAACGTGCACCCTGGGCGGGCATTCAGGGTGTGTCTTCATCTTCTTCCACGCCTCTTCTTCATCTGACGTCTTCGGGTCCCGTCCTCCTCCGGCGCTTGCCCGCGGACACTGATAAAAAAAAAATAGCCCGGGCGCATGCGCAGTAGCCGTAGTAGAAGCCGCGTGCTACTGCGCATGCGCCCGGGCTAATATTTTTTATCAGTGTCCGCGAGCAAGCGCCGGAGGAGGACGGGACCCGAAGACGTCAGAGGAAGAAGAGGCGTGGAAGAAGATGAAGACACACCCTGAATGCCCGCCCAGGGTGCACGTTCCGTAAGTAGAGAACATTCTTTTTTAAGTTATTATTTTAAAACGGGGGGGGGGGTAGTTTAATTTAACTTTTACAGTGCCTGAATAGCCTTTTTAAAGGCTATGCACGCATATGTGGGGCTCTATCAGCAGGATTTTGCTGATAGAGCCCCTTTAACCGGTTAAACCAGACACAGAGTACTGCATGTCCGACTCTGTGTCCGGTTTAAAAAAAAAACGGTTTCGCCGCGGAGAGCATAAAACGCTCACCGCGCTCACAGCCAGACACTTTTCAAACCTATTCAAATGAATGGGTTTGAAAGAGTCCTGCAGGTTTCCGTCTCCTGCCTCTGTTTTGTGCAGGAAACGGAAACCTGCAGAACGGAGACCCCGGGCGCAGATGTGAACAAGCCTTTACACACAGTACTCTTTTCTGCATTAGCAGGTGGAATTTACTACTACTTAACCCTTTCTTGGCACATCTGATTTGCTCAGCTCCACCCTGAGATATTGCAGCCTGCAGTTGTCAGTAGGGGGCGCCCACTACATGCAGAGTTATTATTGAGTTTAATGAATGCAGTAAAAAAAAACTGCCTGTAGAGGATCTGGGTGCGAAAAACCCTGTGTAAAATGTATGGTGAACTGATTTGCCACATTTTGGACCTTTTTATGATATTTGTAGATGGAAGAACACTTTTAAGATTTGTTTCACATTCCTTCTCTACTTGTTACATCCTCTGTATCAACTAAATAAACCTTTATTTCCTGAATTGTTAAGAGAAGGAAACTCAGAATTGTGCCCTGGATGTGTAGAAAAAACATTGTTGCCTGTGTAAGTTGTCAATCTGCACTGGAACAACATAGAAGAATACAGAAAGGTGCAGCTTTCATCAGTGACGCTCCATAGAATTTCAATAGATTCTCCTCCATCTGCAGAAAACTGATTGACAGTTCCGTCATTTCATTTGTTACCCGTGATTTGATGAAAGTGCTGCAAATGTACCTGCCTGAATATTACACATATAATAAGTACAGGTGGTGGTTATAGCAACATTGGCAGGTGGATTTATTATAACTGTAACCTACTGTCAATGGGCTGGTAATATAGATTAAATCTAAAAATATTTAGCCTCAGACATATGCAAGTATCTCTTCAGTTGGAAGTATTTTGCCCAGATCCCTGAGGAGATTATACAGTACTGGGTAGAAGTTTTATAATGTTATGAAGAAATGATACAAAGTAAGAATGTGTTTAGAAATAGAAGTGTTAATCGTTTCTTTGCAGCAACGAACATGGACCAGCCTCCTCAGAAGCACAGGCAAAAAAGGCTCTCGCCCCAATGGATAAGTTATAAAAATTTTATTAAGCACGACACGTTTCGGGCTACTTAAGCTCTTTCTCAAGTGCTCAAATCACCTGATGGTGTTGGTAGTTCCTCAGTGTACTTTCCGTGCCTCCTCTACAATGGCACTTGTAGTTCTCCACTCCTCTCAAGGGTGACAACATACACTTTGTCCTTGCCTTAGGGCTGCAGCAACACTCCAGCTGGGGGAAGACTCTCTATAGCAGAACTGGTATCCACATTTCACTCTAATCCGAGTAAAGTCGTCTTCACTCTGTTATACTCTGGAGTCTTTTAAAGGGGTTTTCCCATCTCCCTCTCTCTTGCCAGTTTGCCTCTTGTTCTCACTTCGTGTATTCTTCATCAAGCTAGTGGGCGGGCTTTGACTGTTTGGATATAGACATTGTCCTTACTATGAGAAATTATTTATTATAATTACTTGAAATCTATAATAATGCAGATCAAATAATATGCACAGTAAATGTATATTACATTACACAGGTTTGGAGAACACATATATCCTACCACTGGGGTAGGCAACCTTCGGCACTAAAGTAGTTCTCAAACTACAACTCCAAGCAACATAATGTCCAAGCCTTTATCAGCAAACTGCAATTACATGACCTGATTGCCTGTAAGGAAGGGAAGTAAATAACAGCTCTGAAAGTAATACAGAGAACTCACCCCCCAACCCCTCCACGGAGCAATGAGTAACATCATCCATACTATAGGCCTAGATAAATGGAGTAAACAGGCCAGGTTCCTTGACAAAAATGTGTAAACAAGGTAGGAATACTCACATATCAGACATACAAAGCAACATTGCTAAAACAATGTATTTAAGAAGACTCTTTAATTTACATAAGCTACCAGTATAGTTAGGATCTTTGAGATGGGAATACCCCTTTAAGACGCCAGGGTATATACTAAATGGAGGCCCTGAAGAGATGAGAAAACATAACAAATATCACCTCACGTTTGTTCCTCACCTCCAGTAGACTCCTTTGCCCCGCCAGAGTAAAATACTGTGTTGGTGGATGTCAATACAGTTGATTATGAAATCATAGGGGCAAATAGGCAGTTACTTACAGTTGGGCCTCCTTGCATCTTCGGGCCTTGGGCTAAATACAGTACATCTTCTCTTTCATCTGCTGCAGTACATTTCCTTGGCCAATCGCTGCACGTTCTGTCCTTAAAGTTCCAACATCGGTGCATCTCTGAAATACTGTATTTGCCTGATAGAATTCTTCCTAATATTGACAACGACCTCAAACATACAAGTAATGTCATTAAGAACCTGAGTCTTGGAATGGATGATATGGCCCCCCAGAATCCTCAACATCATTGACTCTGTCTGGGATTGCAGGACGAGACAGAAGAATCTGAACAAACCTACATCCACAAAAGATCTGTGCTTAGTTCTCCAAGATGTATGGAACAATCTCCGTTGAGTTCCTTCAAAAGTGTCTGCAAGTCTTGTTTAGAAGATAAACGTTGCCAAAGCAGAAACACCAGATGTATTCAAAATAACAAAAAGTTTTATGTTGAAAATACATAAAAAAACATATAGTCAGTAGAGATGAGCGAACACTATTCGAAACAGCGCCATAGAAATGAATGGACGTAGCCGGCACGCGGGGGGCATTCATTTCTATGGGGGAGTGCTATTCGAGGCAGCTGTTTCGAATAGTGTTCACTCATCTCTAATAATCACATGTAAACACATAATCTAGAAAGTAAAAGACTAAGGGTCAGTTCACACGTGAACTGCCCGCGCGGGTTTTGACACGGAGAGAGACGCGGTGAGCCGCGTCTCTCTCTTGTCAAAACCCGCCTGCCGCGACCATCGCGGTCGCGGCTTTCCCCTCCGCTGTTGGCTCAAATGAATGAGCCGACATAGGAGGGAGCTGCCGGGGGCGGAAGCCACGCGGCTGAGCCCGCGTGGCTTCCGCCTGAAGAAAGGGCATGTCCTTTCTTTTCTCCGCTAGCGGCAGCCCTCCGCTAGCGGAAAAAAAAAGCCCGGTGGTCTACATAGACCACCATTGTAAAGGGGTGGATTTTGAAGTGAAATCCGCTGTCAAAATCCGCCCCTTTGTTCACGTGTGAACTAGCCCAAAGAAGGAAGCCGATGCTGCCAAATTGCAGGATACAGGGAAGGAATATAATGTATAAAAGGGGCCATAAACAATGTGCATCACATAAGGTAATGTGTCAGTATGAGAAGATGCAATATAAACACAGAGTAGTTGTATTAACAGTCATATGATAGTAAAGGGTTAAAGTGAAAAACTGCATCACTATACTAAAAGACATAAAAAAAAGAGAGGTGCACAAGACAAGCCGAAGAGAATCAAAGACATCTCCGTACCATGAACAAACTCGCCCCGACACGTGTTTCGCCATTTCGGCTTCATCAGGGGGTACAAAAAGGGCACATGATTTGTCCCTACCTGGCATCCCATTGCCTCACTGTAATGTCACAATGACTTTTTGTGATGTCACAGAACCGTATTGTGATGTCACACTGCTTCATAGTGATGTTGCATTGATGCTTTTTAGGGTTTATTGAAACAAGTCTTTGATACCATTGTACTATGTGGTGAAACAATGTGCCTATTGTGCTGCACTGTGAGAGGGGGCGCTGCTTACCGCCCAGCGATGTAGCAGTTCCTCCCCGCTCTCACAGTATAACGTTATAGATGCTGCTGTGAGGAAGGCCGTTCCTGACTGACTGTCAGGATTGCCCTTCTGACAGTGAAGAGCTACAGTACCGGCACTGATAGCTCTTCCCCGGGGCACAGAACGAGAAAGCCGATAGTATGCTGAATTCAGTGCACTGTTGTCTTTCTAGCGGTATATAACACCACATGTGCCCCAGGAGGTGAAAGGTCCTCTTTAAAAACACAGTTGGGAAAGTGATTTTTACTTACAGCATGAACTCATGTTCACCAAAAGCCCACTCTCACCCTCACACACACACACTAGCAAAAAATTTGGAGAAATAGTTTTCTAGTTTTTTTTCTCAGATCTCTCAACATCCGACAAATTAACATTCATGGGGGATAACTTTTTGGGCATTTCCGTTCAGTTATCCTATGGAAGATCTCCAGTCATTCTGCCTCTGCCCGCTGTGGCTGCTAACAGAAAACAATAGCTTGCATTGAACTGTAGATGAGACAGAAGTGCGGTTTAGTGTTCCTATGAAATATACTCCCAGCACATCCGCAGTACACTTACACTGCATAATGAATGAAACAATGGTAACCACACGCATAATCTAAAAAATGTTGAAGTCATTACAATATATGATTTATAACATGCCAAGAGATTTGCAGTCCCAGAAGAATGTGCTTATATAGAAACATTCTCCTAAAATCTCAGTCCGGGGTATTGTTGTTTTGAGAAAGTAGCCCGTACTTTACAATGTAACCGCACGATACATTCTCCTACTGTATGGTCCATAGAGTGCAAATAAACACAGCATAACAAAACCCCAGCAAGACTTTAACCTGTAAACTTTTCTTTATTGGCAGATTGTCACATGAGTGATACATTACAGAAGTGGGAATTATGTATATGTGCAGGAATCCATTGATAGGACTCTGCTCTGTTTTGTATCCGTACACGGTGATGTAAGCACAAAGCGATAGAGCCAGCAACTGGTTACTCCAATGAGGCACCACTGCCAAAGGAAGGACAAGTTGAAGGCTGAGAAAGGTTATGGTTAGTGTCAGAATTTAACCCCTGCTCTGCCAGGACAAATATTCATTACGTTTACAAAATCCAATTTTATCTAAGAGTAGAATGTTGTATGTATTTCAATGTAAGCTTTCAGAGTGCAAAAACCAGATAGTATACAGTCCTATGAAAAAGTTTGGGCACCCCTATTAATCTTAATCATTTTTAGTTCTAAATATTTTGGTGTTTGCAACAGCCATTTCAGTTTGATATATCTAATAACTGATGGACACAGTAATATTTCAGGATTGAAATGAGGTTTATTGTACTAACAGAAAATGCGCAATATGCATTAAACCAAAATTTGACCGGTGCAAAAATATGGGCACCTCAACAGAAAAGTGACATTAATATTTAGTAGATCCTCCTTTTGCAAAGATAACAGCCTCTAGTCGCTTCCTGTAGCTTTTAATCAGTTCCTGGATCCTGGATAAAGGTATTTTGGACCATTTCTTTCTACAAAACAATTCAAGTTCAGTTAAGTTTGATGGTCGCCGAACATGGACAGCCCACTCTCAAATGATCTGAAAACAAAGATTGTTCAACATAGTTGTTCAGGGGAAGCATACAAAACGTTGTCTCAGAGATTTAACCTGTCAGTTTCCACTGTGAGGAACATAGTAAGGAAATGGAAGACCACAGGGACAGTTCTTGTTAAGCCCAGAAGTGGCAGGCCAAGAAAAATATCAGAAAGGCAGAGAAGAAGAATGGTGAGAAGAGTCAAGGACAATCCACAGACCATCTCCAAAGAGCTGCAGCATCATCTTTCTGCAGATGGTGTCACTGTGCATCGGTAACAATACAGCGCACTTTGCACAAATAGAAGCTGTATGGGAGAGTGATGAGAAAGAAGCCGTTTCTGCACGTACGCCACAAATAGAGTTGCCTGAGGTATGCAAAAGCACATTTGGAGAAGCCAACTTCATTTTGGAAACAAAGATTGAGTTGTTTGGTTATAAAAAAAAGGCGTTATGTATGGCGTCCAAAAAGAAACAGCATTCCAAGAAAAACACTTGCTACCCACTGTAAAATTTGGTGGAGGTTCCATCATGCTTCGGGGCTGTGTGGCCAATGCCGGCACTGGGAATCTTGTTAAAGTTGAGAGTCGCATGGATTCCACTCAGTATCAGCAGATTCTTGAGAATAATGTTCAAGAATCAGTGACGAAGTTGAAGTTACGCCGGGGATGGATATTTCAGCAAGACAATGATCCAAAACACTGCTCCAAATCCTCAGGCATTCATGCAGAGGAACAATTACAATGTTCTGGAATGGCCATCCCAGTCCCCAGACCTGAATATCATTGAACATCTGTGGGATGATTTGAAGCGGGCTGTCCATGCTCGGCGACCATCTAACTTAACTGAACTTGAATTGTTTGTCCAAAATCCCTTCATCCAGGATCCAGGAACTGATTAAAAGCTACAGGAAGCGACTAGAGGCTGTTATCTTTGCAAAAGGAGGATCTACTAAATATTAATGTCACTTTTCTGTTGAGGTGCCCATACTTTTGCACCGGCCAAATTTTGGTTTAATGCATATTGCACATTTTCTGTTAGTACAATAAACCTCATTTCAATCCTGAAATATTACTGTGTCCATCAGTTATTAGATATATCAAACTGAAATGGCTGTTGCAAATACCAAAATATTTAGAACTAAAAATGATTAAGATTAATAGGGGTGCCCAAACTTTTTCATAGGACTGTATATACAAACGAAAATAGACTGGACTGTGTATAAGGCAAAAATAAAGCGGTGTGCCCAGTCCTGGACTGGGGTGTCTAGGGCCCACTATACAGCTACATGTAAATATTACTTGACATTCACAAATTCCTAAAATTTTACCTGGTTCTTGCTCCTGTTTAAACCTTTTAGCTCTGTGAGCGAGGGATATATGACAACACAGCAGCAGCAAGACGTTGCAAGGTGATTGGGGCCCCTATAGTATTATTGAGAAGATGGGGCCCATAGTGGAATGATACTGGCTGGCCTGATTTCTGCATCTGTTACTGTGCCACTAAATGTACTGTTTCATGCAACACGAGTTGGGGGCCCACCAGGCTCAGGGGCCCCCTGGAGGATTTACCTGTTCACCAGTAGGCCAGTCTTAGCCTGAGTGTGACAGCAGTGCAGCAGTTCATTCTCAGTGACAGCACAGTGCTTAAAAAAAGCGTGGTAGTTTATTCACCTATACTTGTAACAATGGATATCTCAAAAACTATGTTCATTACTGTTATTAATGTCTGTTGCAGTCATTCATTATAGAATGACAGCAACGGACATTAAGGTAGTAGAATAACAGACACAGATGGAACTTCAGTGTCCCTACACTATATAATGCTCTCCAAGGCTGCTACTTTTATATGTGGGGTGGGGGTGGGTTTGGGAGGCGAGGGTAGGGCAGTGGATCACCCCAACCAATGAGCTGCCAATCTCTTGATGATCATGATGATGATTATGATAATCATCATCATCACCATTCAATAGAATGAGACACTAAGGGGAACACACACTAAGGGGATGTCCAAGGTCAGCAAGGGGGTGGTTTTAACTATGAACCCCTCTCCTGTACACCCCACAATGAACAATAACTTACCAGAGCAACAAACAATAGGACTTGTGTTCCCCTGTTTAGGCATTATCTATATATCTAACATTGCATTTTCTACAATATATCTACCTTTTATATATAACAGATCTGACATTGTAGAATATATATATATATATATATATATATATATATATATTGCTTCTTACACGACATGAGATCTCATTAACATTCCGTATTATTATGTATAATTAAGCATATGAAGCCATGCAAGAAGATGACATTGTCCCTTATGTTAAGAACAATTCCTCATGTATGTAAACATGTTTTAGCTTCTTACACAACCCATCTATTATGTCCTCCGAGAAATGTGCTGTTTACCTTAGATCACTTCACCTTAGGGCTTATATATCACTACACAGGCATTAATGTATTAAGTAGGAAATGGTGCTATGTGCATTAACCAAAGGACACACACTTACTAATAATTACATCCATCTGAACCATTGTATCCATTTACACCAGTTAGGCAAAACGCATATATTTCATTTATACCAGTGACCATAGGGAAAAGCAGCAAAACACACTGAAGCAGTATATTAAATCAATACAAAATGTGACCATAACAATGAGTAATAGTAGCTAAGAATATATTATGTAATAAATGAAGTAAGAACAATGTGTGCGTGCCCTCACGTGATCAACAAGTAAAATAAACCACCATTGTTGTGTTCTGCTCTCCGCTGGGGAACATCTTCTATGTGATCACATGACCAGCATTGCCTATGACAGTACTTATTCAAAGTCTATGACTACGGCTGTATTCACATGTTGTATTTGTTTGTTTTGTTCATTGTCAGCGACTATCACACACTGGTGTCCTCAGGGCACAGATAACTGCAGTACTGCAAATATCGGTCTATCATTTGAAGCTATCACCCTCCTGATTAACCTATGGGGAAAAGGTGTTGAGAGGTCTCTGTGTGGAGCGCTGGATGGGTTTCCTTAAAGGGGTATTCCCATGTCGCATACTCACCAGTCTTCACTGCTGTAAAATCTTCTTTCTTCCTGGTTTCTTGCATCATTTGGTGGGCGGGGTTTCACATGCAACCTGCCGTTTAGCTCCACCCCCACATTAGCATATAGCTCCTCCCACCGCATAGCGTGATCCTATGGGGCGGCTGAAGGGCCTGTGATGTCATCACAGGTCCTTAAACAACACTATATGCACAATATTGGACTATGAAGTACAGGCAGGAGCAACTCCATTCTGTGTTACATACAGAGACTGCCTGTCTCTGCCATAATGAACACAATTGAATTAGCTAGCCTGATAACTGGGAGAACAGAAGACGAGTTCAGAAATGAAAGCAGCTCCTCTCCCCTATCTGATAGCAGGAAGCTAGGTCACATGGTGCAGACACAGGAATAGCTAGATACACAGGCTCACTCCCGTGCACTTAGCCCCTCCTCCCTCCCCCCTCAGAGCAGGCAGATACATCTGAATACAGATACATACTTGAATTTTGAGCAGATAAGTCAAGGGCTGTGTCAACAATGAATTGAATAAAGTAAGATAGTGGACAAACAAAGCAGTTTTGCTGAAGCAGTGTATTTAGGAAAAGTCTTACATCCACATTAACAAGCAGTATAGATAGGATCCTTGTGATGGGACAACCCCTTTAACTTGGAACCTGTCTATGGCTCAGATCAATTTATACTAACAGGCATTATGTAGCCTGACTCTCACCTGGTGGCATTTGCCCTTTTGCTGGCAGGGTCTATGTTCACCAGATTATTCATTTTTGTATCACGGTAGGATCTTAGTCTCCACCTGCACTGACGATATATATGTGAGCTCTTATAAAAATTAGCTCCCGTTTTGTTTGGCTATCGCAGTGCGTATTGGGCCATCAATATTCAGTGGATTGAGGTATCTCTTTCCCCACTGTTGTATAACTAATATCCTTTGCATTTATATCAGCAACAGGAGTGTTATACCTTTATATTAGGACTGTTGACCACAGGGGATTCATTTTATGGAGTGAGCAGAGCAGCGCTGAGGACTTCTGAAGAGTGAGTGGAGACTTGTGAGGTTAACCCATGTGTGCAGGGCAGACTGTACAGCACACAGTACTATGCCAGCATCTGCCTGCCGCTCTTTCTCCTTTCCAAATTATAATAAGTTTGGTGCCTGGGGAAGAAGGGGTTACAAGTGCCACATTCAGTGTCTGCAAAGAGTGTTTTTAGTGAGAACACTCTTCACTGACATTGAATGTGGCATTGTAATCCCTTCTTCCCCAGGCAGCAAACTTATTACAATATTACCGTATGTATTACAGTGCATAATATTGTGTGCAGGGGCCACTATGGGGCATAATAGCGCATGTGAGGGGGATGTCAGTCGGTTGGGGAACTTTGCCGTCGGTCTGGGAGGGCCCCATGTCAAAAGTTCGTCAAAAGGTACAATCTGATTTTTTCTCTCCACCTGAGATTAGTAGGGGAGTGGTGACATGAGTGGTTAATAACACCATTCCGTCACACTTAACAGATATGCTTTATAATTGTCTGAGCATGCTGTTTATTACTATGGATTGTCATAACTATATCTTAATGGATATTATTCAAAGTTATTATCTAAACTCTCCCACACTCTACCCCATTAATCCCCTCCCCAACACTCCTGGATTACTAACTCACCACAAATACTTATCTCCTATCCACATGATAGGGAAAAAGCATATTATTGCTGGGGGTCGCAGAACTGGAACCCTCAGTGATCACAGAAATTGGAGTCTACAATGTTTCACATGAATGGATCAGTAGTGTGCCTGTATGAGCACGTCTCCATTCACTTTTGTAGAACCACTGGAGTTTGCTGCTTTGGAAATCCAAAAGGAACTAAGAGGGCAGTAGTCAAGCATGCGCACTGCCGTGCCACTCACATGGGACACTTACGGCCCTGTAGCTGGATACCCTACCTATGCTTCCTCACTTGTAGGGTACCCAAGCTTATTGTTCTTTCATGTAGCTTGTTAAGGCCTATGTATAATGAATGCAAGAGTCCTAACACATCAGGAAGGAGGTTGATCATTTTCACAATGAACTATGAAGGAATCCATCTCCTTCTCTCTCTCTACCTTCATATACTTAATCCTCCACCCCATACTTTACTACTGCTCCACTGTTTATTTATATGTTCTGTTCTCCATCTATTTTGCATCTAACACTCCATTTCTCTGTGTATATATATGCCTAACTTCAGAAATTGTGTTATACCATCCTGATGAAGGGACCTTTATAGTAGTCCCGAAAGCTCGATATGTCATCAAAGAACTTTTTAAGTTAGCCATTAAAAAAGGTATCAACTACTGAGGACTTCTCTCAAAAAATTTCTTTCATTTCATATCCACTGGCTAACATGGTACAAGGATATTTTTTCTTTTACCACTTTACTGTTCATATATCTGTGCATTCTGACAGTTTAACACAATTTATACTTGTTACATCTGTTTTGTGTGGAACTACATGTCTGTATGTACTTTTTTTGCCACATCCTACGTTGGTGTCACCCCCTATATGTTATTCTTATCATCCTTCTGTTATCCTACTAATATTATAAAATGTGAAAGTTTGTATGTTTGTTCCTCAATCACGCAAAAATGGCTGAACGGATTTGAATGAAATTTGGCACATAGATAGATTGTAACCTCGATTAACACATAGGCTACTTTTTATCCCGGTAAATTACATGGATTCACAACTGTTATGAATTTATGTTCATATACTATATTACACTGCTCTTATCTCACCTTCTGAGAAAGCCAAGGCTGTTATCTTTCTGTGTAAACACACACTAACCCTCAGTGTTCATTCATTAGCATATTATCTGATCTGGTCCAGGCATTGCAGACAAACTGACGTGGGCAAACACCTTCAATCCAAATTGGCAGTTTCTCAATTTTAAACATGCCAGGAAAAAGAAAATCAAATTTGTTGAAAACAACGAGAGCTATGAAGGTAGCTAAAAGTTACAGAGTTCTCAAGCGGAGCTGAGGGCGTTAATCGACGCCAACAACACACTCATATAGCATTGCGGCGAGCTGCTGAGATGCCGGAACAATTACAGGCACAGTGCGAAGAACAACTTCAGTGCCAGAGCAACTTGAGAGCTGCCAAAATGCCGGAGCAGGCGGATCATCAAAGCCCACAACACGCTGATTATATGGTGTCCCAGTTAGTTCCTGAGATGCCGGAACAATCACAGGCACGGCGTAAAGAACAGGTTCAGCGGCAGGCTAGCTTCACAGCTATAGAAACGCCGAAGCTGGTGGATCATCAACACGAACAACACGCTCATTATATGGCGTCCCAGCGAGCTGCTGAGATGCTGGAACAATCACAGGCACGGTGTGAAGACCAAGTTCAGCAGCAGGACAGCTTAAGTGCCGCCAAAACAGGCAAACCATCAACGGCAGCAATTTGCTGAATACGCTCATTATATGGCGTTCCAGTGAGCTACTGAGATGGTGGAACAATCACAGGCACGGTGCGAGGAACAACTTCAGTGCCAGGCCAACTTGAGAGCTGCTGAAATGCCAGAGCAGGTGGATCATCAACACCAACAACATACTCTTTATATGGCGTCCCAGTGAGCTGCTGAGATCCCGAAACAATCATAGGCACAGTGCAAGAAGCAAGTTCAACAGCAGGACAGCTTGAGAGCTGCCAAAACGCCGGAGCAGGAAAACCATTGACAGCAGCAATTTGCTATATTTAGGCGGATCATACACGCCAACAACCCGCAGACAAAGTCACAGGCAGAGGCTAGTACCTTATAAAACTTAAAGGGATCCTATCATTTAAACTAAATTTTTTTCTGCGTATCACGTAGGAATAGCCTTAAGAAAGGCTATTCTTCTCCTACCTTTAGATGTCTTCTCTGGGCTGCCATTCGGTTAAAATCCCGTTTTTTGCCGGTATGAAAATGAGTTCTCTTGCAGCACTGGGGGCGGGCCCCAGCACTCAAACAGCACTGGGGCATCCACAATGCTGCGAGAGAGCTCTCCAGTGCTGCCTCCATCTTCTTCTGGAGCAGGCTCTTCACGCATCTTCTTCTGGGGGTTGGCTTCAAACTTCTAGGCCTCGGGCCTAGGGCAAAGCCAACTGCGCATGCCTACCGGCAAAAGAAAATGGTCGCTTACAATATTGCATACCGGTGAAAAACGGGATTTTAACAGGGCGGTGGCCCAGAGAAGACATCTAAAGGTAGGAGAAGAATATCCTTTCTCAAGGCTATTTCTATGTGATAGGTAGAAAAAATTGAGTTTAAATGATAGGATCCCTTTAAAGAATTTCAAGAAGGGAAGCGGTCTAATCCTTCCCTTCTTAATTTGACAGATTTTGATTTTTTTTAATCCCCAAATTACAGAACAATTTCCTCACATTTTTCTCAAGATAACCAGGCCATAAAGTACTGATTGGCCAGAATAGAGGATGCCCAAGAAACCCAAGAAATGGGATGTTGTTCCTATTCTTGTAATAGATAGTTATGTCTCAAATCTAATCTCTGCAAAAGAAAAAAAAAATAAATATATATATATATATATATATATATATATATATATATATATATATATCACACACACACACAATATTCAAAAACTACTGTACCTATATCTATCTCTCTAATATGTATATAGGTATTTAGGATCAGCATGTGTTTCAGTGACTGCCATGCTGTTCCCCCCTCCTGTGTGGTGAATTGTTCAGGCACACAGACCAGTAACACGAAGCAGTGAGGAGAGTCAGGACTCCACTCTGCAGGAGATGTTTGGTTATGCGCCTGCGCAGTATGTTTGTGTCCATGGTAACCCACGCCGGGCCCGGCTGTGTACACTGAGTGCATGGAGCAGTGCGAGCATCGTGAGGTGGCGGTGCTGCGGGAGGTAAGTGACGTTATGTAGGTAGATATTATCTACTACATACATGAACGTTATACAACAGCCGCTATAACTGCAGTCATGGCTGGAGCTGCTCTATCACACCTGTAGGCTCTGGCAGTGGCTGGATGCAAAGTGATACATGAAATAGGTACAGCCCCCCCTCCCCCCCCCCCCCTAAATTGTACATAGTCCAAAAATTCTATTTATATCAGCCTCAGAATACTTTGTATAACAGGATCTCACAGATGCCACTTACTGTTAATAGTGCTCTAACCACTGATGTTTGTTATAATAATGTGTCAAACACCAATGTCTTATATAATAGTGTGCCGACCACTGATATCTCGTATAATAGTATGCCAACCACTGATATCTTGTATAATAGTATGCCAACCACTGATATCTTGTATAATAGTATGCCAACCACTGATATCTTGTATAATAGTATGCCAACCACTGATATCTTGTATAATAGTATGCCAACCACTGATATCTTGTATAATAGTATGCCAACCACTGATATCTTGTATAATAGTATGCCAATCACTGATATCTCGTATAATAGTATGCCAACCACTGATATCTTGTATAATAGTATGCCAACCACTGATATCTCGTATAATAGTATGCCAACCACTGATATCTCGTATAATAGTATGCCAACCACTGATATCTTGTATAATAGTATGCCAACCACTGATATCTTGTATAATAGTATGCCAACCACTGATATCTTGTATAATAGTATGCCAACCACTGATATCTTGTATAATAGTATGCCAACCACTGATATCTTGTATAATAGTATGCCAACCACTGATATCTTGTATAATAGTATGCCAATCACTGATATCTCGTATAATAGTATGCCAACCACTGATATCTTGTATAATAGTATGCCAACCACTGATATCTCGTATAATAGTATGCCAACCACTGATATCTTGTATAATAGTATGCCAACCACTGATATCTTGTATAATAGTATGCCAACCACTGATATCTTGTATAATAGTATGCCAATCACTGATATCTTGTATAATAGTATGCCAACCACTGATATCTTGCATAGTACTGTGTCAACCATTGATATTTATCAGGATAACCATTGATATGTATTATAGTGTGCCAACCACTGATGCCTCGTATAATAATGCGCTAACCACTGATATCTATTACAATAGTGTGCCAACCACTGATGTTTTGTATAATAGTGTGCCAACCACTGTTGTCTATTATAATAGTGTGCCAACCACCGATGTCTAGTATAATAATTTGCTAATCACTGATACCTTGTATAATAGTGTGCCAACCATTGGAGCCTCGTATAATAGTCTTTTAGCCAATAATGTCAGTTATAATAGTGTGCCACTCACTGATGTCATTTATAATAGTGTGCCACTCACTGATGTATGCCAATTATAATAGTGTGCCACTCACTGATGTCTATTATAATTGTGTGCCACTCACTGATGTATGCCTATTATAATAGTGTGCCACTCACTGATGCCCCTTATAATACTGAGAAATATATGCCATTTATAATAATGCTTCAATCAAATATAGCTCCTATAATAGTATGTCTTTCACTGATGCCTCTTTGAGTATCCTGTCAGCCATAATTGCCTCTTTTAATGCACTAGCTACACATATCCTTATTATTGTACAAGCCACAGGTGTCCCATTATAATATTATCTTCATTATTTTTTTAATTATATCATACAATTATTGATATTGTATAATTAACTTGATAGATAACTTGTAAATTGTATTGTTCACATCTGCGTTTAGGTTTCCGTTCTTTGGGTCCTCTTGGGAACCCGAAAAATGGAAACCAAACCCGCTTAAAAAGCAGTTACCCAAGGAAACCTGCGGAACGCAGAGACTATAATAATAATAATAATAATAATAAATTTTATTTCTATAGCGCCAACATATTCCGCAGCGCTGTACAATTAGTAGGGTTCAAATACAGACAGAAAGATACATTACAAAGAAAATCATTTCACACAATGGGACTGAGGGCCCTGCTCGCAAGAGCTTACAATCTATGAGGTAGAGGGGGTGACACAAGAGGTAGCAGGGGCGGTATTACTTATACAGAGGTCAGACACTTTTGTAATAGAGGTGACTGTCATTACACAAACATAAGACTTTATGACCAGTCGTGTCCTGTAACATGTGGATGGAGCTTGGACCTATAAAGTTATCCTAAGATTACATCATATCATGTGGGGAAATGTGGGAGTGGGGACAGAGGAGGGTTAAGGGTTTACGTTAGACATTGTGATAGGCATGTCTGAAAAGATGTATCTTTAGTTTGCGTTTCACTAGTTTGCGGATTCACTGGGTTTCTGCCCAAAAATGGTGGAGAGAAAAGTCCCACTTGCAGGATTTTTCTCTCCACGTTTTTCAAGTGGATTCGGGAACAGAATCCTTGAACAAAATCCAGTCATGGGTGTAAACCTAACCTTAGAGGATCTTTACTGCCTCTGACTGACCATTACTATCAGCCATTTATGAAGGAGTTGGAGGAAACTTGCAAGATTAATCTCGTGAGGTTCACCTAACACATACTCACCTCCTGTAGACTCTCTAGGCCCACAATAATGATCATCTGTAGTAACTGTTGCTGATACAGTTGACTACAAGATCAGATTATAAGGGGGGGGGGGGCACTTACTTGCCATTGGGCCCTGGGCTACAACCTGTATCACCCTTATTATAATCTGTCTCTGGAGTCGTGCCACCTAAATAATCTGTCATTTATCATAATCGAGGTAAAATTCCCAATGAATTGCAATTTTTGTGATCACATCCATTGTAATAACTTTCCCTTTCATAGCCGTCTAGTCATTTCTTGTCCTCTGATATTGAGATTTATGCCACTAAATGTCACAGGAACTTTAGATTGATTTTATGTTATGGATTATTGCTGCTGTAACTTTTGATTTGTTATTGGCATGTTTTGTGGGGACGTGGATATCACTGATCTATGGAATATCTTTACATTCTTGTCTCTACAGAGCAATGATGAACCCGATATCTTAGTGTCATACACAATTTCTAAGTCCTTTGTTTCTACTAAGTAATGATGGTGCGCCTGACAGTGGATCTCATCGCACGGACCAACAATCACCTCCGCAACAGGAGAGATGAGTCCATCACCCAGTACTTGAAAAGACTGACTCATCTGAATTTTTCTAATAAACATATTGATTGTCTTGTAAGTATTGAGGTTTTCATTTAACTCACTATTTGTGTCTAGTTATCTGTCTTATATGATATCTATGAAATGTATTGTAGCTATAAAAGATGCATCTAATGTGAAGTACAGTGTGAAATTCCAGGATCTTAAAGATTTTGCCAAGAACTGGTCGTGGGCTGGTCATTCCCTTCAAAGGAGAATTTTGTAAAAGAGTTGTCCGGTCTTACTTTTTTTTATGGCCTAAGCTTAGGATGGACCATAAATATTTGATCTATAAGGGGCCAACACCCGGCACTCAGACCAATCATCTGTACGGAGATGCTTCTGATGCCTGCCCTGTAAACAATACGGGGCCATAAGCAGAAAGCTCTGTCCGCTGTATAGGGGCCCGCGCCTTCACTGCAAACAGCTCCCATTGAAGTCAGTGGGAGGAGAGAAGTCGCTCCACTGTTGATGAGATATTTATGGCCTATTCTCAGGATAGGCTATAAAAAAATAAAAAAAAAAAGCCCGGACAACCCCTTAAAGCTGGCCACTCTTATTACATTTTAGACTGCCATTGCTCGTCTGCCTAGGAGACTGTCGGCTGTCATATAGAATGAAGCGGTAATACGTGTTCTTGGCCTGATGCTCCATTTAAACGAGAAAACACAACCCTTATTCTCCTATTCCCAGCAATCAGTATGTTATTCCCTCTCATATGAATAGATTGTAAGCCCTCGCGGGCAGGGCCCTCTACCCCACTGTGCCAGACGATCACTGTTAGTATTATATCTACCTGTATATTCTGTGTACTGTATGTAACCCCCAAATGTAAAGCACCATGGAATTAATGCTGCTATATAAATAAATAATAATAATAGATAGTCTACCAATAAGTATTTGGACACATGTGGTATAATAGAAAAACAACATTTATTCCTATTCAATAGTTGGTAGAACCCAGCAGATGCTTCCTTACAGGTGGTATTGATCGACACAATACTCCCGGATGCCTGGTGAAACTCCTGGTGTATTATTATTATTGTTTATTTATATAGCACCATTAATGCCATAGTGCTTTACATTTGGGGGTTACATACAGTATACAGAATATACAGGTAGATATAATACTAACAGTGACCGACTAGCACAGTGGGGTAGAGGGCCCTGCCCGCAAGGGCTTACAATCTATGAGGGAAGGGGGTAGAGACAGAAGGAGAGGGGGAGACAGCGCAGATGGTGGTGTGGTGATAGTGTTAATGGAGGTTGTAGGCCTTCCTGAATAGCCTTCTTGAAGCCTGTGATTGTGGGGGTCAATCTTATGTGTCTTGGTAAGGAGTTCCAGTGTATGGAGGATGCACGGGAGAAATCTTGGAGATGCTTGTGTGAGGAGTGGATGAGAGCAGACTAGAGTAGGAGGTCTTTGGAGGATCTGAGGTTACGTGTGGGCAGGTAGCGGGTGTATGTGAGCCATTGGTTGGGTGTGATTTCTCTGGCCAGCACTTGTCGGATTCTATCTCCTAGTTTTGGGGGTCTGCCGACTTGGGGCACATCCTGACAATCACCGTTCACCTTCCACTTCATAATCACATAGGCCACTGTCAATTTTACGTAATTCAGTTTGCTTGCTATGTCCCTTAAGGATCGACATTTCTGTCATACTCCACAATTACCCCTTTCTCGAAATCGGACAACTCTGCACTTCGTGGCAACTTGCATGCGACTAATGGCAATGCTGTTTCCTACACAATATTTAACGGCGGAAGGCGTGACACCGCAGATAGCTTCATTTGCATGGGTGTCCAAATACTTATTGGTAGACAGTGTATTTGGTCTAACCCCTTTAAAAGGATTGTCTCAGGTTTTTAATAAATTGCCACAAATCAGGAAATGCTATAAAATAACTTTAGCTTACTAGGCCTCTCTAGTCACTGCTGCGGTAATCCCACCGGATTCCTAATGTCATAAAATAAATGTGTCCATTGTACAATAAGAAGAAACACGGTAAAAGTGTATATGTGTGTGGTGTGTATGTGTGAGGGCGGTGTCGCATGTGTAGCTCTTACAGACGTGCGTTCCCATGACACGTCAACTTTCACTCTGCCTTCAAAGTACATTACATTGACGTGCTAACGTTGCATGCTATCCCACATAGCGGAGCCGCGGTTTAGGCGGTAATTGGTGTGTTCACCTTGGCTTATTCACCTCTGTCAGGAGAGGTTTTCCTACTCGCTCTGTGATTTTACACAAGTTAACTATTTTAGACATTGTCTTAAGAGACTGTCCACGTTCTGTGTCAGGTGACATATAATACTTTCATGGAGACACTACAAGCCTTATAAACATAGGCTAGGTTGTACTGTGTAGAATGGGAGGATAATGTACTTGTCAGATATAATGTAAAGCAGTTGCGGTATTACATATATCCAGTGCAGCTCATTGGGATGACTTTTTGATAAATGTCTGTATGGCAACTTGTCACTTCCATGTTCTTTAGGGATATTACACCAAATATATCCACTTTATTAAATTAAGGCTATGTTCACATCTCCTTTGGGATTTCCATTTTTCTGATCTGATATAGAAATTGAAAAAAGATGGAAATCCTGACAAGGCTACAGATACATCATACGATGGACACAAACCAATCCCAAAGGATCTCACCGTCTATAAGGAGCTATTCACACTTTGGAAAATAAAGCGGAATTGAGACGGACTTCCAGCTCAGATTGCTCTCCATGTTCTGCCTCTCTGGCTCCCAACGGCTTCAACTTTCCACTGCGGCTTTCATTTGCTGAGAAGGCTCAGATAATTGGGGCTGAACAGCCGAGTAAACATATTAAAGAGGGCCTGGCACCTCTCCTGCCATATCTGTAAATACTTGTATTCCCTATAAAAAATCTGGCTTATCTTTTCTTATAACTACGGTATGTTGTTTGATCCCGTGGTTATTCCTCCTAGAAAATTTATGAATAAATTGACAACTGGGTGTTTCCAGATGGGTGTGTATCCTTACACTATCTGAGCTGTCCAGTCATCATTGATAAGGAAAATGGTAACACCCAGCAACAATTTCATCAAAAATTTCTAGTAGGAGTAAGGGTAAGATCACACAGGGTTTTTTGGACCAAAATCTGAGGCGGAGGCGGCCTCAGGTTCCGGTCCAAAATATGGTAGCTGCAACTGGATGCCGATGCAGTGCACTGGTATCCAGTCGCGCACTCCGCTCTGGATTAGGCCCAAATGAATGGGCCTAGTCGGGAGGAGGGAGTGTCTTCAGGCGGATGTTGCAAGGCGACTCTGCCTGAAAGAATGAGCATCTCGCTTCTTTTTAGGGAGTTGGAACAAACCAGACCGGCTTCCATTTATTTCAATGGGAGCCGTCTTTTTGGTCAGGATTTTGAGGCGGATACGGCCTCAAAATCCTGACCAAAAAACTGTGTGAACTTACCCTAAGGGTAAGTTCACACTGGGTTTTTTGGATAGGAACCTGAGGACACCGCCTCAGGTTCTGATCCAAAAGCCGGGTGCAGTGCATCAGCATCCAGCCGTGCACTCCACTCCAGATTAGGCCCAATGAATGGGCCTAGGCTATGGAGGGAGTATCTTCAGGACGATTCATGAGGTGTAATGGCCTGAAGAATGAGCATCTCGCCTTTTTTTGCGGGAGCCTGAACAAGCCGGCTCCCGGAAAAAGCTCCTGAGTGGCTCCCATTGATTTCAATGGGAGCCATCTTTTTGGTCAGGATTTTGAGGCGAATAAGGCCTCAAAATCCTGACCCAAAAAATCTGAGTGAACTTACCCTAACAAAGGAACAGCACAATGCCGAGTTGAGAAAAAAAAATGTTTCAGAATTGTTATTCCATGGGGCGTACAGTCAGGAGATTGGACAGGCCCTTCTTAAAACCAAACATTTTCTTAAATACTAAACCAATAAAAAAGGACTAATAATTAATATGCATCAAAAATCTGAGCGATGGGTTAAACAATCATTCAGTGGGTCATAGACTGGCAGGACACGGTTATAGACTAATGTGCAGTAGGCAGGTGTAGTTACTGTATAGCTACTTAAAAACTGGGCAAGGAAACAAATTTGGTAGGCTAGCCCTATATGTGCGGTACATGTGGAGTGTTTCTTTAAACGTTTTTTTACTTTCTTTGTATCATCAGGATGACCTGTCTGCATGCAGAAATCTCACAGTCTTATACCTTTACGACAATAACATTAGGGAAATAAGGAGTCTTGGATTCCTAACAACTTTAACTCACCTATACCTCCAGAATAACTGTATATCCTGCATAGAAAGTCTGAGTGGGCTGAAGCGACTGGAGAAGCTGTAAGTGTCAAATGCTTTTTGTTGATACATATTTACATTTATTTTCTATGTTTTCATATTGTTTAATTCTCGGTTTACATGTAAATTTTTTGGACAAAAAAAATATGGCAAAGTCATTTTTCCGATAAAAAAAGATGAAATGCATCAGAAACCTCACATTATACCTCGAAGAAGTGCTCCAGTAAAAAAAAAAATTGTCTCTTTTTTATTATAAAGTATTTTTTTCCGCTGGAAAACCCCTTTACAATACGGGAAACAGTAAAAAAAAAATATATATATATATTCTGAAAGTTGAAATGAAGAGATACTAAAGATCCTGCCATAGTGCTAGATCACTAAAATATTTATGACACTCACTTTGTTAACATCATTTTCCAAAGATGTCATATTTCTCTATGTAGCGTAGGTTCACAGTGTTGGTGTGACAGAGAGCGCCCGTCCGTCTGTCTTCTTCCTTTTGTACTTGCCGGAGTTCACTAACCCTAAATAATGGAACAAGAGTATTATTAGCTGCTGCATTGTCTGTTACTATTGCACCTGTTCAGATGGGGCTCTTTCCTCTCCAGGTATTTAGGAGGGAACTATCTCACTGTCATTGAGGGACTGGAAGGTCTGGAGGAATTGAGGGAACTGCATATCGAGAGCCAGAAGATTCCCCCCGGAGAGAAGTTACTGTTTGATCCTAGAACACTTCATTCCTTATCTGTTAGTATCAGTATATTCTGACTTCTAGATATTCTGGCAACAAAAGAGGGTTATGTATGTATACGTATGACATTTATGAAAGCAAAACGATTGCCCATGACATCACTTTGCAGATGTCATTTATAGTAGAATACACAGTTGTACTCCTGCCTAAACTGCTGGGAATGGAGAAGATTCTGATCCAGGCAGTTACCCTTTAATGAGATGTGCCGTATAAGGTGACTGTCTGGGCTGTCTCTTGTAAAAGCCTTTTTTCTATGTCCAGGCACAATACTCTGCCATGTATAGTAATACTAAGATGGTCCCCCAGAACAAGAGCTGCTGGTATACAACAGCCCTCCATTCTAGTAAATGGAAGTGGTCCCAAGTGCAGAAGGTCCATATGTCCTAGTAGTCCATATGTTGTCTTTGTGAGCCAGCTTCTTTAAATTTCCATATACTTGCATTTGACAATAACATTTACTATGTTTTAATCTTTTTTTTTTGTTTATATTTTTCTTTCCCAGAAGTCTCTATCTGTACTGAATATTAGCAATAATAATATTGATGAACTGAAAGAACTTGCCGTTTTGGAAAACCTAACGCAGCTTGTGGCTATAGACAACCATCTTCATGATATCAAGGTATTTATTTATTACATATGTTTCAAGAAGTTAGTTTAGAACTCATAGTAAATAGAGATGAGCGAACAGTGTTCTATCGAACACATGTTCGATCGGATATCAGGGTGTTCGCCATGTTCGAATCGAATCGAACACCACGTGGTAAAGTGCGCCAAAATTCGATTCCCCTCCCACCTTCCCTGGCGCCTTTTTTGCACCAATAACAGCGCAGGGGAGGTGGGACAGGAACTACGACACTGGGGGCATTGAAAAAAATTGGAAAAAGTCATTGGCTGCCGAAATCAGGTGACCTCCATTTTAGACGAATAGTGGATTTCAAATCCGGGTCATATGAGAATGTGAACTTTGTGACTATGAGACAGGGATAGCTGTACAGGCAGGGATAGCTAGGGATAACCTTTATTTAGGGGGGAATGTTATTAAAAATAACTTTTTGGGGCTCTATCGGGTGTGTAATTGTGATTTTTGTGAGATAAACTTTTTCCCATAGGGATGCATTGGCCAGCGCTGATTGGCCGAATTCCGTACTCTGGCCAATCAGTGCTGGCCAATGCATTCTATTAGCTTGATGAAGCAGAGTGTGCACAAGGGTTCAAGCGCACCCTCGGCTCTGATGTAGCAGAGCCGAGGCTGCACAAGGGTTCAAGCGCACCCTCGGCTCTGATGTAGGAGAGCCGAGGGTGCACTTGAACCCTTGTGCACCCTCAGCTCTGCTACATCAGAGCCGAGGGTGCGCTTGAACCCTTGTGCACACTCTGCTTCATCAAGCTAATAGAATGCATTGGCCAGCGCTGATTGGCCAATGTATTCTATTAGCCTGATGAAGTAGAGCTGAATGTGTGTGCTAAGCACACACATTCAGCTCTACTTCATCGGGCTAATAGAATGCATTGGCCAGCGCTGATTGGCCAGAGTACGGAACTCGACCAATCAGCGCTGGCTCTGCTGGAGGAGGCGGAGTCTAAGATCGCTCCACACCAGTCTCCATTCAGGTCCGACCTTAGACTCCGCCTCCTCCGGCAGAGCCAGCGCTGATTGGCCGAAGGCTGGCCAATGCATTCCTATGCGAATGCAGAGACTTAGCAGTGCTGAGTCAGTTTTGCTCAACTACACATCTGATGCACACTCGGCACTGCTACATCAGATGTAGCAATCTGATGTAGCAGAGCCGAGGGTGCACTAGAACCCCTGTGCAAACTCAGTTCACGCTAATAGAATGCATTGGCCAGCGCTGATTGGCCAATGCATTCTATTAGCCCGATGAAGTAGAGCTGAATGTGTGTGCTAAGCACACACATTCAGCACTGCTTCATCACGCCAATACAATGCATTAGCCAGTGCTGATTGGCCAGAGTACGGAATTCGGCCAATCAGCGCTGGCTCTGCTGGAGGAGGCGGAGTCTAAGATCGCTCCACACCAGTCTCCATTCAGGTCCGACCTTAGACTCCGCCTCCTCCAGCAGAGCCAGCGCTGATTGGCCGAATTCCGTACTCTGGCCAATCAGCACTGGCTAATGCATTGTATTGGCTTGATGAAGCAGTGCTGAATGTGTGTGCTTAGCACACACATTCAGCTCTACTTCATCGGGCTAATAGAATGCATTGGCCAATCAGCGCTGGCCAATGCATTCTATTAGCGTGAACTGAGTTTGCACAGGGGTTCTAGTGCACCCTCGGCTCTGCTACATCAGATTGCTACATCTGATGTAGCAGTGCCGAGTGTGCATCAGATGTGTAGTTGAGCAAAACTGACTCAGCACTGCTAAGTCTGCATTCGCATAGGAATGCATTGGCCAGCCTTCGGCCAATCAGCGCTGGCTCTGCCGGAGGAGGCGGAGTCTAAGGTCGGACCTGAATGGAGACTGGTGTGGAGCGATCTTAGACTCCGCCTCCTCCAGCAGAGCCAGCGCTGATTGGCCGAATTCCGTACTCTGGCCAATCAGCACTGGCTAATGCATTGTATTGGCTTGATGAAGCAGTGCTGAATGTGTGTGCTTAGCACACACATTCAGCTCTACTTCATCGGGCTAATAGAATGCATTGGCCAGCGCTGATTGGCCGAATTCCGTACTCTGGCCAATCAGCACTGGCTAATGCATTGTATTGGCTTGATGAAGCAGTGCTGAATGTGTGTGCTTAGCACACACATTCAGCTCTACTTCATCGGGCTAATAGAATGCATTGGCCAGCGCTGATTGGCCGAATTCCGTACTCTGGCCAATCAGCACTGGCTAATGCATTGTATTGGCTTGATGAAGCAGTGCTGAATGTGTGTGCTTAGCACACACATTCAGCTCTACTTCATCGGGCTAATAGAATGCATTGGCCAATCAGCGCTGGCCAATGCATTCTATTAGCGTGAACTGAGTTTGCACAGGGGTTCTAGTGCACCCTCGGCTCTGCTACATCAGATTGCTACATCTGATGTAGCAGTGCCGAGTGTGCATCAGATGTGTAGTTGAGCAAAACTGACTCAGCACTGCTAAGTCTGCATTCGCATAGGAATGCATTGGCCAGCCTTCGGCCAATCAGCGCTGGCTCTGCCGGAGGAGGCGGAGTCTAAGGTCGGACCTGAATGGAGACTGGTGTGGAGCGATCTTAGACTCCGCCTCCTCCAGCAGAGCCAGCGCTGATTGGCCGAATTCCGTACTCTGGCCAATCAGCACTGGCTAATGCATTGTATTGGCTTGATGAAGCAGTGCTGAATGTGTGTGCTTAGCACACACATTCAGCTCTACTTCATCGGGCTAATAGAATGCATTGGCCAGCGCTGATTGGCCGAATTCCGTACTCTGGCCAATCAGCACTGGCTAATGCATTGTATTGGCTTGATGAAGCAGTGCTGAATGTGTGTGCTTAGCACACACATTCAGCTCTACTTCATCGGGCTAATAGAATGCATTGGCCAATCAGCGCTGGCCAATGCATTCTATTAGCGTGAACTGAGTTTGCACAGGGGTTCTAGTGCACCCTCGGCTCTCCTACATCAGATTGCTACATCTGATGTAGCAGTGCCGAGTGTGCATCAGATGTGTAGTTGAGCAAAACTGACTCAGCACTGCTAAGTCTGCATTCGCATAGGAATGCATTGGCCAGCCTTCGGCCAATCAGCGCTGGCTCTGCCGGAGGAGGCGGAGTCTAAGGTCGGACCTGAATGGAGACTGGTGTGGAGCGATCTTAGACTCCGCCTCCTCCAGCAGAGCCAGCGCTGATTGGCCGAATTCCGTACTCTGGCCAATCAGCACTGGCTAATGCATTGTATTGGCTTGATGAAGCAGTGCTGAATGTGTGTGCTTAGCACACACATTCAGCTCTACTTCATCGGGCTAATAGAATGCATTTGCCAATCAGCGCTGGCCAATGCATTCTATTAGCGTGAACTGAGTTTGCACAGGGGTTCTAGTGCACCCTCGGCTCTGCTACATCAGATTGCTACATCTGATGTAGCAGTGCCGAGTGTGCATCAGATGTGTAGTTGAGCAAAACTGACTCAGCACTGCTAAGTCTGCATTCGCATAGGAATGCATTGGCCAGCCTTCGGCCAATCAGCGCTGGCTCTGCCGGAGGAGGCGGAGTCTAAGGTCGGACCTGAATGGAGACTGGTGTGGAGCTATCTTAGACTCCGCCTCCTCCAGCAGAGCCAGCGCTGATTGGTCGAGTTCCGTACTCTGGCCAATCAGCACTGGCCAATGCATTTCTATGGGGAAAAGTTAGCTTGCGAAAATCGCAAACTGACAGGGATTTCCATGAAATAAAGTGACTTTTATGCCCCCAGACATGCTTCCCCTGCTGTCCCAGTGTCATTCCAGGGTGTTGGTATCATTTCCTGGGGTGTCATAGTGGACTTGGTGACCCTCCAGACACGAATTTGGGTTTCCCCCTTAACGAGTTTATGTTCCCCATAGACTATAATGGGGTTCGAAACCCATTCGAACACTCGAACAGTGAGCGGCTGTTCGAATCGAATTTCGAACCTCGAACATTTTAGTGTTCGCTCATCTCTAATAGTAAATATTGGCCTATTTACAGTTTGATCTGAGTTATAGTTTTTGATGTAATGTTTATCATTTTGGTTCAGAAAATATACTGTAGTATCAATGCTAAGGCTCGGTTCCCATCTGCGCTGGGCTCTCCATCATTCATGTCCACCCCGGGACTCGAACGACGGAGAGCCCGAATAGCAAAACAACACTTACCTACAGACACAGCTAAATATTTCTCCTCAGTGTTTACAGCTCCTGGCCTAGGTTTCAGACCACCTCTGCTGTCTAGCAGCAGTGGCTGGGTTTGTGATGTCAGTCATTGTTTCTAGCCACTATTCTCTTCTTTTCACTGGGACTGACAACTAATCCTGCTGTCACTGCTGCAGAACAGAGCGTGCACTGGCCTCTGTTATTACTATGTGTAAATCCAGAGAGAACTTTGCAGTTTAGAGTGCATTCACATCTGCATAGTTTAATCTTCTGGCGTGTTGTAGGATCAGAAGAACGGATTAAACAATGAAGCAGATTCATCTAATGATGGATTACACTGGATTCCGAGGAACCCCTTTGACTATAATAGGGTTCACCAAGTACCCATCATAGTCGCCAGACACTAAATTCAGACTTTTAGGAATTTTCCTCTGTGATTTCAGCTGTACTCTGTGCCGGATGGACTCTGACGCAGTTGTGAACGTAACCTGAGTCTCTGGTGCACAGCACACAGGCTAAGCACCCACACTTACACAGGTGCTCAGCAAAGATACAACCATTAGCACAGGGCCTATGTACACCGCTTAAAGAGGTATTTTGACCTTAGTCATTTAAGGCATAGCCATATTTTCTCTCTATTTTCTTTAGGATTATGTCATTTTAACGTCCTCTTAAGTAGATTTATCATCATTATGACCTTAATGTATTCAGCCTCTGGCCAGTATTGATTATTGGAAGAACATAATAGATAGATGAATTCATTTATCCCATGTCTGAGTCATTACAAGATGAACAATATAGATTTTCTTTTTCCTGGGAGATTATGACAAGCTGTCAGACGGGTGACAAATTGCTGTCTGAAGTCCTAGTTAAGGATCTGAGTTAAACATTTCCAATAAAAATGATGTCCCATTGTTCAGATGCAAGTTCATAAATGGGCAGTGTTAACAATGAGAAGGCTACGGCCAGTGTTACATCCCTTGTGTATGATTCTGATTTTGCAGTAACTTCTAAGCGATGCTGTGACATGATCATTTATCAAGTAGAAGCCGCATAAAAAGGAGCTGGTCCCTCTAGTAATAGTTATTGAAAGGCTGGAAAGTGAGAGCACTTTATTAGAGACAGGAAGGCAATAAACAACTCGAGCGTATCCAAAGAAGTCATCATATTTCACCGCAGGATTAGACTATTCTAACATAAACATACACTAGGACCAGCATGTTCTGGGTCATTTATCAAGTGAGTCGCAGTTAGCAAAAAAAATGCAATATATTTATCAAAGGCTGGTGCTACAAATTGGGCGTTTCTTCGTAATGTATCACTTTCTCCTTTCTCTGATGAACATTATTAATCTAAAAACCACAAAAATAAACACTAACGCCTTAAGTTTTTTTTCCAGTATATGTTATGGAAATTAGAACGAGGTCAGAGAACAGTGACATAGACTTTAAGACATACTTTTCTCTATAGTGCATTTGGATTCTGTTCCAAAAAGTTTTTTTTCCTAAAGAAAGAGGGATGACTGAATGCTCATAATTAAACCCAGAGTTTATTATCATGTCATGGTGTCCTATATGATAATGGATCTTCCTAATGCTATCCCTATGATCTGAAAGGTAGTCTTGTGTCAATTACACCTATAGCACAGGTAAATGACTGATTTTTTGTTACATTATTCCCTTTCAGGGTTAGGTTAGACCTGTGTCACTGTCTATGCCTAGTAGTCACTATACAATTACTTGTTAATGCCAATGTCAGCCATTCATTTGGCAACAACCTAAAGACATAAAGATATGGCATCGTTCAGACTAAACATCAGAAGGTGAAAAATATGTGATCTGAGTGCCCGTAAACGTATCTGTACACATTAAAACTAGAGAACAACCCTGTTCTCCTGATCAGGAAGGGGTCTCAGCAGTTAGACCCTCAACAATCTGCAAGTTTGTTGCTCAGATGAAAAACCCCTTTAAACCTGCTACTGGTGCTTGACACCTACTACAGTGACTATCAGTAAGTTTTCTAGTTCACCCCAAGTGCTTTATTCACATCAGTAGTGTTCAGTACTGCTGGTGGTGTCCTTATGAGGGTGAGCTACAGAGGGGCAGGAGACATCATGTCAGCTAGTCTCCACCCATCATCTCAGGGAGAACTGAGAATTACAGATAAAGCCAGTGCAGGGGAAGACTACTGAAAATGCAGAATGCAAGTCATATAATACATAGAAATATTGTTACTCCTCATGTAGAGGCGAAAAGCTTAGGCAGACTTAAAGATGTATTCTCACAACCCAACAATCATATTTTACATAAAAGTATTTTGGAAAATATCATTGTCGCCCATTAAAAGTAAATAGCAAATGTGTATATGTCATCTGTAGTATTTCTTTCTCAGTTTGTCTTTGACTTCCCTATGTCTGCTTATTGGGTAAAGGCTATATAAGTATGCATGTCCTGTCCTAACAAATGCATGAATAATTTCTGCTAGAAGGAATGGCCAGTGCTGCACTTAGGAAGTTCACAGAGCAATGTATATCTGGGAAATGTAGTTTTCACTAGCGAGCAGACAGTCACATGCTCTATAGTAAGGACCACCCCCTTTAGCCATTGCAAGCAGAAAATATAATGGTGTTATTGGGGCACATATCTTGAAACAGAGGGCATATAGGAGGTGGGTGACTCACAAGTACAGTGCAGATGCTTTATTTGCATGGTTGTACGAGTTTAAAAAGAAAAACGCATCCACACATTGCAGAAAAAAATCCACAGTGGAAAAGCTGCATTTTTGAAAATCACAGCATGTCAATTATACCTGCAGAAACGCTGTCGTTTTCCATATAGGTATAATGGGACAGAAAATCCATGAAGGAAAACTCTCAATCGCACTTAAAGGGATCCTATCTTTCAAACACATTTTTGTTTAACTAACACGTCGGAATAACCTTAAGAAAGGCTATTCTTCTCCTACCTTTTGTTGTCCTCTCTGCGCCGCCGTTCCCTTGAAATTCTGGTTTTAGTTGGTATGTAAATGAGTTCTTTCGCAGCACTGGGGGCGTCCCCAATGCTGCCAGAGAAGTCTCCAGCGTCGCCTCTATCTTCTTCTGGAACAAGGTCTTCTTCTGGCAGTGGCTTCTCTTTCCCGGCCACGAGAAAATGGCCACTTACAATACTGTGCAAGCGGCCATTTTTCTTGTGGCCATGAGCATGTGCAGTCGGCTTTACCCGAGGCCTAGAAGTTAGAAGCCACCGCCGAAAGAAGACGCGATGAATACCTTGTTCCAGAAGAAGATAGAGGCGGCACTGGAGATTTCTCTGGCAGCATTGGGGATGCCCCCAGTGCTGTTTGAGCACTGGGGACCGCCCCCAGTGCTGTGAAAGAACTCCTCATTTACATACCAACAAAAACCGGAATTTCAAGTGAACGGCGGCACAGAGAAGACAATGAAAGGTAAGAGAAGAATAGCCTTTCTTAAGGCTATTCCAACGTGTTAGTTAGAAAAAAATGTTTGAAAGATAGGATCACTTTAAAGCTAGTTCCACGAACTCAACAATGAATTAATTATAGCCAGATGTCCTGTAAACAGGTCTGAATCCAATAAAGCATCTTTGGGAGATACTGAAACAGGAGATTTGCAGCATGAAAATGCAGGTGAGAAATTAAGTTATCCAGTTTATAACAGTAGGATCGGGGCCCCACGTGGCACAAATGCTGCAGATTGCCTGTGGTGTATATAGGTATAATTGAAGCAGAAAGTCTGCAGAGGAAACCTTTGTGAACTTTTTGTCCAAAGTGCTATGGGAAGAACTGCAATGAGTTTCCGCCACGATTTTTCCCCGCACCATTTTTTTTGCCATGGGGCATTAATGTAAATCAATATATTTAGTAGGATTTTCTGCAGTGTATTAAATCCAATGAAGTATCGAAGTTACTTCAGTTGTTACATAGAGTGTGCTTAATGAAAGACAGAACTGACAGGGGAAGTGAGATAGGTGAGTGACGCTGGGTTTACACCAGCGCCCGATTTCTGTTTTCAGGTTTCCTTCTTCTGCCGACAGAAGATGGAAACCTGATAGACCGTGTCCGGCCGTGAGCGGCGGTGAGCGTTTTGTGCGTGGCGAAACCATTTTTTTTTAACCAGACACAAAGTCCTGCATGTCCGACATTGTGTCCGGTTAAAAAGAAACGGTTTTGCCACGGAAAGCACAAAACGCTCACCGCCGCTCACGGCCGGACACTTTCCAAACCAATTCATTTGAATGGGTTTGAAAAATGCCTGCATTTTTCCGTCTTCTGTCCAGTTTCGGGCAGGAAACAGAAACCTGCAAAACAGAGATCGGGGTGCACATGTGAACAAGCCCTGATAAAAATTTAAGTAAAATTGTTACAGTGTGACATGAAGGGCATTGTCTTGCTCAGCTATGCTTACCGCTACAATGACTATGTGTTATTATAGAAACCATCCATTTCAGCATTGTCATGATAGGACTGTTGGCTTACACTGAATTCTTCTTTCTATAGGATCTGGAATTTGTTCTGAGCAGATGGCCACAGCTGTGGAGGATGGATCTCACTGGAAACAAAGTTTGTCAGAAACCAAAATATAGAGATAAAGTTATAGTTATCTCAAAGGCACTGGGTAAATGTATACATAATATACATACATAAAAATCTATGCAAAAATTCATATTGGTATTGTAGACAATGATATAATGATATCTGGGCCAATTTATCCAATTTATTGTATCCTTCAATAGATGGCACTCCGTTGATTCCAACACAGTTGGAATATTTTCTCTAGTCCCGACTGTTCCCTAGCAGTCATTTCGGTTAGTTTCAGCCCAATTATGTATTGTCAAGGGGGTGGTACAATTCTGGAGCTCACAGCAAAGAGCAATGAACAATGGCAAAAAATTCCAACTGTGTCCAAATCAGAGGATCAGTGCCTATTGAAAGATGCAAGAGTTAGTGGAGGTGATGAGTCGGTGCTATAACCCTTTCCCTGCTGCCCACGTATATATACGTCTGGCCAGGGTGGTATGAAGTACGTCCTTGCTACTAATGCCGATTTCTCAGGATCTCTTAGGACTATGAAGATTATCTTGGATTCATTTTAAAGATGAGAATCTCATGATCATGATAACCATTACGGATGCAGAGCAATTTATTGGTGAAAATGATGTTCGGCATTCAGATCCCAATGCAGATCACAATTCCCAACAGTGATTTTAACACCAAATCACTCTGAATCTGTAAGGGCTATCATGATGATCTTGGTATAATTTTAAAGATGAGATTCTCATCTCATGTGTGATACTTTGTGTAGATTGGTTTGATACATGGTATCTCTTTACAACAGAAATCCTCGATGGTAAAGAAATCAAGGAAATGGCCAGGAAGTTCTTATTGAACTGGAAAGCCTCAAAAGATGCCAGGAAGAAAAGCAGAGAAGAGAACATGGCTGATCGATTAGTATTTCAACAGTTACGTAAGTCATGTCATAGTAATCAGTGATTCACGAGATAGGACATAAGTGTCTGAGAGGTGCAGGGCACATTCTACGACACCTTATATTTCATGTGTTTACATATCCAAAGTGCTAAAGTGTGGCAAATGAAACAAACAAGAAATGTCCACTGCCTATAGTGAACTTTGGATGGTTCTGGCGTCCTATGTATCTACTTGAAATAACTAAACTGTAATACATTTGGTAAATTTATTTCAAGTTAATGTTCCTTAATCTGTTCTGGATAATACATTTAACCACAGTTTTATTTTATATTTCTAATAGATGGTTTTGAACATCCTCAGTCCATTCTGCCTGCCCAGTATCAGAACCAGAGATATACAGCGAACGACAAACCAAAATACTTCTTTATGGCTCAGATGCAAAGTGAACAGAAACCAAGTCACCTACAAAAACCAATGGCAAAGAAGACCATTGATATTAGTGAAGATATACGGTGAGCCAACAGCTAATGTTATAGGCCCTTATATTTTTGTCATATTGTATTTTTGCTTGCCCTGTGATTAAAATCAGTTTAAAAAGCAAAAAAAAAAAAATGTGGGCAATGTTTTATTATTACCTACTTTTTGTTAGGTAAGTGTGTGCACCAGATATATACAGAAGACCTGCTCCTTGTAGATACTTTTCTGAAATCCTCTGGTAAGGAGTCCTGCTCATAGTGCCTTAGAAGCTTAATTCATGTTTTGGAAAAAGAAAAGTGCAGTAGCTTAAAGGGGTTGTACCAAATTTACAATGTGTTACTCATCCACAGGTTACGGGATAAGTGGCTAATTGGAGGGGTCCAGCAGTGGTAATGGTACCTCTGTACTCTTGCACCCTTGTCTATATGTAGAGGTGATCGCACACTTTAGGTGCTCCCTCGTTCAAGTCTGTGGGACTGCCAGAGATAGCCAAATATTGTACTTGGTTTCTCCTATGCAGTGTGTGGGGAAGTTCGCTCGGTAGAAACAGTGGTGCAGACCCAAACAGTCAAGACAGGGACACAAACTATGCAGCAAACTGGTTTATTTAGGAAAAAAAACAAAAACAGGAAAATAAATAAACCTTGACTTCAGGCACAAATGAGCAAAACAAAATACAGCCTTAACTTCAGGCATAAAAATAAAATATAATAAAATTTTAAATTAAATAAAAACCTGCTTATCTGAGCAACTAACTAAACAGAACGGATAACCTAACTATATGTGTGGCTTACTTCCAGCCATATGAACAAAACAGGCGCAATATTGTCTCACCAAACTCAGGGTTGCAGGACAGAACCCAAATTACCGTATTTTTCGGACTATAAGACGCACCCAGGTTTTAGAGGAGAAAAATAGGGAAAAAAAAATTTTCAGGCAAAAAATGGTAAAATATTTAATGTATGGGAGATGTAGTTTTGGAACAGCTGCAAGGCCACATTGACAGGTGACCCTGCAGCTGTACGGGGATGTATAGGGCATTTTTTTTGTGGGGCCAGGTGTACTTTTTAGATATACCATTTTGGGAAATGTTTATTGCTTAGATCACCTTTTATTTAATTCAGAGGCAAAACAGAGAGAAAAACCCGGCGGTTTAGCACTTTTGATTTTGACGTTCACTGTACATAAAACTATTAGTAGACCGGGCATTTTCAGACACAGGGATACCTAATGTATATGTTTCACAGAAATGTTATACTTTTATATGTATTCTAGAGAAAGGAGGTGAACTTTTATTTAATTTTTTTATTATATTTTTTTTAAGTGTTTTTTTTTTTTTTTTTACTATTTTATTATCCCCCGCCTAGGGGGCTTGAACCTGCAATCATTTGATTGCAAGTCCCATAGACGGCAATACAAGTGTATTGCCGTCTATGGGAGATTCTATACATTACTATCGCGGAGTGTCATAGACCAGCCGCGATAGTAATATATATCTATGACAGGCCTGGGAGCCTTCATTAGGCTCCCGGCTGTCATCGGAACAGGTTGGCTCCTGCGGCCTCGCCGTGCAGGAGCCGGCCTGCATCACTAAAGGTATGGGGCCGGTGGGGACCGGCCCCGGGGCTAACTAACTGCCCGGACCTGCGGAGGAGGAGCGGATTTGCAGCATGGCCGCGCTACTGCCACCGCTGGTTTTCTTCAGCGGCAGGAGCGTGGCAATCTGCAGGCCCCGGCAGCTAAGACACTCCCCGGCATCTGCTGTAATAGACCGGCGGATGCCGGGGAGTGTCTTAGCTGCCGGGGCCTGCAGATTGCCACGCTCCTGCCGCTGAAGAAAACCAGCGGTGGCAGTAGCGCGGCCATGCTGCAAATCCGCTCCTCCCCCTACATTCAGACTATAAGACGCACCCTCATTTACCTCCAAAATTTGGGGGGAAAAAGTGCATCTTATAGTCCGAAAAATACGGTAACTGCACTGATATCTCTAGCAACGGGGTATATACTGGGAAAGCCCACACTGTGTGTTGAATTCAAAGCACATCGATGAGGACATGAAAGGTCCTCTTTAAATCTTGGTGCAACCCCTTCAATATACAGTACAGTGTTCAGTATGAATGCCATGTCACTGTAGCTGGTGGCACACTGCTCAGTGTATTCCACTGTGTGGACCAGGCTTATACTTCTTTTGTATCCACATCTCTGGCTGAAAGGAAGCAGCAAAACATTCAGATGTGAATCCATAGGAGGAATTTTCAAATGGTGAGGAAAATGATCTTCAGATCCACTCTTCATCGTGAACAGAAGGATAAATGTACAAAATGTAGCATAATACACACGTGTGCCCTGACTGTATCTCTAAGTGTCAAGTGATAAGTTTGCCAAGTGATAAAAATATACTGATACAGGTTCATATGTATATAATGTGTGAGGAAAAAGCATTGTGGGATTCTTCTTTGCACTCTGTACTATAGAAGTATTTTCCACCATGCATGAGTCCTAAGTCTTCAAAACAGGTGGAAGTATTACATATTGTAACATCTCTGCCTGTTCGGGCCTCTGCGCCACCCTCTGCTCGCATGCTGCGGCGCCGGAGGCGTGTGCAGTTTGACAATTTGCTTAAGGTTTTTAGTTGCACTGTGTGAACACGGCTCTAGTCCTTAATTGGATTTGCACCACACCCGTCTTCTGCCAAGGTTGCCTCTGTTCATTAAGTGGTTAATCTGTCTTGCCTGTGATTGACAGCTTTTCTTCCTGTCAGGTTCTGGGCGGGTTCTTCCTCCCCTATTTAGTCTTGGCTCACAGTCACACTGGTGCCGGTTATTGCCTCTAGCTTTCTGGTATCTCTTGCTGTTATTTACTTGTATGCTAATCTTTGACCTCTGACTTTCCTACTGACTATTCTCTTGACTCCGATTTGGCACTGCATCGCTCTCTTGTTACCGAATCCTGGCTACCTGACCTCCCTTTGTTGTTGTACGTCTTGTCTGCGTTTTGTGTTTCACGTATTCAGGGAGGGATTGTCTTCGTGGTTGTCGCCTATTACCTAGGATAGGGTCTGGCAATAGGAAGGGCAAGCGGGGGGCTTCAGTTTAGGGCTCACTGTCCCTTGTGCCCCTCCCTCCAGGGTTCACCAGCAGCTTCTGGGGAATTATCATCTGGCTATTCCCTAACACATATACAGTATTTAAATATCAAGATCCTAAAGGGTTATTCATATCTTAGATATTTATGGCATGTGCTGTACATTTCCCATAAATAAATATCCTACAGATATGGGTCTCACCTCTGGGACCCAATACTTGTCTTATGGCTACCTGGAACAGAGAACTAGCTGCGCATGCGCAGTTCTCTTTAGGGCTAGTTCACATGGGGGCAAAGAGGCTGATTTTGACAGCGGATTTTGCTTCAAAATCTGCCCCTTTACAATAGTGGTCTATGTAGACTGCTAGCTTTTTTTTCTGCTAGCAGAAAAAAAGAAGCAACATGACCTTTCTTCAGGCGTTTTCCACCTGAAGAAAGCAATAGAAGTGAATGGGAGGTGAAAAACGCGCGTTTTTTTTTTTTGCAAAAACGTGGAATTTTTTTGCAAAAAAAAAAACGCTCGGAAAAAAACATGATGCGTTTTTTTTTCGGCCCATTCACTTTACAGGAGGGGAAAACAGCCTGGCGTTTTTTGAAGCGGTTTTTACAAAAAAACACTCCAAAAAAAGCTACAAAAAGCGCGGCAAGGTCCAAAAAAAGCTTCCTAATTTACGTGTGAACTAAGCCTAATTCACTTTCATAGTAGTAAATAGTGAAAGCTATCCATACATACCGTATTTTTCGGACTATAAGACGCACTTTTTTTCCCCCAAATTTGGGGGGAAAAGAAGGGTGCGTCTTATAGGCCGAATGTGGCGCCTGGCATCCGCTCTAATAGAGAGGCGGAAGCCGGCAAGTGATAGACGCCATTACAGGTGCCGGGGCCTGAGACATCGCTGCCCTGCCCTGCATGAAGCCAGCAGCGGGAGGAGTGATGCTATTCCGCTCCTCCGTCCCCCCGCCGCTGGCTTCATGCAGGGCAGGGCAGCGATGTCTCAGGCCCCGGCGTCTATCCCTCCCCGGCATCCGCCTCTCTAGTACAGCGGATGCCGGGTCTATATTGGTGGCCCCTTCTCCCCCGGGGCCGGTCCCCACCGGCCCCGTACCTGTAAAGTTGCAGGCCAGCTCCTGCGTGGCGATATCGCAGGAGCCGACCTGTTCGGGTGACAGCCGGGAGCCTAATGAGGCTCCCAGGCCTGTCACTGCTATATTAGTATTGCGGCTGGGTCTATGACCAGCTGTAATACTAATACACAGAATGTCCCATAGACGGCAATACAGTTGTATTTCTGTCTATGGGACTTGCGATCAAGTGACCGCAGGTTCAAGCCCCGGGGGGGGAATAAAATAGTAAAAAAAAAAAAAAGCTTTAAAAATATATAATAAAAATATGAAATAAATAAAAGTTCTAAATCACCTCCTGTCCCTAGAATATATATATAAAAGTAGAAAATCATATATCATAAACCACCGTTTTTTTTTTCAATAAAAGGTGATCTAAGCAATAGATGTTCCCCAAAATAGTATAACTAAAAAGTACTTCTGGACCCGCAAAAAAAAACACTCTATGCATCCCCGTACAGCTGCAGGGTCACCTGTCAATGTGGCCTTGCAGCTGTTGCAAAACTACAACTCCCATATATTAAATATTTTACCAGTTTTTGCTTCAAAATTTTTTTTCCCTATTTTCCTCCTCTAAAACCTAGGTGCGTCTTATAGTCCAGTGCGTCTTATAGTCCGAAAAATACGGTAACTACCTTTCTATTCTCAGTAGCTGTAAGATGGCGTTAGGGACCTTGAGGTAGGACTAAACTAAGCCAATAAGAGATGTAGTGACAAACTAGACACTCTAATGTGACAGATTAATCAAACAGCATTAGACACTGTAATAAAGTAAATCTGTTAGTAAATCTGCCCCTGTATCTTTCCAGACCAGTCTTCTGACTAGCATTATTTACCCAGACTTTCCTAGGCATTTTTTTCTACTTTGTCTGAAAATGTAGACCCTTACCATGTCATGCTCCAGTGCTTAAACTCAATGCCTACATGGGATTGTTTCCAAAAGTTTTTCATCTTGAAGAATATATGCAAATATTCTATTTTTTATGGCTTTGAGTGATAGGTGGAAGGGAATTTCAGCATAATTAGTTTTCTTTTTGCTGTATTGAATATATATAGCTATGACAAGAAGTTGGAGCTACTCCTATTGGTATATGACAGGGCTCAATACTGTGTATATTCAGCCCCTTCCTCTTCACATTATTAAAGCTGCCTATTGAAGGTTACTCAGCGATGACATCAGTACAACCCCTTTACAGCTCTACAATATATTTATTTACTCTGTGATGAGAAATGAAAGCAATATTCTGTAAACGATAAGGAACACTAAAGACCAGGCTAACCACAAGTTGTACGCTGCAGCAGAAAGCACCTACCTGCAGGTTATCCCTCCCCCCCCACGTTACACTATAGACCAGTCTGATGGAATTAATGAACCATATACATTGTATATTTCTCTGACAAGAGATGCGTGACGATGATGTCACATGGTTCATGTTTACATATGGGGGTACATAGCGGTTATTCTAAAATATTTTTTTTGTAAATAATGGATAAAATACCAGAATATGTGTGTGGGTCTCACCTCTTACATAAAACGCAAGTCATGGCATAACTGATGCATGCTTTGTATTACATTACCAGCATTTGTTATATCTTTTACGGGAATTTAATATTTATAGCCTGTCCTTAGGATACCCATGTATAAATGTATCACATTTCAGTAAAGAGATGGCTGCCAGGATCTTTCATACCCAGGACTTTAAAGCATGTCTCTAATTATAAACTAATGTTTGATAAATGAATAATATCAGTGACTATAAGAAACTTTGTAATATATTTTGTTAAAGAAATAATTTTCCCACTTCACTTACCAGATTGACCTACTTTTTACATTGAATTCTATGGAGAGGGGAAGGGGGAGGATCAGGCTGCTGGGAAAAGACACACACATAGGTGCTAAGCTACACTCACAGTCAGAGAACACCTTTGACACTACTTTATCTTTTAAGAAAAGATTCTACCACTACACAGAATGTGGCAATTGATCAATTAAGAACTTGGCAGCGACCTCCTTCTGCTCTTCTCCTCTCCATAGACTTCTGTGTGTGAGGCTGAAGACAGATTGGATGCTTTCAGACTTAACAGTCTGAGTAAAGGGAATGAGGATGAAAGCAGTCTAATAAGTGAAGAAGGAAACAGATTTCTTTAATAATATATATTACAAAGTTTCTTATATTCACCTGTACTATTAATTTATGAAAAGCTGTTACATAATTGGAGGTATGATTTAACCCTAACAAGAAAGAATCTTCTATGTTTAGAGGAAAGAAGGTTTCTACGCCAATATAGAAGGGGGTTCTTTGCTGTCATGGGGAGTTCACTAGAAAAGTTCGAGTCAGCCATGGATGTCTTTACTTGAGTGTAACAATATTTTATATAAGAAATATGCAAATCTCTATTCCAGGATGTAATTAGGAAAACAATGCCTCTGCTATTTTATATAGTAATACTTACACTAGTAGTTATTGGAATTCTTGTTGTTGGGTTCTTGAGCCAGGGATTTCTTCTGATTGCCAGATTTGTAGTTAGGGAGGAATTTTTCTACTAAAATTAGAAAAATTGGCTTCTACCTTCCTCTGGATATATATTTCAGGATAATGCTGAATTGGATCAAAATATTATTTCAGCTTTACACACTATGTCTCCATGAGATGCCACCAGTGTCACCCCCACTGATCCAATGTTTGAAGGGCTTGTGCAGCTGTGCACCTTCTTCATGTCCAGTGACGTAAATTGCTGAATGTGGTACTGAATAGGACAGACATATATATATATATATATATATATATATATATATATATATATATATATATATATCTTAGTAAGGCACAGGTACTGTAAAATATATGATAATGTATCTGGTACAGGAGAGCCTGCAGCACCTCCTAGCACTTTTTCATACAGCAGAGTTTTGGAGGGCCAGGTTTGAAAACAGTCACGGCTTTTGTTGTTTTGCTTTTGTTAGTACATCGCCCCATGTAAGCAGGGCTGTGTGCAAACTGTATGGGGATGAAAGATATGTTTATCCCTGCATGGCAGCAAAGATGGATGAACGAACAGCAGGTTATCAGGAATGAACTTCCCTAGGAATGTCCATTCCTGATCAATGCCTCACATGTTTGATCTTTGTATAAGGGTTTGGTTCACATTTAGGGTGCATTCACACTGAGTAAACGCTAGCTTATTTTGTAAAGTAAAATTACACTTGTAAATTTTGCTATCCCATTGACTTCAATGACATTTTACAGGCGTATTTTTACAGGCGTATTTTTACAGGCGTATTTTTTACAGGCGTATTTTTACACTTGTAAAAAAATATCATTGAAGTCAATGGGATAGCAAAATTTACAAGTGTAATTTTACTTTACAAAATAAGCTAGCGTTTACTCAGTGTGAATGCACCCTTACAATAACCATTTTTATTGTTCTGCTTATAGGAACAAACCAACAGAAATGACTGCAGTACCAGAGGTGTTGTGTGACAGATACCAATGTGCCTAACAGACCACATTGACTATGATTGGGTCCCTTTGGTTTCTATCATGGTGTTTGTCATTTGATCATACAAAATAGTGCAGAACACACTGGCACACACTTCAGTGGAGATGTGAACACAGCCTAAGGGTGCATTCACACGGAGTAAAGTGAAATCAATGTGTTGTGCGCAGAAGACGGAACCCATTGAACTCAATGGGAGTCTTTTTATCAGCACTAATTCTGCCGTGAGTTATTGTACCAGACTCAGCGCCACTTTACTCCGTGTGAATGCACCCTTAGGGCCCCTTCACACCACTGATACGCTGCCTGATTCTGAACTTAAAACATGGTCAGAATCAGCGCGTATAAAGCAGATCCCATTCATTTCAATGGGGAGCCGGCATACGAGCGCTCCCCGTTAAAATGAATGGGCTGCTTTTTACTCTACGAGCGCTCCCATTGAAGTGAATGGGAAGCGCTCACATGTACGGCTCGCCGTGTGAAGGGGCCCGGTGCTCGGCTCAGTCCGAGCCGTACACGTGAGCGCTTCCCATTCACTCCAATGGGAGTGCTTGTAGAGTAAAAAGCAGCCCATTCATTTCAACGGGGAGCGCTCGTATGCCGGCTCCCCATTGAAATGAATGGGATCTGCTTTATACGCGCTGATTCTAAACGTGTTTTAACGTTCAGAATCAGGCAGCGTATCAGTAGTGTGAAGGGGCCCTGAAGATGTAAAATGCCAATTATAGACTTTTGCAAAATGGCACCTCCTTATCTACTTCCTTAGAGTCAGACATTTTATGTAAGCATTCCCATTGGCCCTGTACAAGTTTCAAGTAATAAGAAGACATAATATAAGTCCATGTACCATACTGTACCCCTGAATACTACCAATTTCATATAGAGGTATATAGAAAGTGACATAAAACTATGCCATATTGGGGAGCTACTCACAGACTGTATTGAGAAGCCATTATTAACCCTATATTGAGCATATTCATTTTGGAAGCCATTCAAGCCAATGATATAATCAGTAGTGTCATTCGGTGAGCTCGGCCATAAATTAATACAACACATAGTCAGTGTAGTCGGGTAACACAGTGACATTTACTTTGTGGCTGGTGAATGAGAATTCAGCCTGTGTAACAGTTTGTCATTGTGACAGGTAGCTGTGACCCAACATGGCAGAGCACATACAACGTATTCACATGCATAAATATGACCTGCATGTGGATTATTCACTATGCGTCTTTTTGATACCTTTGTCTCTTGGTATTAATCAAAAAAGTTGGGCATAAATGTTCCTTTCTAAAGAGTAGATTCATGAGGAACAATAATGTAGTGTTTTACTAAGCTTAGCCTCATTACATATTAAATATGCTTAATAAAGCTGACCGGCGGGGTTTCCTGAATCTTACTACTGTAATCATTGCGGAGAATAAAATGGCATAAATTAATCTAAAATTATGCATCACTATGCTACAAGTACAGGGCTTAAACCTCTGGGTACACTATCTTTATTCACTAGGAATCCTAGGCAGAATTTCAATTGACTTACTTTGGAGATGGATTAATTTCAGGTTGTTTGAAAGAAATAAAAAGACACATTTACTGAGGATACATTCGGTTCTTCTATCTTTTCTCAATAAAAGGCCCCATTAAGATCTCATCTTTTATACATCCGTTTAGCAGATCTGTTTAACCCCTGCTAAAAATGGCCATCCATTTACAAAAAAAGGATACTACATTTTTGTCCCCGTTCAAAAAACAGACAGAAACTGAACCACTTTTTTTTTTCTTTATTAGAGTTGATCTCTATGTAAATGGATGGCCATCTTTTTGCATCTGTATTTTGTATCTGTTAAAGGGATCTGCAAAAATTGTGATCTGAATAGAGCCTAAAAAAGTTACTTTTCTATAAGTGGTTTTCTGCAAGTGCTGCAGTATAGTAAAAATCTTTTTATATATTAAAAGGAACCTGACAAAACCCTTTCTGCCACCCTGAGGTTATTTAATTAAAGACTTAAAGAGGAACTTTCATATCCTTATCAATGTGCGGTATTACAGCCCACTAGAAAGCTGAAAGTGTGCTGAATTCAGCGCACTGTTGGCTTTCCCGGTATGTGTTGCGGTGCTGGAGATATTGGTGCTGTTAATTTCGGCACCAATATCTCCCCACTGTCAGAAGGGCAGGCTTTACAGCCTAGCGTCAATGCTGGGCGGTAAGGAACACCCCTCTGACAGTACAAGGCTATGTTAGGCCCTTGTTCACACGGGGCAAGAGGGGGCGGATTTTGGCACAGAATCCTCCTCAAAATCCGCCCCCTCACAGTAGGTCTATGTAGACTGCTAGCGGTCTTTTTTCCACTAGCGATTTGTTCCCGCTAGCGGAAAAAAGAAGCGAGCTGCCCTTTCTTGAGGCGGATTCTACCTCAGGAAATCAATACAAGTGAATGGGAGGTGGAAAACCGCATCCCGGTTTTTGGCAAAAACCGCAACAAAAAAAATGGCAAGTGGTTTTTAAAGGTCCATTTGCTGTGCTGGAGGAAAAAACCGTCTGGCAGTTTTACCCAAAGCCGCTCCAAAAACCGGCTCAATGTCAAAAACCGCTTCCTAAGGCTCCGTTCCCACGTAGTAACGCGCTGCGCATTCTGACACGTGTCTGAGTGAGGCGCTTCAAAACAGATCCCATTGACTTCAATGTGCGCCGACTTACGTGCGCTACACATTGAAATCAATGGGTTACAAAGCCTCCCATTCATTTCAATGTGTAGTGTGTGTAAGCCGGCACACATTGAAGACAATTGGATCTGTTTTGAAGCGCCTCACTCAGACACGTGTTTACGTGTCAGAATGCGCGGCGCGTTACTCCATGGGAACGGAGCCAAATTCCTGATTATTTTTTTTTTCCGGACCAAATTCCGCCACACCCTATTCACGTGTGAACTAACCCTTAGAGTACTGTCAGAGGAAGGCATTCCTCACAGCCAAGCATCAGGCGGCATACCTGAATTCAGTGCAGTCAGCTTTCTAGTGGTATATAGTACTGCACATTGATGAGGACATACAAGGACTTTAATACATACTGAGAAATGACAACATCTGGCTGACTCCTGTCTGGTTCTCATTTCTGTGACCTGGGTCAGTACACCTTGTTTCACATTGTACACGCAGCAGATTGAGCACATGCGCAGTGAAACAGAAGTGTACCAAATCGACTTCACCATCTCAGTAAGTGTTTATTTAAATACCCAAATAACCTCAGGATGGTCAGACATGTTACAGACAGGTTTTAAACTCTAACCTACTGGTGCCTAAGGACATGTTGTTGGTTTAGTGTCCCCAAACTTGATGACAGGAACCCATTACTTTCCTGTTTAATACAAATAACCCTGCAGAAAACAGCCAAGCGAGTATACTGATAATTGTTCTTTGTTTTGTTAAAGAGTACCTCCGGTTATAAACAGCTTTTCATAAATGGATAATGAAGGTGAATATAAGAGACTTTGTAGTATGTCTTATTGAAGAAATCTATTTTCTTCTCCTCTTTTCAGACAGTTACTTTTTCTTTTAGTCTTAGAAAAGACACTCAAATAATTGCTGATGTTACACTCTGCCGTTTCTTGTTATTTTAAGACTGATAAGTTGTAGGTAAGAAGCCGATAATACACAGAATGAAACAAAAAAAAACCATAAGGGTGCATTCACACAGAGGAAAATGGTGTTGAATTTGGACCAGAATCCGCCTCAGAATCCATGTGGAAAAAAAAGCCTCCCATTGACTTCAATGGGAGGCTTTTTTTTCAGCACTGATTCTGATGCGGATTCTGCTCCAAATTCCTCACCATTTTCCTCTGTGTGAATGCACCCTAAGGGTCTTGCCCACATGGAGAATCCGAGCTAGTTTACATATAATCTTACTTTTGAATGGGTGGATGGATTTTATTAAAAAAAACAACCCACCAAATTGTTCAGGGGAACAGCAAGAATCAAACGTATGATGTATGGCATTTAGCATTTTCTACGTTGTAACAAGTGGAAAAGGAAACATCTCTTTACTAAGATATATTACAAAGTTTCTTATATTCACCTGTACTGTTCATTTCTGAAATGTTGTTTATGACTGGAGTGATGCTTTAAGCATAATTTTGATTAAGGTTTGGCAATCAGAATATATACAGTACATTTGCATTACAAAATCAAGCATGGAAGTTGTACATAAAAAAATTAAAGGTGATTGCAGAGTAACAAATGACATTATCTTACCTACAAGATACACATCACTTATACTGATGTGTCATATTGTTTATTTCAAATTAAAACACAAAGTGCCCTAACTTTCCTATCCAAATGCAGTTTTGTTCAGACAGAAGTTTTCCCCTGTGTTTCCTAACCTACCCAATGTCCCTCTGAGGACCTCTTTATTGTACCAGGAGGTGTATTTAAAGGGGATCTGTCACCAGCACCCAACATATTAACCTAGCCCCACGGATAGGTAGGTTGGGATCACTTGAATCAAAACTGTGTTTTTCCCTGGTGACTCCATTACCAAGATATTGCTGTTAATGTCAATATGCAAATGCACTTTTTGAAGCAATGAGTACATTGTCACTTATGTCTTTGGAGCAAAGACACTGAACCCATTGCTCGAAGGAGGCAATATCACGGCAATGGAGGCAATGTGTTCACACTATACCACATCTGTCTGTGGGGCTGGCTTGATATGCTGGGTTCTGGTGACAAACTCCCATTAAAGTGCTTTTCCCATCTTAAGGATCCTATCTATACTGGTAGCTTATGTAAATTGAAGACTTTTCCTAAATATATTGCTTTATAAATACTACTTTGTTTGCCTGCCATGTGAACTTATTCATCCCATCGTTTACTCAGTGTTACCATAACCATGGACCTGTGAGATAGGACAAGTGACATCAGACACTGCTCTGCCTACAGGACAATCAGTTCAGCTAAATGTAGTTTGCAGATAAAGCGGAGTCTGTTATCTATCTATGTAAACACACAGATAACACTGGGTCTATTCTCTACAAGCATGTGCATATTATCTGATCTGTATAAATATTGTGATACTTCATAGTGTCCCGTTCAGCAAGAGTGGGGGGGGGGGAGAAATACAGGAAGTGAGAAGAAGAGACAACAGGCAAACTTCTGAAACAGTGAGATGGGAAAACCCCATTAAATCTCATTAGTTGAGTGTCCTTCCTAGCTAGTATATCTCCAATCAACTTCTATGAAAAAAGGACTAAGTGGATTTATGTCTCTTTGTTTCATCCATATGCATCAGGTGTTTTATGGTGCTTTTGATTTCCTCAAGTTAAGGGTAAGTTCAGACAAAGTTTTTTGGCCCGGAACCTGAGATGGAGGCCGCCTCAGGTTCTGGACCAAAAGCCGGGTAACTGCGACTGAAAGCCGGTGCACTGCAATGAATGGACCTAGTCCAGAGGAGGGTGTGTCCTCAGGCCGAGTCGCCTCGCTTCTTTTTTCCGGGAACCGGAAGAAACAGCTACCGGAAAAAACTCCTGAGCGGCTCTCATTGATTTCAATGGGAGCCGTCTTTATGGTCAGGATATGGCCTCAAAATCCTGACCAAAAATCTCCGTGTGAACTTACCCTGAGGGTCCTGTGGTTGTAAACAGTGGTGCCAAAAGCAATTCATTGCTACCAATAGAATAATGTGGACAACCATACCATTATTCACAACTAAACTAGTGGCTTTGTCCTTGAAGTCCTGTGGGATATGATGAAAAATAATTCTCCTTACATCTAATGTATTGTCAGTATCCCTTATGTCTTAGGGCTCGTTCACATCTGCGCCCGGTCTCTGTTGTGCAGGTTTCCGTTTCCTGCATAAAACAGAGCAGGATACGGAAACCTGCAGGACTCTCTCTCACCCATTCATTTGAATGGATGAGAAAGATGTGCGGCGGTGAGCGTTTTACGCTCTCCGCCGCGAAACCGGGTTTTTTAATCCAGACACAGAGTCGGACATGCAGTACTCTGTGTCCGTATTTAAAAAAACGGTTTCGCGGCGGAGAGCATAAAACGCTCACGGCCGGACCCGGTCTGTGGTTTCCGTCTTCTTGCATGTAGAAGACGGAAAGCACAGAACGGAGTGCTGAACGCAGGTGTGAACCTAGTGTAACCTGTAATGAAAATCCAAATTATTGTCCATAACCTCTGTGAGCCAGGACATGAAAACAGTCCTTAGATGATCGCACTTTTTTCATGCTGTAAGTACTAGTAAGATAGGTCATCAATAGTCCCATGGCCTGTTTGTGGTGTGAGTGTCAAACCCCTATTGATATGATATTGATGACCCATCCTGGAAAACCCCTTTAAAGGAAATAAAGAATAAAAGATCATGATTATTCCAGGAAAAATATAAATTGAAGTTTTTGTGTCAGATAAGAAATATGAATCGCTGCTTGCTAAGACCTGTCTCCAGGTTTCTATTCAATAAATAAAGCTGCCTCGCAGACTCCAGAGTCTTGACATGTATTGTAAGAAAGATGAATTGGTGACTATGGCTGTAATACTAATTTGTCATTAGCATCAGATGCTTGTCTGTTTATTGTTTCAGTCTGACCGGTGTAATTGTGTTTGTAATATTGTGGTTTGTTTTGTCATTGTAGACAATTAGCCGTAAAGGATCCTACAAGCTCACTGCCTGGACAAGACGTTCTTGAACCACACCTCCGCAGCCAAGTAGTGCTCTAAGCACATAAAGAGGAGCGCGGTGCATTCCCATGTAATGCTACATTAATCATCTCTACCCAGATCTTCAGTAAAAAGCCAGCTAGCTTACCCATTGAAATCTCTGCAAACACACTCTAATAGGCAGGCCTAGAGTCTGCATCAACCTTTAAGGTTGGAGCTTTACAGTGACACCGCGATTTGCAGAAGGATCGTCAATTTATTTTTCCCATTAAAAACATTGATGTTTTACAGAAACTTACAGATGGCTCAGCGCTTCTGTGTGTCCCCAAGACTAAAGAACAATCTTTGTTCTATAAAAAAATAGACCTCACCTAAAAGAACTTTATATCATATTCTAAGAAAACCCATCAAATGAATAAATGTGGTTTTTATTATTGTTTTGCAGTGATTTAAGTTTTCTAAAATGCCACTGTTACGATAGATTTAGCTAGTGGTTATGGTTTCCACTATTACGTGTACAAGGTTTAGTTCTTTGGTGAAATTTTTCATCCAAAACCAGGAGTGAATAAAATAGGGCTAGGGGCTAGGACTACACAATGACATGTTGTTATGTAACGTGAGGTCACACAGTCATGCCACCAAATTACACCTTGTATATCACAAAAATCCTACTCTACCAGATAATATTCACATTGTCTATTATTAGATGCGACTAGCAGTACAACATTTGCAACTTTTAAGTCGCACAACCACAAGCCACCTTATAGCTATAGTCTTACACAAAACAACCTGCTTGTCTCTTGAATCTAGTACTGGAATTTGGGAAAAACAATGTATTAAAAAAACTGCACTAGAACTGCACATTGTGAACAAAGAAGCATTTTTTTCCAGAGGTTTTGTTGAATAAAAACTATGATAGGTCATATTAGTAATTTCTACTTGGAGATTGGTGCATTTAGACCACTAGGAATTGACAACATTTGCTCTAAACACACATTTTGGAGTTATTAGATTTTAATGATTTATGTTTTCTGTTCCTTGTCAGTTGCAACATTCTAATAAAGTTTTTAAAAACTGGTAAAAAATATTATTCCGCAGTACGTTGTTACAACTACTATGTACTGACATTCAGCAAATGGTTGCCTGGTTTATAAAATAAAAACATTATGTGAAATATTGGTATTTACTGTGTACTTGTAGTTTTTCCATTTTGTCAGTTTCAGATATATTATACTTTTCCTCTTCTGTTATTTTTGTATCTACATATTGTTATTAAGATTTTCTATCACCTCTTGGGCAAAAACCTGCTTAGATATACATTTAATTCTGACTGCACACTTCCACTAGAGAGAGCTTGAGAGTTCTCTGCATACTCTTGTATAGTGATGGAAAGTTTATTTTGGAGATTAGCTCCTTATGGTCTAGTTCACCCAAAAGATGAACTTAGTTCATTGTTTCTCTGGCTATGGATTACTGCCGAGAACTAGCCTGTTGTATAACATCACTACTAGATCTGTGGATGAGTTATAGTTCTGCTGAAATGATCGTAAGTATTTAATAGTCTGATCATGATTAATGCTAATGATAAAAGGCCTTGTAAAAATCTTAGATGTACAAAACTTCCTAAAAGTTAAAGCGTACCTCCAGTTAATAACAACTTTATTGTATTAAAATATAAGACATTTTGTAATGTATCTTATTAAGGAGATATGTTTCCTTCAGCACACACATATATATATATATATATATATATATATATATATATATACACACACACTCACCGGCCACTTTATTAGGTACACCATGCTAGTAACGGGTTGGACCCCCTTTTGCCTTCAGAACTGCCTCAATTCTTCGTGGCATAGATTCAACAAGGTGCTGGAAGCATTCCTCAGAGATTTTGGTCCATATTGACATGATGGCATCACACAGTTGCCGCAGATTTGTCGGCTGCACATCCATGATGCGAATCTCCCGTTCCACCACATCCCAAAGATGCTCTATTGGATTGAGATCTGGTGACTGTGGAGGCCATTGGAGTACAGTGAACTCATTGTCATGTTCAAGAAACCAGTCTGAGATGATTCCAGCTTTATGACATGGCGCATTATCCTGCTGAAAGTAGCCATCAGATGTTGGGTACATTGTGGTCATAAAGGGATGGACATGGTCAGCAACAATACTCAGGTAGGCTTTGGCGTTGCAACGATGCTCAATTGGTACCAAGGGGCCCAAAGAGTGCCAAGAAAATATTCCCCACACCATGACACCACCACCACCAGCCTGAACCGTTGAAACAAGGCAGGATGGATCCATGCTTTCATGTTGTTGACGCCAAATTCTGACCCTACCATCCGAATGTCGCAGCAGAAATCGAGACTCATCAGACCAGGCAACGTTTTTCCAATCTTCAATTGTCCAATTTCGATGAGCTTGTGCAAATTGTAGCCTCAGTTTCCTGTTCTTAGCTGAAAGGAGTGGCACCCGGTGTGGTCTTCTGCTGCTGTAGCCCATCTGCCTCAAAGTTCGACGTACTGTGCGTTCAGAGATGCTCTTCTGGCTACCTTGGTTGTAATGGGTGGCTATTTGAGTCACTGTTGCCTTTCTATCAGCTCGAACCAGTCTGGCCATTCTCCTCTGACCTCTGGCATCAACAACGCATTTCCGCCCACAGAACTGCCGCTCACTGGATGTTTTTTCTTTTTCGGACCATTCTCTGTAAACCCTAGAAATGGTTGTGCGTGAAAATCCCAGTAGATCAGCAGTTTCTGAAATACTCAGACCAGCCCTTCTGGCACCAACAACCATGCCACGTTCAAAGGCACTCAAATCACCTTTCTTCCCCATACTGATGCTCGGTTTGAACTGCAGGAGATTGTCTTGACCATGTCTACATGCCTAAATGCACTGAGTTGCCGCCATGTGATTGGCTGATTAGAAATTAAGTGTTAACGAGCAGTTGGACAGGTGTACCTAATAAAGTGGCCGGTGAGTGTATATGTGTAAATATATCTCATATCTATCATATCTATATATAAATGAGTTTGTGTCTGTCTGTTCTTTATGCACGATCAAATGACTGGACCTATCCTCACCAAATTTGGCACACAGGTACATCAGATGCCCGGGAAGGTTTTAGACCGGGTCTCAGTTCTCTAGGACATACTGTTCCTGAGATACAGTATTCCCAAATCAATGACCTGCAGTACAAACCTGCAAACCTTTAACTCATATTCCAACTGCCATACACATGGTCACTCCATATGCACACAGCATTGCCAGGTTTCCATAACTGATATCCAAACTGAGATACACACATCAGAGGATTAGATACACAGATCAGAACACATCAACACGCATCAGAGGATTAGATACACAGCTCAGCACACACCATCACACATCAGAGGATTAGATACACAGCTCAGCACACACCATCACAGATCAGGGATTAGATACACAGCTCAGCATACACCATCACACATCAGGGAATTAAATACATAGCTCAGCACACAGTATCACACATCAGGAATAGATACACAGCTCAGCACACACTATCACACATCAGAGGATTAGATACACAACTCACCATACACCATCACACATCAGGGGATTAGATACACAGCTCAGCACACAGTATCACACATCAGAGGCTTATATACACAGCTCAGCACACACTATGACACATCAGAGGATTAGATACACAGCTCAGCACACACTATGACACATCAGGGGATTAGATACACAGCTCAGCACAGTATCATACATTAGAGGATTAGATACACAGCTCAGCACACAATATCACACATCAGAGGGTGAGATACACAGCTAAGCACACCCTATCACACATCAGGGGATTAGATAAACAGCACACAGAAACACAGAACTCTTAAAAAAAAAAAAAAGGATTTCCATAGAAAACATAATTGTTAGCTAAGTTGAGGTTAGATGTGCAGGTTTGGTAGATATATTTGATTCACTTTTTACCACCTCTACCTTGAACTCTTTGAAGCTTTCAATAATTCTGCAGTAATTCTATCACATTTGGTGAGCAATCATTGCTGTTTGTTTCAGCACAATTATGCTCTCTACTGTCACGTGGGTGGTCCCTATCTTTCTGCTCAAGAACCACTCACCTGACAGTATAGATCATGATCGTGTTGAAACTAACAAAAATTACTGCTTGTAAATAGTTGGGGCGAGATAAAAAAAAATTCTAACTCCATCAGAATCAGTGTAGTGGTGCGTATTGAAGATGCCATGAGTGGGATTTGTTGGAAGTGGTAAAAGGTCCTGTCTCAGCTACTTTAAACAGCTCCCATAGTGCTGTAAATGCAAATGATACCTTTCTTATGTTTCAGAGCCGTAGAAAAACCGCTTTTATTCTTTATATAAAGATCTTAGAGCACGGGGCATTTTCTTCTGTTACTGAACACTGCTACGAGAGCAGTTTAAAGTAGCTGGGTGCAGTGACAGACTCCCTTTAAAATCCAGTCCTTTATTTAGAACTCCATAAAAGGCACAAACACATGTGTAGGGGAGAGAATAACTCCATGCTCAGGTATCAGACAATGAGTATTTCATTCAAAGACTGTGCTTCCTCGGCTTGTCCTTATAGCCTGCTGCTATTCTCTCCACTGTGTATATCTTATGGTGAGCTGCCCTTTTAAACAAGAATATTTTTTCCATTTTAATTGAAACAAGTTGCAGGACATAACTTTGCATGATTCACTTATATTCTGGTCTAATGTTCCTTGAAGCCAGTTGTTTAATGCAGCCATCCTGCAGTTATCAATCCTTAGTGTGAAAATGACTTGGAGAGACTGAGCAATTGAGTTGATGAAGCTCACCAGATTATTGATACAGGCCGCCATCCAGCAAGCTGTTTAATCACTAATCCCCATTGCTCACCATATCAGCACTATATCTTTTAATGTTATTACTATGAGAAAAATATTATCAAGCCAATTTGGAGCTCTAACAATTTCTGATGCACAAATGATGGATATTTCTTAAATAGAGCCAGTGATATGATTGTCCATTGGATACAAGGTTAAATACCGATCAACCATAGCATTAAAAACTCCTGCCTTGTGCAGGTCACCCTTGTACTACCAAAACAGCTCCGTCCATGGAGTACAACAAAACATCTGAGGGTATGTTGTAATTATGATAAAGGCATAAGCAGCAGATCCTTTAAATGGTCACGAACTTTTCAGAGAATTTAGTCCCAATTCATAGACCAATATGTATCACACCTTAATTAAGAATGTGACTGCTTTCTGCCACCCAAAAAAATTATCTAAAGTTCGTGCCACTAGGTGTCTCCCTTCTAACTTATTTACAATTCATTCCTTTGCTTCAGGGAAATATTACCATAGATACATTAGATAAGCAAGACAGAATCACAGTGAGTGGAAGGGGAGCTTCTTTTCTCACTTCACACAGTGAATGGAGTGGGAAGTGGTTGAATCACCTTGCAGCAGGCACACACCACTGCATACTATTGCCCTGTGCAAAGGACTAAAGATTCTGAAAAGTCTTCTATGTACTTTTTTCTAATTCTGGTTGTTTTTGTGTTTACAGATGGGATAATATTCACAGACTACAAGCAGCTTTATTGACTGTGCTCAGAGATTTTTTTTTCTGTATGTTTTAGCTGCTTGACTGCTTGTATTTGCTTTGTATTTACAGTCCAGTATTCCTGGATCTCCTGTGTTATGGTCACTTGGACTTTTCCCAGCTATTTGTTTGCAATTGTATATTATGTTATTCATGGCAGAACATTATCACTAATAGATAGGGGAGGGAGCAAACTGCTCCTTATTGTACATGGCCACAGCCTGAGACAGAAATGTAAAATGTGTTTCAGCCATAATGTGATTACTAGCAGCAGAAAAACTGATAGGAATCCATGTATGAAGGTTTATACAGTCATAGAACAGACTGCTCAGCAAGACTCTGCACATATTTCAACTTTTTATTAAAAAAAAAAAAAAAAAGCTGAAGTACCCTTTCAGTCTTGTATGTTGTGAGGTGGGTTCTCCAAGGATTTCACTGATTTTCCCAAGACATCCCACACTTGATCAATCATGCTCAGATCTGGTGAATTTGTAGGCCAAGTCAATAACTTGAACTGTTTGATATGTTCTTAAAAACTTTCATCCCTAAAGAGCAATGAATAGTTTGGCACTCACCATCAAAGTCTAATCCTTTATTTAGAAATCCAAAGTGTCAGAAACACATATGTAAGGGGAAAAAAATAGAAGCACACAAAGGTATCAGGATGTGGCTGTTTTGCTCAATATGTCTGGCCTGTCCTGCTATCACTGGTTGTCCTTTCTTAAGCCACTTTGATAGATACTAAGTACTAGCTACTACATACCAGAAATTATCCACCACACCTGCTGTTTCAACCTATTTCAATTTGATTCTTGTCAAAGTTGGTAAAATTTTTATGTTTGCTAAGTTTTACTTTTATAATTATACCATCAGTGGTTCTGCTATGGTTGATCGAATTGTTAAGATTATAGAACTCAAAAATAACCCATAAGAATTTGGAACACCTCCCTATTCTACATAATGTGTTATAGGTGTAGTACCATTAAAGATACTTACACCCTACCCACTGGTTAAAAGATAGGTGTCAGATCAGGAGAACGAGGGACCAATAGTCCCTTCATAGTCTTCCTTTGAATGAAGCATCAGTGCACTTGCATGACCATTGCTTCAGTCACATTTATTATTATTATTATTATTATTTATATAGTTCCATTATTTCCATGGTGCTTGACATTTGAGGGTTTGCATACGGTACACAAAATCTACAAAACAAATATAATACTAACAGGGACCATCTGGTATAGTAGGATAGAGGGACCTACTCTCAAGGGCTTACAATCTATGAGGGAACAGGGATAGAGACAGAAGGTGAAGGCTGCCGAGTCTACACTCTCCAGCAGCCCCATCAATGTGAATGGAGCGACGTATATGGTGACATCAGAAGGGGTGTAATGTTGGTGCTCAAGGTTCAGGTTTTGCGTCCATGATACAAGAGCAGCCTTAGTAAACTCTTTAGATAAGGTTTAGGGATTTACAATTATTGATTAGCATTGGGATGAAAAATTCTAAACCTTAGTAATCCCCAATTTAATTTGTAGGAAAAAATGTCACATTCATGACATTCATTCCTGTGGTTTTGGTGTTTCTTTTAACACACACCTGTAAATGTAGATGGGTGTGATAGGGACTCCTCATATTGTATATTTTCTTTGTATAAGAGCTCTGCTGAGTAGACATTTTAGTTGCATGACGGTGTTTGTGTGTATTACTTATTAAGGTATGTATACACAGTGTGGTGTGTACTCTCAACAAATGTATACACAGAAAATTAGATGTGAGTTTTAGGTACAAATGTAAGTTTTATTACAGTTTTTTTAAAATAAAAATTAGAAATGTGTGAACATGGCTGTGAACTGCCTGCCAAAAAAACCTATTGTCTGCTCTCGAGGATTATATAGGGCTTATGAGTGCCCTTGTATTTTTATGAGATGTAATGTATGTAAGATTCTGCTTGGATCACAATCTTAGATGCTAATGCAATTTTACATGCATTTTTATGGAAAAAAAATAAACCAAAATTGCCTGAAGATGCCAGTGTCTATGAAGTGCTATAATGTACCAGGTATCTGCTTTTCAAAAAATATACAGGTGTATAGAAAGTAGTCACATTTTTTTATGTTATGATTTAGGTTTTATTTCTACATGACAAAAAAATAAGAACATTCTCCCGGATAACAGAGGTGCAAAATATACAAATTCTGTGGCAGTAAAAAGGTGAAATCTGAAAATATACACATGCACATTATACTGCAAATGTAAAATATTCAAATACTACACATTTTGGTATCAATATCCGAACTGTGAATGTTCTATAGGGACTATACTATTAACTACATTACTGCACATTCAGCAGAGAAGCCAAATACGCATTTACATGTGTATGGAAAGTCTTTAGATCATCTGGAAAGTGTGAAAAATGAACAATAAATACAAGTTTCTGTGATTGATTGTCCTTTATATGTTGCTTTCTATATTGTTACATTTTCACACCAGGCAGTCTGCAGATACGCTTGAATTCTTTCCATACACAAGACTTCATAAGCTGTGCAAGAAACCACTGAACATCTAACTTTCTGGATTTACCATTTGGAATATGAACATAAACAAGACAATTTACTGATATAGTAAAATAAAACACATTCTAATATTTGAGCTATACGGTATAGTAGACCTATATAAATGTATATACATATATAACATTGCCTGACGGTTTACAATTTTCTATGTTCTATGTTAAATTTTCCTGTTGGTGGATTCTACACTAAGAAATAGATGTTTGCATGGGCTGAAGAAACCTTTCTGACATTGTACATTTAATTATATAATAATGATGCCTGTTAGACTTACTATACAGATGTGACAAAGATTAACCACTTCCTACTCAGTAGGACATAATGGTTCGGCACAAGCGATGTGCCTGTTACATCATATCTCGGTTCCAGTGATAAGGGGCAAGTTGCCATGCCGAAAAATAATTCGGTAACTTAACTCCTCAGATGCCGTGATCACAGTCTCTGAGTGATTAGGGGATGAGATTGCCCAGTCAATGGCCTCCTGGCAGCCTTTCCCTATAATATACAGGAAATCTATGTGCAATGTACAACACTACAGAAGTAGTGTAGTACATTGTACAGGGGATCCCAGTTTCAATACTAGGTATTCTTAGATATTCAAACATAATGTTATTTATCCCATACAGTGAGCACTGTAAAAGAAAACTGCAAAGCACAAATTTATGTACTGTGGACATCGCGTGTCCCAAAAAATAAACAAAAGTGATCAGAGAACTGCACATACCAAAAAATGGTCCAAATAAAAAAATCCTTTCAATAGTAATATCAACAAAATAGTAGAACAGTTCTATGTATAATCGGGTTTTATTGAACTTTTTATAACATAAGGACAAAACACAGAAAACGAAGGTGACAAAAAGGGCACGCAGGCCCCAAATGGCATGGATAGGCGAGGGGGATCCCCTCGCCCAACATCGTATAATACAACATGAACATTGCCAAGGCAAATAAGAGGAGAGGGTAGGAGCGGGCCGAAACAAGGCCATCAATATGAGAGGCAATAGAGAAAAAAAAAGGGGGGAAGAAAAAGAAGGGGGGGGGGGGTTTGACAACAACCATACAAGGACAGAAATGACAAACAAGACAACGAGACCAGAACTAGAACAGTTCTATACATCAGAAAGAATACAGAACCCCCAGGAAAAATGTTCCTTTTTGAAAAATTGTGTTTTATTCTGGAAAAGCAGTAAAACATAATAAAACCAATATAAATATGGTATTGCCATAGTCATAATGACTCGATGGACAAAGTTTCCTGGTCATTTTTAATCCAGTTGGTGAATGCAAAAGAATAATGACATAGGGGCATAGCTATAGGGGCACAGAGGTAACAATCGCTACCGTTTCCTGGAGCCTGAGGGGCCCAAAGGACTCTCAACAACATAAGACGATACAAGTATTATAGACAGCACATGGTAAGTGAGGGCCCTATGAGAGTTACTTCAGGTGATCTGATCATAGGATTTGTGGCCATAATATGAGCACAAACATGGCCTGTATTATAACAGTGGAAGATCAGCCTACACTTGGTGCAGTCTCCAGGATCCAAAGCTTCAAACCCACCTACTGTGGTTCTTTGGACCAGATTTATGAAGACTGGCATTTGTAATGCTGATCTTCATATCTCCTGTACCAGTGGAAGGTGCGTCTTATTTATGAGGAGGTGCGTGCCTTCTCATACCTTAAGAATCCCCTCACCAGGCCATACACCTGTATTAAGATCTAACATACCCCTTTCCAGAAAAATGGGTGACACACACACTCAAAAAAAAAAAATATTGTGACTTCTCATGCCTTGTATGCCAAAAAACTGCCATATAAGACATGAAAGATCTTCTCTAAAACATGCAACGTATTTTCTAATATATACTCATATCTATTATATTATATATTAGCATGGTTGGACTTTCTGTTGTTGCTTCGGTTTGATATATATAGATATATTTTCTCATATCTCATAAGAAAACTCAGACTAAGGAAAGAGCTGAACCTGGAGCCTGGTCTCAGTTACTAGCCTGCAGCTCTTTGGTCACCCAACTCCAATAAAAACAGCGCTTTTCAGGGGCTAATAGAATCTATTACTCAAGCAGCATAATCGCTCCTTTCATGAGGGGATTACCATTTACAAACCAAGAAGAAATATTATTAACTAGTTTAGGACCAAAATACAGCGACCCCCGGATGTTACATAAAAACAAAGATGTCAAATATAGACCCTAAATGCTGTCATAGCTGCAAAAGTCAATGGTATTATTTTTTGTAATCTCTCCCATATATTTGTAAAACTTAGTAAATGGACGAGGCCACTGATCAGCTTCCGTCGAACTACAAATCTAATCATATCTTGTGATATCACATGTCTCAAGGATAACTAGCAGAATGCCTTGCCCTACAGTTAATGAGGACTTCTGGGGATTGGTGGCCTGTTGACAAAGATCATCCTATCTATAGTTAGATTTTTCCCTTATAGTACCTTTTCTGTTTTAGGTTTAAATTGTTTATGTAGATTTTGCTGCATTTTTTGAGCCAAAACCAGGAGTGGATTTAACAGAACAACTTTTCTGCAACTTGTAGCCTAAGCCCAAGGTTAACTCCACGTGTAGTAAAGAGCAGCTAGAAAGACTGCTATATTTTTCATTTTTTTCCCCTTCCACGTATAAGACTATAGGTCAAACGGAAATTTTCTGTATGTAAAATTAACTTCCTCCATTTTCCAAAAAAACACATTTTTTAAAATGCAGCTTTTCTGCAGCATTTTCCCCCTCAATGTGTGGATCAGATTAAACATGTTACCTTGGCCATAGTATCTGATCTTTATTACGACATGATTCCCGCTTCATTATAGACGACTGACCGATGCTCCATGTAAGTATTGCTTTGGGGTTCAGCTCATACATAGGTCACCCCCTCCATGTACATTGTATGACAAGGTGACATGGCTGCTTCATTCAGTTCTTCTCATGCTGTTGGATAAAATTTCCACCTTGGAATTATGGGAAGAGCAATATTTAACATTGGCAAATTCATAATATAGACAAACTATTAAATGTAATTTGTACTAAACTCATTATTGCACTTCTGATGACGTAAAATTGTATGCTGGTCACATACTTTGTATGCAGGTTTATGCTGTATACACTTTTTATCCTGTACGTGCTGGTATATGCGGTTTTATCCTGTACATGCTGGTATATGCGGTTTTATCCTGTACACAATGGCATGTGCTGGTTTATGGTGTCTGTCCTATTTCATGCTACTACAGTTTGTATAGTGTTTGACCCATTTATCATGAGGGTATTTCTTATGACACTTTTCTAATTTGACATAGTTTTTACTAGTGTGTTTTGCAATACATTTATCAAACATCTCATGCTGGTTCATAGGTTTGTTCTGTTTCTCTAGGGGGAGGAACCCAAAGTTCAGTAAAGATTTTTGGCATATGTTTTAAGCCAAGTTTAAACAAATTTTCTGACTTTTTAAAAGAGTTGCAAATAATAATTTAGGCTGGTAAACCATGTCCAGTGTTGCATGAAGATGCATTAGAGTACTATAAAAATGATGTACATAGCTATAGAGGGTGCAGAGGTAGCAATCACTATGGGCCCTGGAGCATGATGGGGCCCAAATGCCTCACTAAAACATAAGAAACCACTAGTATTATACAAAGAACATGGTACGTGGAGGCCCAATTGCAAAATTAGGAACTTCAAGTTTTCCCGCATTCAGCTGTAACGTTTGGTCTGTGTGTTGGCCAGATTTACCAGCCTAAACAGTAGGCCGGGAGAGGGACTCCTAGCAATATAGTTATCTATGATGTTAGGAGTCCCTGGATCAGAGCGACATATTGTGCCATACCAATTACAGTACGACACAGTATGTCATTGGGTTACAGGGACTCCTAACATCATAGATAACTGCTAGATAATTGCTAGTAGTCCCTCTCCCGGCCTACTGTTCAGGTCAATAAATGTAGCCAACGCATGAACTGAGCTTCACAGTTGAATGTGGTGTTACACCTCTACACACAGCCATAATAAATTTGGCAAAATAAAGAAAAAAGTCACAAACTTCTAAAACACACTGTAATTTAAAGGGAATAATAAATGGACTCCAGTGTGTGTATACGCTATATCATGACATATAAGCTACTGTGTGATATAACTCTGATATTTACTACATTTAAGTGACATAATAAATGTGACCCAGAAACTTGCTATCGATGGTGATAGAAAGCTGCAGACAGGCCATGTGGTACTCATGGGGCGATCACAAAAATAAGACTTTGATGGTAACTTAAAGATGAAGTGGCTATGGCCGACCTCTATCGATGTAATCTAATAGTGCCTTTAAATACTTAAATGAAGCCTCCATACATTCTTAATAAAGCAGACAAAGCGCTGATTCTCATTGTGCACGCTCCTTGCTCTGTCACTTGATAAATGGTTGGAGTTTCATAGTCCCAGGTGAGTGCATGTTTCTTGGCCTCTATATATATTGACATAGGGAAGCTGTCAGTAGCAGGGAGAGTGACAGCTTGTAAGAGGCCGGGATAATGTGGACAAAGGCTCTGCCCTTGTTGTCCTCCCCAAGCGAAAGCTTGGAATTGTCCCTTGGAACATGCCATAGAAAGCCCTGAATGCAGCGTGAAGTGGTAACACGATACACTCAGCCCATGGGCTAATATTCATTGTGTCAACTAATATATTTACTTTTCCTCACTTAATAGCTGGTGGGTCAGCAGTCAGATCCAATCCTCATTTCTAAACTAGAAAACTGCAACACGTACACAGAGTAGAATCAGTATAGCATATACACTGACTCGTATAATATAACCATATTATATACCTATTGTATTCTAGCATTATATGTGTCACTGATAGAATCTGCAGTCATAATGGTGAATGCAAAAGTTCACAAACTCACTAACCTCACTGACCAGACTATACGTGGAATGTTTTCTGTTCTATTCCAGGCATCAGAGCAGGAAGGAATGTTTGGATAATTTTAGTTTCTGCTTTTTTGTTTGTCTTTTTGTTTTTATTGTCTTTGCACAACATTCATTGGAAAGACTTAGCATTTCAATGATAAATCCCGTTCTCGTATTGCAGCTTAAACTCACATTCAAACAATACTTCAAATAGCAAGTCTGCCCGCATTCACACATGCATTTTTTAAAAATCAGTATTACATTTTTATTTCCTATCCATGATAAGGAGCTATAGGTAACCTATGAGACTATTCACATGGGTGTATAAAATCTGAAATATGAATATGAATATCAAAGCATGGACTGCTTTTATCTGTTTTGCAGATGGAAAATGTCTGCTGAAATCTATGCGGAGTGTTTTACATTACAAATGTATCTGTATATGATCTGCATCGTATCAATATGTCATAAACTTCGTACCTGCTAGACGGACCTGTAGATACTCTATGTGACACTGTACAGCGATCTCCAAGAGCTCCAAAGATCTGCAACTGGTTAAATAAAACAAATATTGTTATCCATATGGTAACGCCATACACACATCATATACTTGTGCAATAAATTCTAAAGTGTTAATTAATTCACAAATTGTTTAACTGTTGCGGAAAAATAAATCTGCTAGCCAAGAATAGATTTTAGGCAGACACAATACATTTTACATTGTTGTTAATTTCTGCTAAAAATTGCAAATTGTGCAAAGAAAATAAAACACAAAACATTTCAAACGCAATGAATATGTCGGAGCTTATTCGCATTTGTCTTATACAAATTTGAGATGTTCTTGTCAATCATTGGCTATGTACAAGCCCATTTTAGGCTAAGGCTCCGTTCCCACGGAGTAACGTGCCGCACATTTAGACACATAAACACATGTCAGAGCGAGGCGCTTCAAAACAAATCCCATTGACTTCAATGGGTGCCGGCTTACGCCAGCTACACATTGAAATTGATGGGTTATAAAGCCTCCCATTGATTTCAATGTGTAGTACGTGTAAGCCGGCACCCATTGAAATCAATGGGATCTGTTTTGAAGCGCCTCGCTCTGACACGTGTTTAAATGAGCGGCGCGTTACTTCGTGGGAACGGAGCCTAAGGCCCCACGTAGTGGGCTGCAGCAGAAAAGTGGAAATGTATTACAGCTTTTCCTGCAGCAAGAAACCGCTGGCATTTCTGTAGGTATAATGGACATACTGCGATTTCCAAAAATACAATGGTTTTGGAAATTTCAGCATTTCCGCTACAGTTATTTTTCAGCAATGTGTGGATGGGATTTGCCAGAATGCTCACTTACTCCTGCAGATTGCACTTGATTTTCTGGTGTTAGGTTCCCTTTAAAAATCCTGATGTAAGATACTGCTGTGTGAACATGGCCTTTACACAGAAAATCGTTCCCATGCTTTCACAAGGTGTTACCTTATGGTGAAAATCTTTGATGACTTCTGTATAAATACCAGTAAGTAATACAAATGACTATAGAAGAAATAAAAACATAAACCCACATGGTTAATAATCATCACTATTGCTTATAATCCTGGGGGTTTATGCACATGGCAGAATCCTGTGTATGTAGACTAGGCAGCGCTGTGTGCTGCCATACAGGCTCTACCTGGTCTTGTGTATACAGAGATATTCTTGTCTACCTACAGTACTTCTAGGGGAAACTATCTGCCTATATCTATAGCTATATGACTTCTGATGTAGTAGTCCACAATTATTTTTCAAACAGGTAGGAAACTTGTGCCTTTAAGTTTGCACTGTAGCAGCCCCATGTACCAGCATAGCTCTCAGAGTAATACATTTCTGAACAGTTTGTAACTGGGGTCCGCACTTAACAAGCGCTAGTATTTAATTCTGGTGTCTTCTTATATTGTATAGGGGTCTTTGGGCCCCTTCAGGCTCCAGGGCCCTACAGCGATTGCTACCTTTGCATCCTGTATAGTTATACCCCTGACTGAACAACAGTCAGGCACAAATTTGCTAAGTTTATAGAATTTCTTATGACAAAAGAGTGTTTCTTTGCCATATATTAAATGTCATTAAAAATATTGCAGAACTGATATGATTCTGCCCATCTCAGATTCTATTATTTACATATATTTGTCCTGGAGCACTTTTCACTGAAAGTCCGCAGAGGTTTCCTGCTTCCATTATACCTATAGGGAAACTGCCAGTGTTTCTGTAGATATAAATGACATGCTGCATTTTCCAAAACTGTGACGATTTTGGAAATCACAGCATCTCTGCTGTGTGCATTTTTGGCAGTTTGTGGATCAGGTTTGTTAGGATAAGTTCACACTGGTTTTTTTTATCAGGATTTTGAGGCCGTATCCACCACAAAATCCTGACCAAAAAGACGACTCCCATTGAAATCAATGGGAGACGGTCAGTTCTTTTTTCCGGGAGCTGGAACAAGCGGCTCCCGGAAAAAGAAGCGACATGCTCATTATTTCAGGCAGATTCGCCTCACGACATCCACCTGAAGACATTTATTTGGGCCTAATCTGGAGCGGAGTGCGCGACGGGACGCTGGTGCGCTGTACTGGCATCCAGTCGCTGTAAAATACTGTTTTTTTTCCCATGTTTTTTCCACTGCGGCCAAGCCACCACCTTTACATCACATGGGGCCCCAGTCTTAGATTGTATATTTTTCACATTCTCAGTCATTTGTACTATTAGCTAATGCACTGGATATATACACATACAATTTCTGATCATAGAAAAAAAATGAACGTTCTTATATCTGATGGGTGACAAATATTTGTGTCTAGGGCTACATAACAGTTCAGGGGCTCTGCAGTGACCCAAGTAGGACGCTGGGTTTGCACATGACTTGCTAAGGTCATTTGATATGTGGGTGGGGTGTGAATAATGGGCAGGCAGCAATCTGAACATTTCACATGAGCTCAGGCAGGACCACCTCCCTTTCTACTGGGGTTTTGGTGCAGATGAGAGTGGAAGTGGCAGACACCAGCCCCACAGACAGCTGCTGAGCTCAGTGATGACAGATCTGCTGTGGACAGCCAGGGCCTGCTCTATCTCATAGTCATCATAACCAGAAGGACATCACAAGAAGAAGATCCCCATACTCATCATCACCTCTAGCCCTGCTCTCCAAACACTACTTACTGCCTGTCTGGAGGATCTCTCCTGGATCCAGGTATAGCCTTCTCACACTGAGAATTACTAGAAGTTCTCTTATAACTTGTTTGTCCTTGTTTTGATCTTTATCTTTTCATATGTAAATAATGATTTATAATTTGTATTTATGTTACACTGTCTGTCTGTGTCTGTGTGTGTGTGTATATATATATATATATATATATATATATATATATATATATGTATGAGATCTCTTTCTCTCTCTCTATATATATATCTGTGTGTGTGTATGTATATATATATATATATATATATATATATTATCTCTTTCTCTCTCTCTCTCTCTCTATATATATCTGTGTGTGTGTACATACAGATATCTATTGTTAGATAGATAGATAACCAAATGTTACCATCATGACATTTTTTATATATACAGTTTAATTTCCATCTAATACGACTCAAAGGAGAAAAATGTAAGTGGAATAACATTAGTGTATACACGTGAAATGACCTATATACTCTACACGGTCAGTTTAGCATTTGT